>NC_046219.1:10858562-11161592 GCF_011004875.1 Balearica regulorum gibbericeps | reverse complement strand
GAGTTTCGCCGGACGAGGTGATGGAGAAATAGCATGGCTTGAAGAGGATGAAACTAAAGCTATAAACTTATTAGAGATGTCTATACCTCTACCCCCATCAAGAATTACTAATGTAAAGCAGTACCCCCTGCCAGCAGCCGCACATTCGGGCATTGACGGGGTGGTAACAGATTTAGAAAAAAGAGGTATTATCACTCGCACACACTCCCCCTATAAATCTCCTGTCTGGCCAGTAAAAAAGCCAAATGGACAGTGGTGGCTTACAATTGATTATAGGCGATTGAATGCCAATACTGCACCTTTAACAGCAGCCGTACCAAACATTGCAGAATTAGTAACCCAAATTCAGGGAGCATCGCACCCATGGATGGCAACTTTAGATGTCAAAGATATGTTCTTTATGATCCCACTCCAGGAACATGATAAAGCCCAATTCGCTTTTACCTGGAAAGGGGTACAGTACACCTTTAATAGGCTGCCTCTATTCCCCCCGACACCCTGGAAAAAATAGAGCATGGGCAGAATCCATCTAGCATAAAGGAGCTACAGGAAGTTCTGAGAACCTTAGGCTATTGGCACAAACATATCCCTGTTTTTTCTATTATTGCCCGTCCCTTATACAATCTGCTCAGGAAAGGTAAATCATGGGAATGGACTAAACAGCACGAGACTGCGTTAGAATTGTTAATAAGAGAACTGAGGCTATTTCAACAGCTAGGCCCCTTACACCCGACTGACCCTATCCACGTAGAGTGGGGATTCAGTGAACATGGTTCCCATTGTAACCTATGGCAAAAGGGACCAGAAGGGCCAGAGAGACCGCTAGAGTTTAGCTCCCATTCTTTCAATGACACCAAAATGAGATATTCAGACCTTGAAAAAGGCTTGCTATCCTTAGTGCGAGCAGTGAAAAAAGTGGAACAGATAAGAAAAGAACAGAGTGTGATCATTCGGGGACCTTTCCGTCTTCTGGATATAGTTCGGAAGGGTACGGCACCACCTGCAGGCATTGCCCAGAAGCCTACAGTCCGTAAATGGTACGCCTACCTGGAAAGTATCAATGACATCATGCCTATTACGGAAGGCAGCATTAAAGTATCTAAATTGCAGAAAGATATAGACAGCACATTGTTATTCCAAACTCCACCAAGCAAACCATCTCCAATTCAGGAGGCACCTCCTCTGAAGGAAAGCAGTGACCTTAAAGGGGTATGGTTCACTGATGCGTCATCTTACAGGCAAAACAATGAGTGGAATTATAAGGCTGTGGCGCTGGAAGTGGCCACAGGGGAAAAGTTAAGCGAAACAGGTAAAGGAAGTGCACAAGTAGGGGAGCTTAGGGCAGTCCTACTAGCCGCCCGACATGGTGCCAGCCATATCTACACCGACTCATATGCTGTTTTTAAAGGAGCCACAGAGTGGGTAGGCCACTGGGCAGTCAATGACTGGCAGGTAAACAGAGTCCCAGTCTGGCAAACTGACAGCTGGAAACAATTGCTAGAAATAGGAGAACAAAGGCTGCTGCATATCAGATGGGTGAAAGGGCATGATCGATCAGCTTCTATCGCTGCCCAGTTCAATCAACAAGTCGATAGCCTCACACGACTACAGAAAATTGATGTCGTGGGTAATGAGCATGAATGGGAACGCTTGCTTGAATGGTTGCACATAAAATGAGGCCACACTGGGCGAGCTGATTTGTATCGAGAAGGTATAGCCCGAGGATGGCCCATATCGGTAAAGCTGCGTGAGCAAGTAGTAACTGCCTGTTCACAATGTCGTCTGCGACTTAACAAAGATCATCCAAGTAAAGCACCTCCCCTGCATATCCGGGACAAGAAAACACTGTGGCACACCTGGCAGATTGACTACATTGGCCCACTACGACCCTCAGGGGGTAAAAAATACATACTGGTGGGAGTGGAAGTCATTTCAGGAGTTACCATGGCTACAGCTGTCGCAGCTGCCACTGGTGAAAACACACTCCATAGTCTGAAGGAATGGTTTAGTACACTTCCCCTTCCTGAAGAGATTCAAAGTGATAACGGGTCACATTTTTCCGCTACAGTAGTACAAGACTGGGCAAAGGAAGAAGGCATCCGGTGGGTATTCCATACTCCTTACTACCCCCAAGCCAATGGTATTGTGGAGCGAACAAATGGCTTGGTCAAGCGATTTGCTAAAACTCGTGAATCTGGATGGCATCTACGACTGTCCAGTGCCATCTATCAATTAAACAATAGATGGAGCGGAGATGGTTGCCCAAAGATGAAAGCTTTTTGTGCTTCTGCCACAACTTTAGTGCCAAAGGCAGATGTAAAACCTGGGGAATACCCTACTGGCTTTTATGCAGGCCAGCCTGTGCTGGTTAAAATGCCTCACATTGGGCCAGTGGCAATGGTACTAACAACTCCAAAGAATCTTTATGCTTGGGAAACGAAAGACAGTTCTGGAAAACTCCATCGAATCAGCACTAGGTGGATAGTACCCAGCTTCTAACCTAATATCGGCCGGTCAAATCAAGACCGAGCACTTCTTTTGTGTTCACAGGTACTCCGAATGACAGGAAATTGCACCTTGGATCACGGACTCCCCTACACCAATCTAGAGTGCCCCCAAGGGCTACTGATTTTTATTTATTTGTTGCGTATTTCTATTTCTAATTCTCATACTTATCTGGAAACCAAAGTTTTAATATGGCCATGGTTAACAAAACTGTGATATTGTTTGAGGCCATAGTTGAAATAATTTGTGTGTTTAGTAAAATGTTGGTTTGGAATATATTCCAGGCTTAACTGTGTTTATCATTACTGCTGTTCTGTTTGTACTATTTACTGTTAAGTAGTAACCAAAGTTTTGATTATGACCCTATTATGTGTAAGTAGTTTTAGGATAAGTTTAATATATATGTACGTGTTAGGTATAGTAATTGTGTGTGTGATCCATAGAGACTATGATCAAAGAAGTAAAAGAACCTTAGAGATGTTACAGGACAACACTGCTTTTAAGCTAATGCAAGGATTTTTTAGGATGATGGCGTGGACTCAGGGTACTACTTGCTTAATGATGCCAACAACCCCTGTGGAGGGACTCCCTTTTATGGTGATTCCCTTGACCTAAGCGGAGCACTGTCTGATCTGTGGAAAAGAAATGACACTCTAATACAAGACTTAACATGGATGAATGTAGAAAATACTACTTCTTTAAACTATACATATCCCTTGGGCCTTAACCTTAGCAATATATGGGATACCAATTGCACTATGCAATATTGGCCACAGAATCCTTGGATAAACCCACGCAGAGCAGCTAATAACAACAATGTACCTGCAAATGTCAGTTGCACTGAGGTACCTTGGCTTAATCAGCCTCCTCGGCCGTTCTGGGGTTTGCCTATTACATTCCAATATAATGTCCCAGTAGAAGCTGAACGGTATATTGAGTTTCCCTCTAAGTATGGATCTGACTGTGGCCCACAATCTAATAATTTATCTTGCATATGGACCACCACTGATCACAAAAAACGTTTTGAACAATGGGTGAGGAGACCCCAATATACCACGCCATTGGGACCAGACAGGTTATGGAATTGTACTAACAAAATAAATTGCTCCAATATTGATGATTATCTATGGGTACGGTTTGCCTCAGACCTCTATCATGCCTTACGAAGTATATGTCTGTGCCATAATTATAGTGCTCCAATCCCTGGGCCAGCACCAGACTGTAAAAAGGAGGTGACGCCTGGAAACATCACTGTCTGGTCAGTGTACAATTCTGGTAAATGTAGAATCCCTACGAGACATTATAGGAACGGACACTCCACGCATAGCGTAGTAGAAAACAGTACGTGTACCACTCTAATGTTACCTGCACCACCTGATACCATATGGGTATGTTCTGATGGACTGATATCGGATTACATTCAACCCTATTGGGATGGGTTGGAATGCACTTTAGGACTTCCAAGTTTATGTCCTACAATAGCTTTTAATTACACTCAATCATTGACGAAAGTAAGAGGGTACAGAACAAAGAGAAACGTATTACCCCCCACGTCATGGCCAAGTTATCATAGACCGGGAATGAGGATAAATTTAGCCATGAAAGCATTCTGGGGTCACTGGACAGTAATAGTTAACAATCGACTTTATATAGAAAATCTAACGTGGCAAGTAGAGACTCTTGCTAATTGGACACGAACTGCCATCGAGGCTAGCAACACCCAGCTACAAGCAACCTCACAGATGACCTTACAAAATCGATTGGCCTTGGATATACTACTACTGAAGGAGAACGGCGTTTGTGGGTGGCTAAATAACACCTATCCCGATGAAACTTGTTGTGTTTCAATCCCAAATGTGTCTGTTACCTTGCACGAAGCGATGGATGAGATGAGAAAAATTGCAGACCAGACCCGCGAACTCCGTGAGAAAATGAAACCAGGAGACTGGCAGTGGACTGGGTGGATTTCAAAAGTTTTCAGTTGGTTTGGATTAAAAGTGAGTGGATGGATTCAGAATCTAATCCAGTATGCATTAATGTTTATCATAATGATTGTTATTGTTGGAATTGGATCGTCATGTGTAAAAACTATGATAACTAGAGCTGTAACTACACAAGTCAGGATGCTTCAAGTCTGTGATACTGAATATGTCCCTTTAATACCATCCCCTATTGAAAATTATGAGAATGAAAACAGGGGAGAGAGAGAGATGGATCCCTCAACCTGCCTAAATCCAAATTATATGATGTTCTTCTTGGCGAGTTGTGACTAAAGTCACGGGGTGGATAATGTGGGGTGCCGGACTTATCCAGGCTTGTTGGTGCCGAATACAGGGCCGTTATGACCCAGCAGAAGGGGCCCTGGGGGAGTCCAGCCTGGGCGAGAGCAGGGATTGAGCAACTTGCTTATCTTGCGCTGATAAGCACTGGACCTGAACAGGGGCAGGAGATGAGCAATTTGTTCATCTTAACAAGATGCAGCGCCTGACGGGTCTGCTCCTTAATCAACTAAGTGACGCCTGGGGTGAGGGGGAGCCTTCACAGCTTGACGTTACTTTGGTAAAACTAAACAGACCACCGCTCCTCTGTACTGAATGCCTTTGTTCTCTGCCACTTCCCCCCCACCAGCCCCGATCAACTGCACAACAAGCCTTGTTAAGGGCCAATCGACACACAATACCTGACTTAGTCCCACCTCGCCAAAAGTATAAATCTGGCATTTAGAATCCTCTTTTTTGAGGACGAGAACTCCAACTATCCGGACGGGTCGACGGGCCTGGACCTCTCTCCTCCCCAAGCAGGGACGCCTCTTTGGTAAGACTTGCGCCGCCGATTATGTCGGATGTTACCCCGGGAAAACTATCATTAACAAAAGCGCTGAACTATTAACTTGAGCTCAAAATTGTCGCAGTTAGTGCATTTATCAACGGCAATTCCGAACTTTTACATCTGTCGCTTCAATAAATTACCTATTTTTCTTTTCAACTTTGCGAAACTGTTTCAGTGAAAGTCCTTAGTGGGGCTCTGACAGGCAAACGTTGACTCTGATAAGTGGCTACACACATAACCCTTTAGACATAAACCGTTGACCAAGTCTGGGACTAAGACTGGACCTAGCCGCACCTAGGCTCCTCTCTGAGAAGGAGTTTAGAAAGCAAGGGGGTCCTTTCTGAACCTCGTGACTCAACGGGAGGGCCTCCCTCAGCCACATATCAGACTTGTACCTTTTCACGCGACAGCATGATGTAGATGGTATGGAATAAGGGCTGGATAATGTCCTGGTTCTGGCAAGGATAGAGTTAATTTCCCAATGAGCCAGGACAGGTGAGCCAAGCTGGCCGGGGGCTATTCCATAGCATGTGACATCATGCTCACCATAAAAGGGGGCTAGTCGGGCAGGGGTGGGCTCGGTGTGGCTCGGGACAGGCTCCCAGGACGGGCTGAGCATCAGGTCCTGGGATGGGTAAATCGTTCTCTGTTATCACCCATTGTGAATATCTGTTATCAGCACTGTTGTTGATTGTTCTCCCTCTCCCTTGCTGTCCCAGTAAACTGCCCTTATCCCAACCCTCGAGGCTTTGCCATTGTTTTTCCTTTCTCCTCCCCATCCCGCCGGGGGAGGGGTGAGCGAGCGCCGCTTGGCACTTAGCTACTGGCTGGGGCTAAACCACATCAACTATTTATGTCATGCCTTGTTCCCACACAATCCAATACATCCTCATTAACCACCACCACCCTTCTCATCTCTTGATACAATATAATATGCTGATATCATTTGCTTAGTCTATGGACCACCCTTTTAAAATGTCCATAAATATCCATAAAATGTCCATTGGGTTCACTCAATCCATGTCCTTGGGCTCCACCTGCCATGATGGTCTCTCAGGACAGGAGAGGTGGTGTGATGCATGGAGTTACTGGGTACCAAAGCCAGCTCAGGTCAGGTCCACTGCTGCACTTGCACTGCCCCCTGTAAGGCTTGTTCTCCATTGGTTCAGGTGATTTCTGCTACAGTAATTCCTGTAACGTGCAACTCAAATCATGGGTTACAACAATTTAAAGGTATTTCCATTACAGTCTTCACCCCTGGTCCCTTCAAGTCAGACCATCAAGTTTACCATTGCAATGAACACCTCCCCTTGCCCCTGCTCTGGCTTGGACTTATCCCCAGACTGCCGTCCCTTAGGGGAGTACCTGCTCCAAGTGGAGCCTTATCCATGAGCCACAGTTTCTCCAGGGGTACACCTGCTGTGGCATAGACTTATCCACAGCCACAGTCGCTTCAAGGTGCACCTGTTCCAACGTGGCCTTCTCCAAGGGCCACAATGCCTTCATAGATACACTTGCTCCAGTGTGGCCTTGCCCACAGTCACAGTCGCTTCAGTCCTCTCAGAAATAAACCTGCCCTATCATGGGCTCGTCCATGGCCACACACTTTTAGGTACTCCAGCATGAACTCATGCACAGCCACAGGTCCTTCAAGGTGTACCTGCTGCAGCATGGACTTATCCTTGCCACAGATGCTTCAAGGTGTACCTTCTCCAGCTTATCCTTGGCTCCCAATCCCTCCAGAAATATACCTGCTGCAGCACACACATAACCATGGCCACAGACACTTTGGGGTGTCCTGCTCCCACATGGACTCATCCACAGGTCACAGTCCCTTCGACTCGAGTGCACACAGGAGTTCCAGCCTGTCCAGGACAGCAGCACAGAAACAGCAGCGGTGCCCTGGCCATCTGCCAGCCCAGGCGCATCGCCATTGCTGTTATCAAAATGTTCCCAGGCACAGCACAGTGAGATGATAAGCAGTACAGCAAGCAGCAAAAGCAAAAAGCAGCCAAAACTAACACTAGACTCTACTATACAGTAAGGCAAGCAAGCCCCACGGCAAGCACAGGAGCCTGCCAATTAATAGCTAAACAGCTAATACTAAATAGCTAACAGCTATAAATTCAATCTAGCATTTCTACTATGAAGAAAATTAACTCTCTCAGCTGAAACCAGGACAAGGTGAAAGCCATCCAGCTGGCTCTAGACATTGCTGAAAGAGAGAAGTGGCCAACACTCTACCTCTATACTGACTCATGGATGGTGGCCAATGCCCTGTGGGGGTGGTTACAGCAGTGGCAGCAGAGCAACTGGCAGCGCAGAGGCAAACCCATCTGGGTTGTGGAATTATGGCAAAATATTGCTGCCTGGCTAGAAAAGCTGTTGTAAAGGTACGTCATGTAGATGCCCATGTACCCAAGAGTCGGGCCCCTGAGGAACACCAAAACAACCAGCAGGTGGATCAGGCTGCCAAGATTGAAGTGGCTCAGGTGGATCTGGACTGACAACATAAGGGTGAATTATTTATAGTTTGATGGGCCCATGGCACCTCAGGCCATCAAGGAAGAGATGGAACATACAGATGGCTCATGATCAAAGGGTGGACTTGGCCATGGACACTATCTCACAGATTGTCTGTGACTGTGAAACATGCACTACAATCAAGCAAGCCAAGCAGTTAAAGCCTCTGTGGTATGGAGGACGATGGCTGAAATATATGTACTTATAATGATGCAAGCAACCGCTAGAAGTCTGGAAACATATCCAGGGGCTAAAGTTTCCGTAGTGCGCATGAAGAATATGTTGGGGAAGAGAGGTTATCCTTGCTTCAGGCAATGGCAATCCCATCTGTGTGACTGCTTTTGCTCAAGGACCTGGGTGTACTTGGTGGGTAATGAGCAAAGGATGGGGAAGTTGGATATGTACCTCCAGGGGATTTGATTTTGTGTGAGAATAGTCAATAAATTAAATTGTATGATGTTAATTGCTAAATAACCCTGCCATTGTATGTCATCATTGCTACATGCTCTATCAATGGTATTATAGTAAGAATCACCCAAATTAATCAAGGATCAACTTTGATGAAACCAAGCAAAGTGTCACAATGATAGAACTAGAACTGGCCTCAGCAACTGGCGCCCAGCAACTTCCTTGAAATCAACATCTTCAACGCGCAGACTGTGAGCATGTACCGCACCAGATACTCTAGACGCAAGCTCCGGATGCAGCATGCAACAATCCAACAGCACACACCATCTCTCCTGCCCTGAGAGACTGTTATGACAGATGGAGCGCAAAGTCATGGACTAAATGAATTCATTGGACATTTTAGAGGGATGACCCATAGACTAAGGGAATGATATCTGTGTATGCATATATATATATATATCTCAAAGACGAGGAAAGTGATAGTGATTAATTGGAAGTGTAGAATCTGGAAATTGTGTAGATGTTATAGAATAAGGGGTGGATAATGTCCTGGTTTCAGCTAGGATAGAGTTAATTTTCACAAGGAGCCAGGACATGTGACCCAATCTGGCCAAGGGTGTATTCCATACCATATGATGTCATGCTCAGTATAAAAGGGGGCTAGTCGGGGAGGGGTGTCTCGACACGGCTCAGGGAGGGTCTGAGTGTGGTCCATCGTGGGGTCGGTAAATTGCCTTGTGTTATCACCTGTTTTGTATATTCTGTTATAAGTACTGTTGTTGTTGTTTCCCTCTCCCTTTGCTGTCCCAGTAAACTGTCCTTATCCCAACCCAGGAGGCTTTGCCTTTGTCTTCCCATTCTCCTCCTCATCCTGCCAGGGGGAGGTGTGTCCCGTCCCACTCAGGGGGTGAGGGTGAGGTTAACTTTTTAATTCTCTGCGTGGTAAGGAGAAGTAATGACAATTACTTCAGAGGTTCAAACCAACTATAAATTTACTTAAAATTCAGTGGAAATATAAAAGATAGAGGCTTGGCAAAGGTTATAACAATGCTCAAAATTTAGCAGAACTATGAAAGGTAAGCGTTTAGCAAAACGTGTGACAATATTGTCCTAACATGCCGAAAATTAAGTTAGAGACAAAGAGAGTGATAGAGAGGAAAAGAAAGAGAGAAAGAAGAGAGAGAGAGAGAGAGAGAAAAGATATCACCACCCTTGGATCCAGCGATGTTCTCTGCTTGTAGTTGTAGTCTTCAGGTGGTGGGCGTGTGCCAAAAACTTATGTTTCCACTTTTTATAACCCGATGTGCCTGCCCCATAGGTGGGGGTCTGTCATCACTGAGCAGGCGCAGTATGTGCTCAGGAATGTTCAGAAATGTTCTAGAAATGAGTCGGTGGGTTGTGGGGGTCCGGGGGACTCACTGCCCCCCCCCCTTCAGGGCTGATGAAGTGAGTGGTGATCTGTCACAGGCACATGGTGCACAGAGCACAAATGGTCATTGTTTACGTGTTTTAGGAATAGAGGAGTGGTCTCACAAGACGTTATCCTGCCTCCGCAGGCTCCGTCCTTGTTCAACACTCCCTGGTCATCATCAGCCCATCCCTGTCCATGTCAAGATGGGTGTTTGCAACATTCACTTGTTATCAGAGCCTCACAAGGTGTGAGCAAGTGGCCGCGTGGTGCTCAGCTGCTGAATGGGGCTAAAACATGACATATGGTATAGAATATCGCTTTGGTCAGTTGAGGTCAGCTGTCCTGACTGTGTCCCCTCCCAGCTTCTTGTTCACCCCCCAGCCTACTCGCTGGTGGGGTGATGTGTCCCGGCCAAAGAGGCCTTGTCTCTGTGTAGGCACTTCTCAGCAGTAACTAAAACATCCCTGTATTATCAACCCTGTTTTCAGCACAAATCCAAAACATAGCCTCATACTAGCTGCTATGACAAAAATTAACTCTATCCCAGTCAAAACCAGCACAGAGGAGCAAGTCACATAATACTGAAAGATCATAATGGAGCCTGTATTGATGAAATATTAAGCTAACCGGTAAATAATAAAAGTGGAGGAAGGAATAAACAAGAAGCCACAGATTGGATGAGGTACAGACTTGGGTCAAAGAAAAGCATGAACCACCACTTCAGGACTGTAAGTGGAGTTCTAGTCATCCTTACCTACTAGGGTATGTCTAGACAGCAGGAGACAAAATGGCTAGCTGCTCTGTGTGTGTTCAAATACCTTTCCCCTAAAATATAGCTGTGGATGCATACAATTGATGCTAAAAGCTTGCATGAGTTCAGAAAGCCACTGGAGAAGTTCAGGTTGAAAAAATCATACAATCACAGAATCATAGAATATCTTGAGTTGAAGGGACCCATAAGGATCATAGAGTCCAACTCTCTGCACCTTGCAGGAATACCTAAAACCGAACCATATGACTAAGAGCATTGTCCAGGCGCTCCTTGAACTCTGACAGGCTTGGTGCCATGACCACTTCCCTGGGGACCCTGTTCCAGTGACCAACCACCCTCTTAGTGAAGAACCTTTTCCTAATGTCCAATCTGAACTTCCCCTGACACAGCTTCATTCCATTTCCACATGTCCTATCACTGGTCACCAAAGAGAGGAGATCAGCACCTCCCCCTCCACTTCCCCCCTTGAGGAAGTTGTAAACTGTGATAAGGTCACCCCTCAACCTTCTCTTCTCCAAGCTGAACAAACCAAGTGACCTCAGCCACTCCTCATAAGTCTTGCCCTCGAGACCTTTCACCATCTTGGTCGCCCTCCTCTGGACACACTCTAATAGTTTGATGTCCTTTTTATATTGAGGCACTCAAAACTGCATGCAGTACTCAAGGTGGGGCCGCACCAGTGCAGCATAGAGGAGGACAATCACCTCCTTCGACTGGCTAGCTATGCTGTGCTTGATGCACCCCAGGACACGGTTGATCCTTTTGGCTGCCAGGGCACACTGTTGACTCATATTCAACTTGCCATCAACCCAAATCCCCAGATCTGTTTCTGCGGGGCTGCTCTCCAGCCTGTTGTCCCCCAATTTGTATGTATAACCAGGATTACCCTGTCCCAGGTGCAGAATCCAGCACTTGCGCTTGTTAAATTTCATATGGTTGGTGATTGCCCAGCTCTCTTAGTCTATCTAGATCTCTCTGTAAGGCCTCTCTACCCTCAAGGGAGTCCACAGCTCCTCCCAGTTTAGTATCGTTGACAAACTTAATTCATGTACATTCGATTCCTGTGTCCATATGATTTATAAAAACATTACAGAGCACTGGCCCTAAAATTGAGCTCTGGGGAATCCCACTGGTGACTGACCAACCAGCCTGATGTAACCCCATTTACTATAACTCTTTGAGCCTGACCCATCAGCCAATTGTTCACCCATTGTATTATGGACTTGTCTAGTTGTATGCTGGAGCTTTTTTCCAGAAGGATACTGTGAGAATCAGTATCAAAAGCTTTGCTAAAATCCAAATAACCCACATGATCTTTTTTTTATGACCTTGTCATAAAAGGAAATTAAGTTAGTTAAACAGGACTTTCCCCTCATGAACCCATGCTGGCTATGACCAATGAATGCGTTGTCTCTCAAGTGTTTTTCAATAACTCCCAGAATAACCTTCTCCATAATTTTACCAGGCACTGACGTGAGACTGACAGGCCTGTAATTACCAAGGGCTTCCTTCTTACCCTTCTTGAAAATTGGGACAACATTGGCCAGCTTCCAGTCACCTGGGACCACTCCAGACTCCCAAGGCTGTTGAAAAATAATGGAGAGAGGTCCCGTGATAACATCAGCCAACTCTTTCAGTACCCTGGAATGAATCCCATCAGGCCCTATAGGCTTATACGCATCCAGCTGGAGCAGCAAATCTCAAAGAAGTTCAGGATTGACTGGGAGTTTATAATCTCCCCAGTCACAGTCTTCCAATACAGGGCTCTGGAGGTCCCAGGGCCCATCATCAGTGTTAAAGACAAAGGCGAAGAAGGCATTAAACGTCTCTGCTTTGTCTACGTCCCTATTTGTGAGGTGACCGATCTCAAGTAATGGTCCAATGTTATCTCTGATCCTCCTTTTGCTATTAATGTATTTTTAAAAAGCCCTTTTTGTTGTCCTTCACAGTACTGGCCAGCTTGAACTCTAATTGAGCTTTGGCTGCACAAATTTTCTCCCTACAGTGGCAAACAGCATCTCTGTAGTCCTCCCGTGTCTCTTGCTCTTGCTTCCAATGTCCATACACTTTCCTTTTCCGCCTAAGTTCCAGAAGATCCCTGCTCAGTCAACTTGGCCTTCTGCCCCACTTGCTTGACTGCCAACACTTTGGAATTGCCTGGTCCTGCACTCTTAAGAGATGGCTCTTAAAAAGTCACCAGCATTCATGGACCCCAATACCTTCAAAAGCAGATTCCCAGGGGACCTTACTAACTAGCTCCTTCAGCAGCCCAAAGTCTCCTTTCCCCATATCCAGGGTCAAATTTTTGCTGGCAGTTTTTCTTCTATCACCAATGATTTGAAACTCGACTACTTTGTGATCACTGTGACCAAGACAGCCACCATTCACCACTTTGCCCACAAGTCCCTCTCTGTTTACAAACAACAAATCTAGGAGGGCACCTTTCCTAGTTGGCTCCCTTAGTACCTACACCAAGAAATTCTCTTCAGCATCCTTCAGGAATTTCCTGGACCTGTGTCATGGTTAAGCCCCAGCCAGCAACTAAGTACCACACGTCCACTAACTCACTCCTCCCCCCTCGGTGGAATGGGGAGGAGAATCGGAAAAAAAAGTTAAAACTCATGGGCTGGGATAAGGACAGTTTAATAGGACAGGAAAAGAAGGGGAAAATAACAGCAACAATACTAATGAAAGAATATACAAAGTAGGTGATACACAATGCAATTTGTTCACTGCCCAGAATCCGATGTCCAGCCTGTCCCCGAGCAGCGATCCCTCCTCCCTGGTCAGCTCCCTGCCTTATATACTGAGCATGACATCATACGGTATCGAACATCACTTTAGCTAGCTTGGGTCAGCTATCCTGGCTGTGTCCCCTCCCTACTTCTTGTGAAAATTAACTCTATCTTAGCTGAAACTAGGACATTACCAGATCCTGCACTTTCCAATTAATCACCATCACGTTTCCCGTCTTTGCTATATAGATATATATACACACACACACATGGAGATTTCATTCCATTAATCTATGAGCCATCCCTCTAAAATGTCTGTTGAATTCATTTAGTCCATGACTTTGGGCTCCATCTGTCATAACAGTCTCTCAGGGCAGGAGAGATGGTGTGTAGTGTTAAGGAAGTTTCTTCACCCTAGGTTTCACACAGCAGAGTCTCAGGCTCTAAATCTCATGAGATAATTGAGTGGTACAGTGGTCGTAACAGCTGAGATTGGTGCCTCCACAGAGGGACCCTGAACAAAGAAATCCCTGGGCAATTATACCCTTACAATCTAAGTTCCCCTCCCCTCACGTGACAGTTCAGACCAATAGTAATATTAGGGTCTGGGGTCTTCCTGTTCTTCATTGGGCCCTTTCCTTGTGTCTAGGTGGGCTGTTTCTTTTCTTATCTCTAAGGCTGCAGCTTCTGCTGACAGTTTTAGCTTCCTTATCTTCTCGCTTGAACCGACTCTGGTGCCTTCTTTTACTTAATCAGGAAAAAGTTAAGAAAAAGCTCAACATACCTAGGTGAAAGTTCACAGCTTGTGGCCTAAGGTTTCAGCAAATTTAGCCACTTAGGCTAAGCTAGTTATGCCAACAGTTATATTAATCTTGACAACTAATATTTCCTAGAAGTAGTGTTGGATTGTTGCATGCTGCATCCAGAGCTTCACTGTGTTCCACTATAGTCTGGATTAGTCCATGGCAAATGGTAGGGCTGTGTTTCCACCCCTGGGGCAGGTGATTCCAGGTGTACTGGATGCTCCTTCAAGTGAAAGCAAACTGTGGCCTGCACTCTGCTGCCAAAGGGATCGAGAAAAAGGCATTTGCAATATCAATTGTGGCATACCACTTCACTGCCTTTGACTCCAGTTCGTATTGAAGTTCTAGCATGTCTGGCATGGCAACACTCATGGGCAGCATGACTTTATTCAGGCCAGGATAGTCTACTGTCAGCCTCCACTCTCCATTGGACTTCTGCACTGGCCATATGGGACTGTTAAAGGGTGAGCGGGTTCTGCTGATCACTCCCTGACCCTCCAGTTGACAAATCATCTTATGGATGGGAATCAGGGAGTCTTGACTGGTGACCAAGCGGTATTGCCGCTGCTGCACAGTTGTGGTAGCAATTGGCACCTGTTGTTCTTTGACCCTGAGCAATCCCACAACAGAAGGATCCAACAAGAAACTGGGCAAAATAGCCAACTGTTCGGGCAGCTATACCAAAAGCCCACTGGTACCCTTTTGGGTCCTTGAAATATCCTCTCCAGAGGTACAGTTAACTGTTGGGATCTGCCTGTCACTCCAGAAATAGAGATAGGTTCTGCTCCTTCATGGCTCGATGGCATTAAAGTACACTGTGCACCAGTGTCCACTAGAGCCTTGTACTCTTGTGGATCTGATGTGCCAGGCCATTGGATCCACACAGTCCAATAAACCCTATTGTCCCTCTCCTCCACCTGGCTGGAGGCAGGGCCCCTCTAATCCTGCTCATCATAGTCACTACTCACTCCTTGCAGAAAGGACTTAGAAGTCCCTTCAAGAGGATCATAAGTGCGATCAGGCCTTCCACTCGGTCTGGGGGACTGCCTGCTGGAAACAGGAGCAGCATTTTTCCTGGAAGATCCCCTTTTGTGATTGTTTTTCCTTGCAGCTCATGTACTCGTGCCCGTAGGGTCAAGGTAGGTATCCCATCCCATTTCCTCATGTCTAATCTGTGGTCACGCAGATAAAACTATAGGATGCCTTGTGGTGTGTACCCTCTATATCCACTCTCTTGAGCAGAGGAACATTTACTCCTAATAGCTGAGATACTGCTCTGTACAAGTGGGGAGTAGGACATTGTGGTGGGTTAACCCTGCCTGGGGGCCAGGTGCCCACCAGAGCCGCTCTATCACTCCCCTCCTTCTCTAGACAGGGGAGAAAAAGTACATCGAAAAGCTTATGGGTCGAGATAAGGACAGGGAGAGATCACTCACTAATTAACGTCACAAGCAAAACAGACTGAACTTAGAGAGGGAATTCATCTTATTTATTACTAAGCAAAACAGAGCAGAGGAATGAGAAATAAAACCAAATCTTAAAACACCTCCCCCCACCCCTCCCATCTTCCCGGGCTTAACTTCACTCACGGTTTCTACCTACTCCCCCCTCAGCGGCACAGGGGGACGGGGAATGGGGGTTATGGTCAGTTCATCACACGTTGTTTCTGCCGCTTCTTCATCCTCAGGGGGAGGACTCCTCTCATCGTTCCCCTGCTCCAGCATGGGGTCCCTCTCATGGGAGACAGTCCTTCACGAACTTCTCCAACGTGAGTCTCTCCCACGGGGTGCAGACCTTCAGGAGCAAACTGCTCCAGCGTGGGTCCCCCGCGGGGTCACAAGTCCTGTCAGCAAACCTGCTCCAGTGTGGGCTCCTCTCTCCACGGGTCCACAGGTCCTGCCAGGAACTTGCTCCAGCGCGGGCTTCGCACGGGGCCACAGCCTCCTTCAGGTGTCTCCACCTGCTCCAGAGTGGGGTCCTCCACGGGCTGCAGGTGGAATCTCTACACCCCCTCATCCTTCCTCCATGGGCTGCAGGGGGACAGCCTGCCTCACCATGGTCTTCACCATGGGCTGCAGGGGGATCTGTGCTCCGGCGCCTGGAGCACCTCCTCCCCCTCCTCCTTCACTGACCTTGGTGTCTGCAGATCTTCTTACATCTTCTCACTCCTCTCTCTGGCTGCAAAAGTGCTCTCTAACTGTTTTTCTCCTTCTTAAATATGTTATTCCAGAGGCGCTGATTGGCTTGGCCTTGGCCAGCGGCGGGTCCATCTTGGAGCCTGCTGGCATTGGCTCTATCAGACACAGGGGAAGCTTCTAGCAGCTTCTCACAGAAGCCACCCCTGTACCCCCCCGCCACTACCAAAACCTTGCCACGCAAAACCAACACAGACATATTCTCTTCAAGTTGCTGGACCTTCCTGGACAATTTCTCCACAAAGGAGAGGAGAGAGGAAGAAAGACTTTGTCCATATTGCCAGAGTCATCCAGCCACTTCATCCACTGTTGTTGTCTCTTCACCTTTCCAGTCCATTACTGCCAATGAATTGGCATACAATGGTGCGCTCTGTACAAACTTCTGTCACATGGCTCGTGTGCACTGGACTTCGTCAGGATATGTGGGTAACTGTGCATTTTCTGGGTCATAATAAACCATCTCCCACATGGCTAATTCCCTCAGGTACTGGATACCTCTCTCCATGGTGGTCCACTTGCCTGGCCGACATAAAACATCTTCACTGAAGGGATACCTTTCCCTCACACTTGAAAGAAATCTAGAGTGCTAGATTAAGGTGGATTGGGGGTCCCGGAGCCAAGGAAACTCCAGGAAACGCGGAGAGACCCATCAGGGGTCAGCAGCTCTCGCGAGCGAGGTTGACGTGGCCTGCAGGAGACTGACATGGCTTGGTTTTTTCCAGGAGCAATCATGGGAGATTTAAAAGGCCGTAGGGAGTGCTAGTGACCCAGAAAGCTGTGAACAGAGTGGGCAAACAGGACATAGCACTTCAGCCAGGGCGTGGCACGGTAGTTTGCTTGGAGGTTCGTGCAGGAGGGCACACAGGGAGGTCTCTGTAATTTACATATAGGTCCACAGCCCAGGGAAGTGCTCTAGGTCTCCACCAAAATGGTGGGCACTCATCTCAGAGCTAAAGCCAGTTTTCCTACAGAGAACATCTCCCCTGAGATGTTGGATACATCCACCCAGACAGAACTTGTAAGGAAGGAGACTTCAGTACAGGCAGTAGGTTGCAGTGAGTGCCCAGACCCTTCTCCTGGTGAAAAGGTAAGTACCTGCACAAGGTGTGCACAGGTTGATGATCTGTTGCGGCAGGTGACTGAGTTGCAGGAAACAGTTAAAAGGCTGCGCAGTATTAGGGGGGCCGAGATGGAGATAGATAGGTGGTTTCATAATCAAGTACCTGTAGTGGGCACCACTGACAATGAGACACCTTGGACCCTGGTGACCCACAAACGTAGGGCTCTGCTTCAGCCTCCACCCTCCAGCTTCACAACCAAAACCAGATATGAAGCTTTAACAGCTATAGACACTCACGAGCAAGGTCTGCAAGGAGAAACTGTACCAACAGCACACAGTGGATACTGTAAAAAGAAATGACGAGTGCTCTAGTGGGTGACCCTCTGTTAAGGGGCACCAAGGTCCCCATCTGCCAACCTGACAGGGAGTCACGAGAGGTATGCTGCCTTCCGGGAGCCAAGATCCGAGATGTTGCCAAGAGGGTGCCACAACTTGTCAAGAGCACAGACCACCATCCACTGTTACTCTTTCATGTGGGCATGAAGGACACTGCAAGTCAGAACCTGGGCAGACTATAAAGCCCTGGGGGTGCAAGTGAAAAGCACTGGTGCCCAAGTTATCTTTTCCTCCATTCTATCAGTTGGAGGAAAGGGGGCAGCCAGAAATAGACGTATAATGCATATCAACTCCTGGCTACGTGGCTGGTGCCATCACGAGGGTTTTGGCTTTTACAACATGGGACATTCTTTGATGACCATAACCCGTTAGAGAGGGATGGGATCCACTTGTCTAGAAGAGGCAAGGGAATCTTTGACAGCAGGCTGGCCAACTTGGTGAAGCAGGCTTTAAACTGAAGGACTCAAGGGGCAGGGTCCAAAGTGTCAATGCTCATGCCATTGCATCCAACTAGGGAATAAGCCAGGCCAACCAGAGCAGCAACAAATGTTACTTAGCTGCCTCCCAAGATGAGAACCAGAAAGCCAACCAACTGAAGGGGGTGTGTGGCAATGGTGGACCCTCCTGCACCCCTCCAGGGAAACCTCCATGCTTGATTACCTCTCTGAAATGCCTGTACACCAACACACGCAGCATGGGGAATAAAGAGGAAGAACTAGAGGTCTGTCTACAGTTGCAGGGCGATGATCTTTAGGGTTAGGGCTCTAGAAGGTAAGGAGGCCCAAGAGAGCTGGTCAATATTCAAGCACCACTTCCTCCGAGCTCAAGATCGGTGCATCCCTATGAGTAGGAAATCAAGCAAAGGAGGCAGGAGACCTGCATGGATGAGCAAGGAGCTTCTGGAAAAACTCAAAGGGAAGAAGGAAGTTCATAGAATGTGGAAAAAGGGACTGGCCACTTGGGAGGAATATAGGGATGTAGTCAGGGAATGTAGGGATGCAACAAGGAAGGCTAAGGCCCACTTAATTAATTAAAACCGGCAAGGGATGTCAAGGACAACAAGGAGGGCTTCTTCAAGTACATCAGCAGCAAAAGGATGACTAGGGAAAATGTGGGCCCACTGCTGAATGAGGTGGGTGCCTTGGTGACAGAGGATACAGAGAAGGCAGAGTTACTGAATGCCGCCTTTGCTTCAGTCTTGACTGCTAAGGCTGGTCCTCAGGAAACCCAGACCCTGGAGGTAGGGGAGAGAAAGTCTTGCAAAAGGAAGACCTTCTCTTGGTTGAGGAGGATCGCATTAGAAAACATCTAGGCAAACTTGACACCCACAGATCCATGGGCCCTGATGGGATGCACCCATGAGTGCTGAGGGAGCTGGCAGATGTTATTGCGAGGCCACCCTCCATCATCTTTGAAAGGTCATGGAGAACAGGAGAGGTGCCTGAGGACTGGAGGAAAGCCAGTGTCACTCTGGTCTTCAAAAAGGGCAAGAAGGAGGACCTGGGAATCTACAGGCCAGTCAGCCTCACCTCCATCCCTGGAAAGGTGATGGAGCAACTTATTCTGGATGTCATCAATAAGCATGTGGAGGAGAAGAAGGTTATTGGTATTGGTCAACATGGATTCACCAAGGGGAAATGATGCCTGACCAATCTGATAGCCTTCTATGATGGCATGATTGGCTGGGTGGATGAAGGGAGAGCAGTGGATGTTGTCTACCTTGACTTCAGCAAGGCTTTTGGCACTGTCTCTCATAACATCCTCGTTAGCAAGCTTAGGAAATGTGGGTTGGATGAGTGGACAGCGAGGTGGGTAGAGAACTGGCTGAATGGCAGAGCCCAGAGGGTTGTGATAAGCAGTGCGGAGTCTAGTTGGAGGCCTGTATCTAGTGGCGTGCCCCAAGGGTCAGTATTGGGTCCTGTCTTATTCAACATGTTCATCAATGACCTGGACGAGGGGACAGAGTGTACCCTCAGCAAGTTTGCTGATGATACAAAGCTGGGAGGAGTGGCTGACACACCAGAAGGCTGCTCTGCCATTCAGCGAGATCTTGACAGGCTAGAGAACTAGGCAGAGAGGAACCATATGAAATTCAACAAGGGCAAGTGTAGGGTCCTGCATCTAGGGAAGAAAAACCCCATGCACCAGTAGAGGTTAGGGGCTGACCTGCTGGGAAGCAGCTCTGCAGAGAAGGACCTGGGAGTCCTGGTGGACAACAAGCTCTCCATGAGCCAGCAGTGTGCCCTCGTGGCCAAGAAGGCCAATGGTATCCTGGGGTGCATTCAGAAGAGTGTGGCCAGCAGGTCGAGGGAGGTTATCCTTCCCCTCTACTCTGCCCTGGTGAGGCCACATCTGGAGTACTGTGTCCATTTCTGGGCTCCCCAGTTCAAGAAAGACAAGGAACTGCTGGACAGAGTCCAGCGGAGGGCTACGAGGATGAATAGGGGACTGGAGCATCTTTCTTATGAGGAAAGGCTGAGACATCTGGGTCTGTTTAGCCTGGAGAAGAGCAGACTGAGAGGGGATCTTCTCAATGCTTATAAATATCTGAAGGGTGGATGTCAGGAGGAAGGGGCCAGACTCTTCTCAGTGGTGCCCAGCAACAGGACAAGGGGCAACAGGCACAAACTGGAACACAGGAAGTTCCATCTGAACATGAGAAAAAACTTCTTCATTTTGAGGGTGACAGAGCACTGGAACAGGCTGCCCAGAGAGGTTGTGGAGTCTCCTTCTCTGGAGATATTCAAAACCCTCCTGGACACAATCCTGTGCAACCCGCTCTAGGTGATCCTGCTCTAGTAGGGGGGGTTGGACTAGATGATCTCCAGAGGTGCCTTCCAATCCCTACCAATCTGTGAATCTGTGAATCTGTGAATCTGTATGGTATGGAATATCCCTTTGGCCAGTTTGGGTCAGCTGCCCTGCCTGTGTCCCCTCACACCTTCTCGGGCACCCCCCCACTTTTGCATTGGCAGAGCAGTATGAGAAGCTGAAAAATCCTTGTCTGCTTGGCAACACCTAAAAACATCAGAGTGTTATAACATTATTCTCATCCTAAAGTCAAACCACAATGCTATACCAGCTGCTAGGAAGAAAATTAACTCTATCCCTGCTGAAACCAGGACATTATCCACCCCTTATTCCATACCATCTATATCACATCCAGGTCGCACACTTTCCAATACATTGTAATTAATTACCACCATATTTCCTGTCTTTTGATACGTACACACAGATATCATTCCCTTAGTCAATGGACCACCACTGTGAAATGTCTGTAAAATTCATAAATGTCCACAAAATGTCTGTTGAGTTCCTTTAGTCCATAACTTTGGGCTCCATCTGTCATAACAGTCTCGCAGGGCAGGAGAGATGGTGTGTGATGGTGGATTGCTGCATGCTGTATCTGGAACTTGTAGCTGATGCATCTGGCACAGTCCATGCTCATGCTCCACGTGCTTGAGACATCAATCTCGAGGAAGTTGCTGGGCACTCATTGCTGAAGCCAGTTCTGGTTTCATCACCTCTGCACCTTGTTCGGTTTTGTCAAAGTTCATTCTTCATTAATCTGGATAATTCTTACTGTAATACTGTTACTATGGCATATAGCAATCATAATAATGATGACATACATTAGTATATAGCAATTAACATAATACAATTTAAAACATTAGGTATTCTTGCCCAAAATCAAATCCCCTTGAGGTACACATTGACTGTCCCATCCTTTTCCCATCCAGATCCTTGAGCAAAAGCAACCCCATGGATGTGTTTGCCTTTGCCCGAAATGATGTTTAACATGATTTGAGTGGAGAGTCGAGTACTGTAGTCATATATGTTTAGCATGTACTTCTTTAAGATCATTATCATATTCAGGGGTGTCAACTTTAATATTCATTTCACGGATAATTAAGCAAAAGGTCTCACTCCAGACACCATGGCCTTCAATATTCTATGTTGAAACCATCCATCTGCTTATTTTGCATTCTTTAGCCAGAACAGGACTGTCTTGCCACAGTAAGACTCTCTCCTTCGGCTGCTTCTAGTGCCGACCTTGCGGATCTCCATCCACAATGGTTGCACAAAATATAAGCGGACACCAATGTTTTTAACCTCTTATATTCAATCCTCATGCTGCTGGTCCCCCTCCTTACTTCTCCAAGAATCAAAAACTCTATCATTTCATGATCGCTATGCCCAAGACAGCCTCCAACTGTCACATCACCCACAAGTCCTTCTCTGTTTGCAAACAACAGGTCCAGTGGAGCGTCTTCCCTAGTTGGCTTAATCACCAGCTGTGTCAGGAAGTTATCTTCCACACACTCCAGGAAACTCCTGGACTTTTTCCTCTCTGCTGTATTGTATTTCCAGCAGACATCCGATAAGTTGAAGTCCCCCACGAGAACAAGGGCTAGTGATCGGGAGTCTTCTCCCAGCTGCTTATAGAATATTATGTCTACCTCTTCATCCTGGTTGGATGGTCTATAACAGACTCCCACCATGATATCTGCCTTGTTGGTCTTCTCCCTGATTCTTACCCATCAACACTCAACCCTATTGTCACCATCATTAAGCTCTAAACAGTCAAAACACTCCTTAACATACAGGGCCACCCCATCACCTCTCCTTCCTTGCCTATCTGTTGTGAAGAGTTTGTAGCCATCCATTGCAGCACTCCAGTTGTGTGTGTCATCCCATCATGTTTCCATGATGGCAACTCTATCATAGTTTTCCTGCTGCACAATGGCTTCCAGCTCCTCCTGATTGTTGTCCATCCTGTGTGCATTGGTGTAGATGCACTTCAGTTGAGCTACTGATCCTGTCACCTTTTTGAGGGGAGAAGCCCTAATTCCTAACTGACCTTCCATGGTTTCCAACCCATCAATAACCCTTGTGTCTTTGCTGTTGCATGGCTCTCCATCTCCTACCTTCACTGAGATGGCAGACCAAACAACCTCGCTAGCATCTCTCAAACATTGTCTTGCTGCCCCCAGGCTTATCTCTAGCAGGCCTGGTTTTATCCCCTTCCCCCTTCAAATCTAGTTTAAAGCTCTTTCAATGAGCCCTGCTAGTTCCTGTGCAAAAATCCTTTCCCCCCTTTGAGACAGGTGTACCTCATCTGTTGCCAGCAGGCCTGGTGTCATGTTGTCCTGGTTTCAGCTGAGAGGATTGATTTTTCTTCATAGTAGCTAGTGTGGGGATATGTTTTGGATTTGTGGTGGAGACAGTGGTGATAATATAGAGATGGTTTTGTTCTATGGACCTATTGTTGAGCAGTGTTTACACGGGGCCAAGGCCTTTTCTGCTTCTTGCACTGCCCTGCCAGCGGGATGGCTGGGGGTGCACAAGAAGATGGGAGGGGACACAGACAGGACAGGTGACCCAAACTGACCAAAGGGATATTCCATACCATATGACATCATGCTCAGTTTATAAAGAGCTTGGGGGAAGAGGGGGCAGGGGGCGGTGGCATTCGGAGTGATGGCATTTGTCTTCCCAAGTAACCGTTATGCGTGACAGAGCCCTGCTTTCCTGGAGATGGCTGAACACCTGCCTGCCCATGGGAAGTGGTGAATGAATTCCTTGCTTTGCTTTGCTTGTGCGCACGGCTTTTGCTTTCCCTATTAAACTGTCTTTATCTCAACCCATGAGTTTTCTCACTTTAACTCTTCCAATTCCCTCCCCCACCCTGATGGGGGGGAGTGAACGAGCGGCTGCGTGGTGCTCAGCTGCCAGCTGGGGTAAAACCACGACACATGTAGACCAATCCATTATCAAAAATCCCAATATCCTGCCGGTGACACCAGGCTCGGAGCCAGTTATTGATCTGCTGGGTCTTCCTGTTTCTCCGGTCATCATTCCCTGCAACTGGAGGGATAGAGGAGAACACTACTTGTGCTCCTGAACCCTTAACCAGTCATTCCAAGGCCCTGAAGTCTCTCTTGATTGCCTTCGGACTTCTTGTTGCAACTTCATCACTGTCTACCTGAAAAATCAACAATGAATAACAATCTGAGGACTGTACCAGGGTTGGAAGCTTTCTCTTCATGTCTTTAACTCGAGCCCCAGAGAGACAGCAGACTTCCCTAAGAAGTGGGTCCAGTCTGCATATTGGGCCCTCTGTTCCCTTCAGAAGGGTGTCTCTTATGATAATGACCCGTCTTTTTTTCTTTATGGAAGCAGTTATGATGCAGGGCGTAGGCTGACTTGACCTCGGCGACATCTCCATGTTAGATGAACCATTGTCCTCCTTATTGTTCAGTTCCACTTGCAGAGCCTCATACTTGTTGTGCAAGGGCACCTGGAAGAGTGGGGAAGTCAAGAGGGCAGACGTGCCTGCTACACCAGGCAGGAACTTATTGCCATTCTCCCCTATCCCTTAAGTCCCTGTGTTCAGGCAGGCGGAGAGAGGATAGGGAATCCTCCATATCATGCGTCCTACCTGTCTGTTGGGCCTGTCCCAGGGAAGGCAGGGTGCGATTCCAGTAGTCTATCTCTCGCTTGCACTCCCTGATACTCCTCAACCTACTCACCTCCTCCCAGAGCTCTGCCTATGAGTGGAGGAGTTCCTCCACCTGGGCACACCTCCTACAGGTGTGCTCACTACTGTCATCCTGTACTGGCATAAGAGTGGTGCACACCATGTAGCCTGACACCTGGGTGGCAGTATGTTCCCACTGGAGCTCTGTCTGGGAAGCTGCATCAGTTGCAGTGGGTGCAGAGCTTAGAGAGGCCATGGCTTTCTGCCAGGTGGATACCATTGCACCTTGGTCAAGCTGGCAGAGCTTCAGCACCCTCCCTGGACACCCTTCTGCAGGAACTGCTATGCAAACTGCCACACAAATTGCCCCACCTCACCCTTTCTGATGCACCATGCCCTGTTTGCCTGCCCTATTCACAGCACTTCTGGTTGCTGGCGCTCCTTAAGGGCTTTTTTGTATGTGGGGAGAGGGGGCTTGGTCGCTATTGCTCCTGGCCCTGTCAAGGTCTCATCAGCCACTATAGAGTCAGTCATCGATTAGGTGAGCAACTTGTCACCTGGTTGCTCTGATGCTGGGATAATGGGGCCAGTAGCCTGGAATTAGAGGGTAGGGAAGCCAAGCAGCTGGTATCCCTGTCCAGGGAAAGGGGCATTGACAAGATGATTGGAAAAGGGATGCAAGCCCTTAGCCTCTGGAGGCGACTCCTGTCAGGCATGATGGAAAGGTATCCCTTTAGTGAAGATGTTTTATGTCATCTAGGCAAGTGGACCACCGTGGAGACACATATCGAGTACCTGAGGGAATTAGCCATGCAGGAGATGGTTTATTATGACCTGGAAAATGTGCAGGTACCCACAGATCCAGATGAAGTCTGAATGTACCTGACCCATGTGGTGGAGGTTTATACAGAGCGCTCAACCAACATATGCCAAATCATTGGCAGAACTGGCCTGGAAAGACAAAGAGGCACCAACAGTGAACAAACTGACTGGCCAACTCCGGCAATATGAAGAAAGTCTCTCTTCTGCTCCCATCTTGATTGTGGAGAAACTGTCCCAGAAGGTCCAGACTCAAAGAGAATATGTCCTACCCCCACCTGTACGGATCAGTATCTCAGCTATTAGGAGTAAGTGTTCCTCTGCTCAAGAGAGAGGATATAGAGGGTACACACCACAAGGCATCCTGTGGTTTTATATGTGTGACCACGGAGAGGACATGAGGAAGTGGAATGGAAAACCTACCTTGACCCTAGAGGTACGAGTACGTGAGCTACAAGGAAAAACACTTTTAAATGGGGGTTCCTCCAGGAAAATTGCTGCTCAGGTCTCCAGAGGCAAGATCCCCAGACAGAGCAGGAGGACTGATCTTACTTATAATCTTATGGAAGGAGATTCTGATTCCTATTTGCAAGAACTGAGTAACAAGGATGAGATCTGAACTCACGTGTGCAAAATGAATACATTCACTCATAACAAATGCCATGACTAGGACTAGGGTGGCTCTGTCTCCAGCCCGGTGGAGGAGAGGGACAACCGGGTTTATTGGACTGTGTGGATTTAATGGCCTGGCACGTCAGATCCACAAGAGTATAAGGCTCTAGTGGACACTAGTGCACAGTGAACCCTAATGCCATTGAGCCATGAAGGGGCAGAACCCATCTGTATTTCTGGAGTGACAGGGGGATCCCAACAGTTGACTCTACTGGAGGCTGAAATAAGCCTAACTGGGAATGAGTGGCCAAAGCACCCTATTGTGACTGGCCCAGAGGCTCCGTGTATACTTGGCATAGACTACCTGTGGAAAGGATATTTCAAGGACCCAAAAGGGTACCGGTGGGCTTTTAGCATAACTGCCTTGGAGATGGAGGAAGTTGAACAGCTGGGTACTCTGTCCCTTTTTTCAAAGGACCCTTCTGTTGTGGGGTTGCTCAGGGTCGAAGAACAACAGGTGCCAATCTCTACCACAAAGGTGCACTGGTGGCAATACTGCACCAACAGAGACTCCCTGATCCCCATCCACAAGATGATTCGTCAACTGGAGAGCCAGGGAGCGATCAGCAGGACTCACTTGCCCTTTAACAGTCCCATATGGCCAGTGCAGAAGTCCAATGGAGAGTGGAAGCTGACAGTAGACTGTCATGGCCTGAAGGAAGTCATGCCACCACTGAGCACTGCTGTGCCAGACATGGTGGAACTTCAATATGAACTTGAGTCAAAGGCAGCCAAGCAGTATGTCACAATTGATAGAGCTAATGCGTTTCTCTCAATCCCTTTGTGCAGGCCAGTTTGCCTTCACTTGGAGGGATGTCCAGTACACCTGGAATCGACTGCCCCAGGGGTGGAAACACAGCCCCACCATTTGCATGGGCTAATCCAGACTGCAGTGGAGAAGAGTGAAACCTGGGAGGACTTGAAATACATTGATGACATCACTGTATGGAGCAACTCAGCAAAAGAAGTTTCTGAGTGTGTTGGGTTTGCATGGCAAGGTTTTGGTAGTGGGGGGGCTACAGGGGTGGCTTCTGTGAGAAGCTGCTAGAAGCTTCCCCTGTGTCTGACAGAGCCAATGCCAGCCGGCTCCAAGACGGACCCGCTGCTGGCCAAGGCTGAGCCAATCAGCGCCTCTGTGATAACATATTTAAGAAAGGGGAAAAAAACAGTTAGAGAGAGCTTTTGCAGGCGGAGAGAGGAGTGAGAAGATGTAACTTACTCTGCATACACCAAGGTCAGTGCAGAAGGAGGGGGAGGAGGTGCTCCAGGCGCCGGAGCAGAGATCCCCCTGCAGCCCGTGGTGAAGACCATGGTGAAGCAGGCTGTCCCCCTGCAGTCCATGGAGGAAGGATGAATGGGTGTAGAGATTCCACCTGCAGCCCGTGGAGGACCCCACGCCGGAGCAGGTGGAGACACCTGAAGGAGGCTGTGACCCTGTGGGAAGCCCAGGCTGGAGCAAGCTCCTGGCAGGACCTGTGGACCCATGGAGAGAGGAACCTATGCTAGAGCAGGTTTGCTGGCAGGACTTGTGACCCTGTGGGGGACCCACGCTGGAGCAGTCTGCTCCTGAAGGTCTGCACCCCGTGGAGGAGACTCACGTTGGAGAAGTTCGTGAAGGACTGCCTCCCATGGGAGGGACTCCATGCTGGAGCAGGAGAACGATGAGAGGAGTCCTCCCCCTGAGGATGAAGAAGCGGCAGAAACACCGTGTGATGAACTGACCGTAACCCCCATTCCCCGTCCCCCTGTGCCGCTGAAGGGGAGAGGAGGTTGAAGCCGGGAGTGAAGTTAAGCCCAGGAAGATGGGAGGGGTGGGGGGAGGTGTTTTAAGATTTGATTTTATTTCTCATTCCTCTACTCTGTTTTGCTTAGTAATAAATAAGATGAATTCCCTCTCTAAGTTCGGTCTGTTTTGCTCGTGATGACAATTAGTGAATGATCTCTCCCTGTCCTTATCTCGACCCATAAGGTTTTCGATGTACTTTTTCTCCCCTGTCTAATGAAGGAGGGGAGTGATAGAGCGGCTCTGGTGGGCACCTGGCCCCCAGGCAGGGTTAACACACTACAGTGAGAAAGGGAGGAACATTGTCCAAATCCTTCTGAAAGCCGGTTTTGCCATAAAGCAAAGTAAGGTCAAGGGACATGCACAGGAGATCCAGTTTTTAGGAAAAAAATGGCAAGACAGGCGTCATCAAATCCCATTGGATGTGATCAACACAATAGCAACTGTGTTTCCACCAACTAACAAAAAGGAAAAAAAACTTTATTAGGCATTGTGGACTTTTAGAGGATGCACATCAGTCTCATTTGTAAGCCCTCTTTATCAAGTGACTCATGAGAAGAATGATTTCAAATGGGACCCAGAGCAATGACAAGCCTTTGAACAAATTAAACAGGAAATAGTTCATGTGGTGGCCCTTGAGACAGTCCAGGCAGGACCAGATGTAAAGAATGTGCTCTACACTGCAGCCGGGGAGAATGGTCCTACCTGGAGTCTCTGCCAGAAAGCACCAGGGGAGACTTGAGGTTGACCCCTGGGGTTTTGGAGTCAGGGATACAGAGGATCCGAGGCCCGCTACACTCCAACTGAAAAAGAGATATTGGCAGCATATAAAGGGGTTCGATCTGATTCAGAAGCGATTGGTACTGAAGCACAGCTCCTCCTGGCACCCCAACTGTCGATGCTTGGTTGGGTGTTCAGTGTGGGGGTCTCCTCTACACATCATGGAACTCATGCTACATAGAGAAAGTGGGTCATACGGATCACACAGTGGACTCAGTTAAGAAACCACAATCGCCCAGGAATTCTGGAAGTGATCACAGACTGGCCAGAAGGCAAAGATTTTGGAATGTCACCAGAGGAGGAAGTGCCACGTGCTGAAGAAGCCCCACTGTACAATAAACTACGAGAAAATGAGAAGCCATATGCCCTGTTCACTGATGGGTCCTGTCACATCGTGGGAAAGCATCGGAGGTGGAAGGCCGCTGTATGGAGTCCTACACGGCGAGTTGCAGAAGCTGCTGAAGGAGAAGGTGAATCGAGTCACTTTGCAGAGGTGAAAGTCATCCAGCTGGCTTTAGATATTGCTGAAAGAGAAAAGTGGCCAATGGTGTACCTCTACACTGACTCATGGATGGTGGCCAATGCCCTGTGGGGGTGGTTACAGCAGTGGAAGCGGAGCAACTGGCAATGCAGAGGCAAACCCATCTGGGCTACCTCATTGTGGCAAGATATTGCTGCCCGGCTAGAGAAGCTGGTTGTAAAGGTACGTCACGTAGATGCCCACGTACCCAAGAGTCAGGCCACTGAGGAACATCAGAACAACCAGCAGGTGGATCAGGCTGCCAAGATTGAAGTGGCTCAGGTGGATCTGGACTGGCAGCATAAGGGTGAATTATTTATAGCTCATTGGGCCCATGACACCTCAGGCCATCAAGGAAGAGATGTGACATATAGATGGGCTCGTGATCGAGGGGTGGACTTGACCATGGATGCCATCTCACAGGTCATCCATCAATGTGAAACATGCGCTGCAATCAAGCAAGCCAAGCAGGTAAAGCCTCTGTGGTATGGAGGACGATGGCTGAAATATAAATATGGGGAAGCATGGCAAATCGACTACATCACACTCCCACAAACCCGCCAAGGCAAGCGTTATGTTCTTACAATGGTGGAAGCAACCACCGGATGGCTGGAAACATATCCTGTGCCCCATGCCACTGCCCGGAACACTATCCTGGGCCTTGAAAAGCAAGTCTTGTGGCAACATGGCACCCCAGAAAGAATTGCGTCAGAAAATAAGACTCATTTCTGGTTTTCAGTACTGAATATCTATTATGCCTGTGCTCAGAAAAAAGGACTTTGTTTTCCATTAACAGGAAAATGATAAAGCACATGAAGCAGTATGATAGGCACTGAGACATTCAGGATAAAATGTACTCAACTAATATTTCTTCAAAGCTTCTTAGCAAACGTAGGCTTTCAAGTTTTATTCATACATTTTGCAGGGCAAGTTACAGGTTTATATTTTTGTAACATTGGAAATATCACAATTGAATGGATGAAGTAAATGAAGCAAGACCAACTTGAATTCTTATGTACCAAATGGTTACATTAATCTGAGAAACTAAATACCTGTTTGGAAAAAATCTCATTGTTGTGGTATAAATTAATGCTGAAGAAAGAGCAATCTAAACCCGAGAGTAATGTTTATTTCCAGTATATATGAAATATAAATATTTTAGGAAAGTATGTACAGATATGACCCAGAGAAATGCAATATATGGCAAGGTTTTGCAAATGCTTTTGCTGAGTGACAGTGATGATGTTTTTGTGCAAGATAAACATATTTACCCTGAAAAAACTTGGATTCCTTTCCAAGGACATCTTCTGCCTAATTAACAACAACAACAACAAAAGTGAAAGATTGCATGTAGATGTTGGTTTAAGTTCACTAAGGAGTAATAGATATTTCTGTATGTGTTAAACACTTAGCAAAGCAGAAAATAGTGATGTTCTCAACATAAATTAGCTGATTCTCATACCAACTATGAAGTTACTCCATATGTTTTCCATCAAGATGTTCTTACATAGAGGATTTTTGGGGAAAACAATACCTTTTAAATGCTTAATTAAATATCCAGTCAACATGACAGAGTAATAATGAGAGAAAAGAAAAAGTTCCTTATTTTTAGGGCAAGGAGCAATATATTAGAATATTGGAATCTAAAAGTAAATACTCTAAAATTAGAGAATTGTATGATATGGTTACACTGGAAGCTACTAAAATACAAAGGCAAGATGCCCTAGAGAATCTTAGTGCTTTTTTATTTTAGCTCCATTGTCTAGACTATATTCCTGATGCAAAAAAACCCCTTGGCTGGACATCTGCCAAGTTGGATCTGTTGTTGAAGCTGTGTCTTTTGAGGGGACTAAGGTCAGCATGGAGTTCAATAAATGAGGAGGAGGACAGAGTTTCAGCACAGGGGAAGGGAACTCTGCTACAAGTGTAAATTCTCTACTTCTTGTCGCCAGGATATTGTTTCTGTCATCCTGATGTTCTTTGCTATCAGCTGGCTGCTTTCTTCAACATACAATGCCATCTTCTTTTCTCTGACTATTGTTTTGCAAATAATATATGGTGGTTATAAACCTCCCATTTTGTGTGAAAAAGAATTACTGAAATAACACTGTCCTGGTTTCAGCTGAGATGATTGAGTTAATTTTCTTCATAGTAGCGAGTATGGGGCTATGTTTTGGACTTGTGCTGGAAACAGCATAGATAATATAGAGATGTTTTTGTTATATGGACCTATTGTTGTTGAGCAATGTTTACACAGAGCCAAGGCCTTTTCTGCTTCTCGCACCACCCTGCCAGCGGGATAGCTGGGGGTGCACCAGAAGTTGGGAGGGGACACAGCCAGGACAGGTGACCCAAACTAGCCAAAGGGGATATTCCATACTGTGAGATGTCATGCTCAGCATAAAAGGGGGGCTAGTCAGGGAGGGGCGGCACAACTCCAGGACGTGCAGCTCGGGGACGGTCCGGCTTTGGCACATGTCTGAGTGTGTGCTCTGAGTTGTATGGTCTTTGGGTGAGAAAGTGCATTGTGTATCAACAGTTGTGTATATTCTGTTAAGTACTGCTGTTGTTTTTCCCTCTCCCTTTGCTGTCCCAGTAAACTGTCCTTATCCCAACCCATGGGGTTTTGCCTTTTTCTTCCCATTCTCCTCCCCATCCCACCAGGGAAGGGACAGGGGAGTGAGCGAGCAGCTTTGTGGCGCTCAGCTGCTGGCTGGGGCTAAACCACAGCAAACACCAATAACATAGATGCAATTCAGTACCAGTTAATAGTGTGTGTTGGTTTTGCGTGGCAAGGTTTTGGTAGCAGGGGGGCTACAGGGGTGGCTTCTGTGAGAAGCTGCTAGAAGCTTCCCCTGTGTCTGATAGAGCCAATGCCAGCCGGCTCCAAGACGGACCCGTCGCTGGCCAAGGCCAAGCCAATCAGCGCCTCTGTGATAACATATTTAAGAAAGAGAAAAACAGTTAGAGAGCGCTTTTGCAGCCAGAGAGAGGAGTGAGAAGATGTAAGAACATCTGCAGACACCAAGGTCAGTGCAGAAGGAGGGGGAGGAGGTGCTCCAGGCGCCGGAACAAGATTCCCCTGCAGCCCGTGGTGAAGACCATGGTGAAGCAGGCTGTCCCCCTGCAGCCCATGGAGGGAGGATGAGGGGGTGTAGTGATTCCACCTGCAGCCCGTGGAGGACCCCACGCCAGAGCAGGTGGAGACACCTGAAGGAGGCTGTGGCCCCGTGGGAAGCCCGCGCTGGAGCAAGCTCCTGGCAGGACCTGTGGATCCGTGGAGAGAGGAGCCCACGCCAGAGCAGGTTTGCTGGCAGGACTTGTGACCCCATGGGGCACCCACGCTGGAGCAGTTTGCTCCTGAAGGTCTGCACCCCGTGGAGGAGACTCACGTTGGAGAAGGTCGTGAAGGACTGTCTCCCATGAGAGGGACCCCACGCTGGAGCGGGGGAACGATGAGTCCTCCCCCGAGGATGAAGAAGCGGCAGAAACACCGCGTGAGGAACTGACCGTAACCCCCACTCCCCGTCCCCCTGTGCCCCTGAAGGGGGGCGGAGGTTGAAGCCGGGAGTGAAGTTGAGCCCGGGAAGATGGGAGGGGTGGGGGGAGGTGTTTTTAAGATTTGGTTTTATTTCTCATTCCTCTGCTCTGTTTTGCTTAGTAATAAATTAGATGAATTTCCTCTCCAAGTTCGGTCTGTTTTGCTCGTGATGATAATTAGAGAATGATCTCTCCCTGTCCTTATCTCGACCCATAAGTTTTTTTTTTATTGTACCTTTTCTCCCCTGTCTAATGAAAGAGGGGAGTGATAGAGCGGCTCTGGTGGTCACCTGGCCCTCAGCCAGGGTCAACCCACCACATAGTGCTATAGAGCTTAATGCAGTAATTGAATAAACTTCAGGGAGTATATCTCATGATTATATGTAAATCACATTTCCAAGTTACTAACATCAATATTCTGTCCCTAAAAAAATGGATTCAATAAAAATTATGACTGCAGCATGAAAAACTTGAATTAATGCAGGGGTAATGTTTATATTTTGTGTTCTACCTGCTGTGCAATAACATTCATAGCCATGTTTAGTGTACAGTATCCACCCTACAAATTAGAAGCCTTTTGTGATTTAGACCCAGCTGGCAGCTAAGCACCATGTGGCTGCTCACTGACTCCTCCCCCCGGTGGGATGGGGCGGAGAATTGGAAGACAAAGGTAAAACTCATGCATTGGGATAAGGACACTTTACTAGGACAGCAAAGGAAGAGGAAAATAACAATACTACTTATCTTTAAGGTCCCTTCCACCCCAAACCATTCTATGATTCTATGATTTCCTTCATAAAAAACCTCAGAGGAAGAAGTATAATTGTTAATTCTCTCCATGAGATAGTACCTGAAGTACCGTAATGGCTTCAGTACACAGCCCAAATATCAAATTAAGCTCAAGGTTAGTGTTTTAATAACAAATCTCCTAGGTAAAACATCACTAATCACTACAGAGCAAAGCAAACAGCAAAAGCCAACACCAGTCTTTAACATGTACAGCAAAAAAAGAGAGCATGGCACAGATCAGATAAACTAATATAGAGAACAGATGAATCAATATAGTGACCTGCAACTGTTAACAGATATAAATCCCTTCTAATACACTCTGGTCAATCTGTTATTCTCTCAAACCCTTTGAGCCCCACGTTGGGACTGTCAGGGTTTTACCCCAGCCAGCAACCAAGCACCACACAGCCACTCGCTCACTCCTTCTGCAGCGGGATGGGGGAAGATAATTGGAAGGGTAAAAGTGAGAAAAATCATGGGTTGAGATTAGAACAGTTTAATAATTGAAATAAAATAAAATAATAATAATAGTAATAATGATAGTGATAATGATAATAATAATAATAGTAATAATAAAACATTGTAATGAAAAGGAAAATAACAATGAAAGAGAAATAAAACAAAAGAAAGTGATGCAAATGAAAACAATTGCTCACCACCAAACAACTGATGCTCAGCCAGTCCCCAAGCAGTGCCCCCCACCCCAACATTCCTCCTAGTTTTATTGCTGAGCATGACATCATATGATATGGAATATCCCTTTGGTCACTTTGGGGTCAGCTGTCCCAGCTGTGTCCCTTACCAACTTTTTGTGCACCCTCAGTCTACTCGCTGGTAGGGCAGTATGAGGAGCAGAAAAGGCCTTGACACTGTGTAAGGACTGCTCAGCAAAACTAAAACATCCCTGTATTATCAACACTGCTTCCAGCACAAAACAAAATATAGCCCCCTACTAGCTATTATGAAGAAAACTAACTCTACTCCAGCAAAACCAGCACAATCAGCAGTGTATCAGTGGCTAATGAAATACTGCAACTTTGCTTTTGCCTTAAAAAAAAAAAATAATCCCACAGCCTTTGCCATGAATTTTCTTATTTTGAAACAGAAGCCTCTGTTTCCTGAAGCCCAACTTTGGAGCCTCACCAGCTGCTATATTTCTTTCTAAGTACTCTCTTGGAAAATGACACAACTTTTATTACTTAAGAAAGCAGTGAAATTTCATTCATATATATATATATTTAAATATTTAATGCTACAACAATTTGAGCTAAATATTTTAGTGTTTTGTTTGGAGCTGTAGGTCACCAAAAAAGTATTCAAATAGCTTTTATATCTCTGTAGAAAAAACAAGTACTTCAGAAAATGTTGCCCTTGGTAAGTGACTTCAGAGGTTATATCATATTTCAGGACTATCCTTAGCCTTAACGGCCTGATTTCAGGATCTGATTTTAAAAGGAATTGAAGTGACCAGCTCCCACTATCCACAAAAGTATTTTATGATCTAAATACTTTAAAAGCCTGGCCCTTTGCTCCTCATGAAAACTCCAGCTTAGTACTATAACTGTCATTATCATACATTGTCTCTATAAACAGATATATATTCCAAATTAAGATGCAAAATCCTAAATAATTTTCAATAGCTAATTTGTATCTTTGTCCTGGTTTAAGCTGAGAGGATTGATTTTTCTTCATAGTAGCTAGTGTGGGGATACGTTTTGGATTTGTGGTGGAGACAGCATTGATAATATAGAGATGTTTTTGTTCTATGGACCTATTGTTGAGCAGTGTTTACACGGGGCCAAGGCCTTTTCTGCTTCTTGCACTGCCCTGCCAGCGGGATGGCTGGGGGTGGACAAGAAGTTGGGAGGAGACACAGACAGGACAGGTGACCCAAACTGACCAAAGGGATATTCCATACTATATGACGTCATGCTCAGTTTATAAGGAGCTTGGGGGAAGAGGGAGAGGGGGGGCAGCAGCGTTCGGAGCAATGGCGTTTGTCTTCCCAAGTAACCGTTACGCGTGACAGAGCCCTGCTTTCCTGGAGATGGCTGAACACCTGCCTGCCCGTGGGAAGTGGTGAATGAATTCCTTGCTTTCCTTTGCTTGTGCGCACGGCTTTTGCTTTCCCTATTAAACTGTCTTTATCTCAACCCACGAGTTTTCTCACTTTAACTCTTCCAATTCTCTCCCCCATCCCAATGGGGAGGGAGTGAACGAGCGGCTGCGTGGTGCTCAGCTGCCAGCTGGGGTAAAACCACGACAATCTTCAAGAGACCTGAAGGCCAACGTCATCAATTATTCTATGCAAGATGTTTAGAAAGATCGGGAGCTCCATTAGTGTCGTGGTTTAGCCCCAGTCAGCAGCTGAGCACCACAAAGCTGCTCGCTCACCGACTCCCCGGCAGGATGGGGAGGAGAATGTGAATGGAAAAGGCAAACCCTGTGGGTTGGGATAAGGACAGTTTACTAGGACAGCAAAGGGAAAAGGGAAATAACAACAACAGTACTTAACAGAATATACACAACTGCACACAATGCAGTTTCTCACCCAAAGACCATAAAACTCAGACCGCACACTCAGAACCATCCCCGAGCCATGTCCTGGAACCGCTCTGCCCCTCCCAGACTAGCCCCCCTTTTATACTGAGTATGACATCACATGGTATGGAATATCCCCTTTGGCTAGTTTGGGTCACCTGTCCTGGCTGTGTCCCCTCCCACCTTCTGGTGAAAATTAACTCTATCCTAGCCGAACCAGGAAAATTAGTTACAGGTTGTGGAGGGCCACACCAGAGAAGTATATTTATGTGCTTGCCCTCATACATTCCTTCCTACACAACTACTACTCTCGGAAAAAAAATAATGAGCTAGACAGATTTTTGGTCTGATCATACACAAGAGACATTACCAAATTACTTTCAGTTCACGACAAACCAAGCATTTTGTTTACAAAGGAAAGCGATATGTCCAAGCAGATTTATGCAACTCCTTTTATTATATTAATCTCTGTATGTACTAAACTGAAAGGGTCAAAAGTTTTGTAAAAGGTAAGTATAACATGATTCAGATTCACATTTAACTATAGCTTTAGAAATACATGAACACCATGAGTCATTTCTAGCACACCCTCTAGTTTACTTTCAGTGTTATTCTTAAAAGGAGAGACAGTAGAAAGAAATGAGAATATTCATTTCTATTAGCAATGGTTTACAATACACAGAATAATCTGTATCAATACAGACAAGTCAGTTATTTGCTTAAGGCTTTTTTTTCACTCATAGCAGAATATAAATCAAGAGTAAAGTCACTGAAATAATGGAGTCACATCAGATTTATCTACTGTGATTAAGATCGGAATCTGATAACCCACATTAATTCCTGCTTTAGTCATAAAATTTAAAATTTAAAAAAAACCCTACAATTTACAGAAATGTTACAAGACGACAGGTTTTGCCATAATGAAGAAATTCTTTGGTACATTCAATTCAGCAGTGTGTCCCAAAAAGTAATTAATAATGAATGAGTCAAACTAAAACAGAAAAGTATAAACCAAAAATCCTTACTTTGCCCAGCAATGTCTTCTGAACAATCTTTTCATTCGCTTCACTTAGCATAATTTTTTTATGATCTTCCCTATGCTTGCAATGTGCGTAGCCATGTTTTTTTTCTGCCTAGCATTTCAAAAAGGCTCTTCTGACCTCTTTAAGTATCCCATGTGTACTCTTGACTCAATACATCACCTCTGTGCCTGGCAAGATCATGGAGCACATCCTCCTGGAAATGATGCTAAGGCGTATTGAAAAAAAGAAGATGATTGGTGACAGCCAACATGGTGGATAAGGGAACAACAACTGATGTCATCTACCTGGACTTCTGCAAAGACTTTGACGCTGTCCTGCACAACATCCTTGTCTCTATATTGGAGACACATGGATTTGATGGACAGACTACTCAGTGGATAAGGAATTGGCTGGATGGTTGCTGTATTGGGTTTGTGTGGCAAGGTTTTGGTGGCGGGGGGGGGCTACAGGGGTGGCTTCTGTGAGAAGCTGCTAGAAGCTTCCCCTGTGTCTGATAGAGCCAATGCCAGCTGGCTCCAAGACAGACCCACCGCTGGCCAAGGCCAAGCCAATCAGCGCCTCTGTGATAACATATTTAAGAAGGGAAAAAAATAACTTAGAGGGGGCTTTTTCAGCCGGAGAGAGGAGTGAGAAGATGTAAGAACATCTGCAGACACCAAGGTCAGTGCAGAAGGAGGGGGAGGAGGTGCTCCAGGCTCTGGAGCAGAGATTCCCCCTGCAGCCTGTGGTGAAAACCATGGTGAGGCAGGCTGTCCCCCTACAGCCCATGGAGGAAGGATGAGGGGGTGTGGAGATTCCACCTGCAGCCTGTGGAGGACCCCACGCCAGAGCAGGTGGAGACACCTTGTCCTAGTTCTGGCTAGGATAGAGTTAATTTTCACAAGGAGCCAGGACAGGTGAGCCAAGCTAGCCAGAGGGCTATTCCATACCATGTGACGTCATGCTCACCATAAAAGGGGGCTAGTCGGGCAGGGGCAGGTTTGACGTGGCTCCGGGAAGGGCTGAGCATCCAGTCCGGTTGTCGGATCGGTAAATTGCTTTCTGTTATCACCCACTGTGAATATTACATTATCAGTACTGTTGTTGATTGCTTCCCTCTCCCTTGCTGTCCCAGTAAACTGCCCTTATCCCAACCCTCGAGGCTTTGCCTTTGTCTTTCCATTCTCCTCCCCATCCCGCCAGGGGAGGGTGAGTGAGGGGCCACGTGGTGCTCAGCTGTCAGCTGGGGCTAAACCACGTCAGTCCTTTTGGCACCCAACGTGGGGCTCGAGGGGTTGTGATAACGACAAGTCTGACCCAAGTGTGTTAAAACAAAGTTGTTAAAAGCATTTATGATGTTATTGAAACAGTCGCTGGTCATAATGATGTTCTGTTTGGTCACATGGCTCTGTTTTGTAAACCCGTGTTTACTCTATGCAATCCCTGCGGCGCTGTTTATCACCTCTGGGAGAGGGGTTCGTGTTCTCATGTTGTTCTATTGTGTGATAATGACTTATGATAAGATATCATTGACAGTCATGAGTTTGAGCTGGTACGTGTATGTAGCATTTCGGTCAGGCCCGTACCTCGGTCCATATCTTTCAGAATTTATTAATAATAGGACCCAATCTATGGGGAAGACAGGGGGGGATACCTTCTCCCACTCTTTCACCTCCCCTTTTCCCTTTTGGTTGGTTCCAACAATTTTTGAGAATTTTGAATACCCTTGGAATGTTCAGGCCAGTATATTCCTATTGCTAGATCTCCTGAATGCTTTCCAAGTCCTGTTCAGGGTTAGCAAAAATTGTTTTAAGAATACTACCCAGGGATCTTCCCCAAGGCTGAATGGTCAGGGCTGGCATGGCATGTGGGAGAGTATGGGCAGGTATCTAGAGACCCTTTCACCCCCAATGGTTTGGAGCTTCACTCCCGAACAACTGCAAGACCCTCATAAAATGGTGGAATATTTGAAAGGAAAATGCTGTGGGGATTCTAAGGAGACACAACTTACTGTGCTGTGCTGGGCCCTGGCCACAATCTATCAAACACTGCTTGATAGTAGACAGCACCATCCAGAGGGAGAGAGCGGACCCTCAGGCACTGCAGCTGCCCAAGCCCCTGTAACAGGCACTGTAGCTGAGCTAAAAGATCAACCCACACCAGTATCAGTCGCCTCTATACACAAAAAGAAATACACAAGGAAACTGGTTTGATTATGGTGAACCGGGGCCATCACGAGAACAAGAAGAAGAGCCAGAACCAGAAGTGATCACTCGATCCCTGTCCCTGAGCGAGCTGCGAGATATGCGGATAGATTTCAGCCGCCTTCCAGGGGAGCACATTCTTACCTGGCTGCTCCGCTGCTGGGATAACGGGGCCAGTAGCCTGGAACTGGAGGGCAGGGAGGCCAAGCAGCTGGGATCCTTGTCTAGGGAAGGGGGCATTGACAAGGCAATTGGGAAAAAGGCACAGACCCTTAGTGTAGAAAATATAGAAGCTTATCTATAAGAAAACTTGTATGTTGGTAATCACCTGTATGCACGTTGGGTGGAGCTGATTCCCCCCTGCATCCAGCGCTGCAATAAAGCAAACCTAGGGTAACTCACGGCTGGTAGGTTTCTTTTACACTCAGCCTCTTGAGGTGGCTCCTGTCAAGTGTGAGGGAAAGGTATCCATTCAGTGAAGATGAGCACATTCTTACCTGGCTGCTCTGCTGCTGGGATAACGGGGCCAGTAGCCTGGAACTGGAGGGCAGGGAGGCCAAGCAGCTGGGATCCTTGTCTAGGGAAGGGGGCATTGACAAGGCAATTGGGAAGAAGGCACAGGCCCTTAGCCTCTGGAGGCGACTCCTGTCAAGTGTGAGGGAAAGGTATCCTTTCAGTGAAGATGTCGTATGTCAGCCAGGCAAGTGGACCACTATGGAGAGAGGTATCCAATATCTGAGGGAATTAGCTGTGCGGGAGATGGTTTATTATGATCCGGACAATGCACAGTTGCCCACAGACCCCGATGAAGTCCAGTGTACTCGACCCATGTGGCGAAAATTTGTGCGAAGTGCACCATCATCGTACGCCAATTCACTGGCAGTAATCGACCAGAAGAGTGAAGAGGTACCCAAGGTGGACCAAGTGGCTGGCCGACTCCAGCAATATGAAGAGAGCCTTTCTTCCTCCCTCGTCTTGGCTGTGGAGAAACTGTTCCAGGACATCCAGCAACTCAAAGAGGATATATCTTACTCCCCACCTGTACAGACCCGCATTTCAGCTGTTAGGAGTAAGCATTCCTCTGCTCCACAGAGGGGATATAGAGCATACACACCACAAGGTATCCTGTGGTTTTATCTGCGTGACCACAGAGAAGACATGAGGAAATGGGATGGGAAGCCTACCTCAACCCTATGGGTACGAGTATGTTAGCTGCGAGGCAAGACAGTCATAAAAAAGGGATCGAGTAAAGGCCTGATGGCACATATGATCCTCTTGAAGGGACTTCTAAGTCCTTTTTGCAAGAGGTGAGTAGTGACTATGACGAGCAGGATTAGAGGGGTCCTGCCTCCAGCCAGGAGGAGGAAAGGGACAATTGGGTTTATTGGACCGTGTGGATCCGATGGCCTGGCACATCAGACCCACAATAGTACAAGGCCCTAGTGGACACTGGTGCACAGTGTACTTTAATGCCATCCACCTATGAAGGGGCAGAACCCATCTCTATTTCTGGTGTGACGGGGGGATCCCAACAGTTGACTGTTGGAGGCTGAAGTGAGCCTAATGGGGAATGAGTGGCAAAAGCACCCCACTGTGACTGGGCCGGAGGCTCCGTGCATCCTGGGCATAGACTACCTCCGTAGAGGGTATTTCAGAGACCCAAAAGGTTACAGGTGGGCTTTTGGAATAGCTGCCTTGGAGATGGAGGAAATGGAAACATTGTCTAGTCCGCCCAGTCTCTCAGAGCACCCTTCTGTTGTGGGGTTGCTCAGAATCAAAGAACAAAAGGTGCCAATTGCTACGACAACTGTTCACTGATGGCAATTCTGCACCAAGACTCCCCGATTCCCATCCATAAGCTAATTTGTGAACTGGAGGGTCAGGGAGTGATCAGCAGAACCCACTCACCCTTTAACAGTCCCATATGGCCAGTGCGGAAGTCCAATGGAGAGTGGAGGCTGACGGTAGACTATCGTGGCCTGAAGGAAGTCACACCGCCCATGAGTGCTGCCGTGCCAGAGATGCTGGAACTTCAATATGAACTGGAGTCAAAGGCAGCCAAGTGGTATGCCACAATTGATATAGCTAATGCCTTTTTCTCGATCCCTTTGGCAGCAGAGTGCAGGCCACAGTTTGCCTTCACTTTTAGGGGCGTCCAGTACACTTGGAATCGACTGCCCCAGGGGTGGAAACACAGCCCCACCATTTGCCATGGACTGATCCAGACTGCACTGGAAAAGGGTGAAGCCCCAGAGCACCTGCAATACATGGATGACATCATTGTATGGGGCAACTCAGCAGAGGAAGTTTCTGAGAAAGGGAAGAAAATAATCCAAATCCTGCTGCAGGCTGGCTTTGCCATAAAACGAAGTAAGGTGAAGGGGCCTGCGCAGGAAATCCAGTTTTTAGGAATAAGGTGGCATGATGGGCGGCATCAGATCCCTATGGATATTATCAACAAAATAGCAGCCATGTCCCCACCGACCAACAAAAAGGAGACACAGGCCTTCTTAGGTGTTGTGGGTTTCTGGAGAATGCACATTCCGAATTACAGTCTGATAGTAAGCCCTCTCTAAGAGGTGACCCAGAAGAAGAATGATTTCAAATGGGGCCCTGAGCAACGACAAGCTTTTGAACAAATTAAACAAGAAATAGTTCATGCCATAGCTCTTGGGCCAGTCTAGGCAGGACCAGATGTAAAAAATGTGCTGTACACCGCAGCCGGGGAGAATGGCCCTACCTGGAGTCTCTGGCAGAAAGCACCGGGGGAGACTCGAGGTCGACCCCTGGGGTTTTGGAGTCGGGGATACAGAGGATCCGAGGCCCGCTACACTCCAACTGAAAAAGAGATATTGGCAGCCTATGAAGGGGTTTGATCTGCTTCAGAGGTGATTGGCACTGAAGCAGAGCTCCTCCTGGCACCCCGACTGCCAGTGCTGGGTTGGATGTTCAAAGAGAGGGCTCCTTCTACACATCATGCAACCGATGCTACGTGGACTAAGTGGGTTGTGCTGATCACACAACGGGCTAGAATAGGAAGCCCCAGTCGTCCAGGAATTCTGGAAGTGATCACAGACTGGCCAGAAGGCAAAGATTTCCAAATATCGCCTGAGGAGGAGGTGACACGTGCTGAAGAAGCCCCACTGTATAATAAACTAACAGAAGATGAGAAGCCATATGCCCTCTTCACTGATGGGTCCTGTCGCATTGTGGGAAAGCATCGGAGGTGGAAGGCTGCTGTACGGAATGCTACACGACGAGTTGCAGAAGCTGCTGAAGGACAAGGTGAATCGAGTCACTTTGCAGAGGTGAAAGCCATCCAGCTGGCTTTAGATATTGCTGAAAGAGAGAAGTGGCCAACGCTGTACCTCTACACTGACTCATGGATGGTGGCCAATGCCCTGTGGGGGTGGTTACAGCAGTGGAAGCGGAGCAACTGGCAGCGCAGAGGCAAACCCATCTGGGCTGCCCCATTGTGGCAAGATATTGCTGCCCGGCTAGAGAAGCTAGTTGTAAAGGTATGTCATGTAGATGCCCACGTACCCAAGAGTCGGGCCCCTGAGAAACATCACAACAACCAACAGGTGGATCAGGCTGCCAAGATTGAAGTGGCTCAGGTGGATTTGGACTGGCAGTGTAAGGGTGAATTATTTCTAGCTTGGTGGGCCCATGACACCTCAGGTCATCAAGGAAGACATGTGACATATAGATGGGGTCGTGATCGAGGGGTGGACTTGAGCATGGACGCCATCTCACAGGTCATCCATCAATGTGAAACGTGCGCCGCAATCAAGCAAGCCAAGTGGGTAAAGCCTCTGTGGTATGGAGGACGATGGCTGAAATATAAATATGGGGAAGCATGGCAAATCGACTACATCACGCTCCCACAAAGCCGCCAAGGCAAGTGTTATGTTCTTACAATGGTGGAAGCAACCACTGGGTGGCTGGAAACATATCCTGTGCCCCATGCCACTGCCCGGAACACTATTCTGGGTCTTGAAAAGCAAGTCGTGTGGCAACATGGCACCCCAGAGAGAATTGAGTCAGACAATGGGACTCATTTTCGGAACAACCTCATAGACACCTGGGCCAAAGAACATGGCATCGAGTGGGTGTATCACATCCCCTACCATGCACCAGCCTCTGGGAAAATCGAAAGGTACAACGGGCTGCTAAAGACTACCCTGAGTGCAATGGGTGGTGGGACCCTCAAGCACTGGGACACACATTAGGCAAAGGCTACATGGTTAGTTAACACTAGGGGATCTGCCAATCGAGCTGGCCCTGCCCAGTCAAAATTCCCACGCCCAGTAGAAGGGGATAAAGTTCCTGTAGTGCGCATGTAAAATACGTTGGGTAAAACAGTTTGGGTTATCCCTGCTTCAGGCAAAGGCAAGCCCATCTGCGGGATTGCTTTTGCTCAGGGACCAGGGTGCACTTGATGGGTGATGAGAAAAGATGGGGAAGTCCGGTGTGTACCCCAAGGGGATTTGATTCTGGGTGAAAATAGCCAATAAATTAAATTGCATGATGTTAATAGCGATATACTGTATCAATGGTATGACCATAAGAATCACCCAAAACTAATGAAGGATGGACTTTGAAACTGAACAAAGTGCCACGATGATGGAACTAGAACTGACTTCAACTGGTGCCCAGAAACTTTATCAAAAAATCACATCTTTGACATCCAGACTGTGAGCATGGACCATACCAGGTACACCGGCTGTGAAGACTCCGGATGCAGCGTGCAACAATCCAGCAGCACGCACCATTGCTCCTGCTCTGAGAGACTGTAATGGCAGATGGAACCCAAATCCATGGACTAAATGAACTCGATAGACATTTTAGAGCGATAGCCCATAGAGTAAGGCAATGAGTTCTGTAAAATAATCTGGGCATGACGTAGATGGTATGGAATAAGGGGTGGATAATGTCCTGGTTCTGGCAAGGATAGAGTTAATTTCCCAAGGAGCCAGGACAGGTGAGCCAAGCTGGCCGGGGGCTATTCCATAGCATGTGATGTCATGCTCACCATAAAAGGGGGCTAGTCGGGCAGGGGTGGGCTCGGTGTGGCTCGGGACAGGCTCCCGGGACGGGCTGAGCGTCAGGTCCTGGGATCGATAAATCGTTCTCTGTTATCACCCATTGTGAATATCTGTTATCAGTACTGTTGTTGATTGTTCTCCCTCTCCCTTGCTGTCCCAGTAAACTGCCCTTATCCCAACCCTCGAGGCTTTGCAGTTGTTTTTCCGTTCTCCTCCCCATCCCGCTGGGGGAGGGGTGAGCGAGCGGCATGTGGCACTCAGGTGCCGGCTGGGGCTAAATCATGTCATCTATCAAAGGATGGGAAGGGAGGTGGTGGTTCATGAGGATGTATTGAATAGTGTGGGACCTGAGAATGTCGTAAATGCTATGGAACAAGGGATGGAGAATGTGCTGGTTTTGACTGGGATAGAGTTAATTTTCTTAACAGTAGCTACTATGGGGCTATGTTTTGGATTTGTGCTGGAAACAGTGTTGATAATATAGAGATGTTTTTGTATATTGTTGAGCAGTGTTTACACGGGGTCAAGGCCTTTTCTGCTTCTTGCACTGCCCTGCCAGCGGGATGGCTGGGGGTGCACAAGAAGTTGGGAGGGGACACAGACAGGACAGGTGACCCAAACTGACCAAAGGGATATTCCATACCAAATGACATCATGCTCAGTTTATAAGGAGCTTGGGGGAAGAGGATGGGGAGGGGCGGCGGGCGGCAGCGTTCGGAGTGATGGCGTTTGTCTTCCCAAGTAACCGTTATGCGTGACAGAGCCCTGCTTTCCTGGAGATGGCTGAACACCTGCCTGCCCATGGGAAGTGGTGAATGAATTCCTTGCTTTGCTTGTGCACGCGGCTTTTGCTTTCCCTATTAAACTGTCTTTATCTCAACCCACGAGTTTTCTCACTTTTACCCTTCTGATTCTCTCCCCCATCCTGCCGAGGGGGAGCGAGCAAGCGGCTGTCTGCTGCTTAGTTGCCGGCTGGGGCAGTGAGTCAGCCATCCAACCATGGATGGGTTCAGTGACGGCCCTTGTTATAATTGCATACTGTGTCGGGTTTGCGTGGCAAGGTTTTGGTGGCGGGGGGGGGCTACAGGGGTGGCTTCTGTGAGAAGCTGCTAGAAGCTTCCCCTGTGTCTGACAGAGCCAATGCCAGCCGGCTCCAAGAAGGACGCACCACTGGCCATGGCCAAGCCAATCAGTGCCTCTGTGATAACATATTTAAGAAGGGAAAATATGGAAATGTAGAAAATATAGAAGCTTAGCTATAAGAAAACTTGTGTTAACTAGAAAGCTGCTTAAGGCCTCGAACTGTTTCAAAGCCTATAATCGTGGGAAAGGAGTTTGTAAGCAAGGTAATAGGTAATGAAGCTAACTGACCATGGCAATGTACAATGCTGCTACGTTCCATGTACAGTCCCTACCCAACCGGACAATAGGCCTGGGAATATTAATCTTATGAAGTAAGTTGTTATGGACAGGTGCATCCACAGCGAGGATACTCCGCATGCCCGCAAGAAGAGGGTCATCCAGCGGACGCGGGTGTGCGACCACTGACGACCACCAGAGACCCCTTGAGGACCACCGACTCAAATCACTGAGCATGCGTGACAGGGAGGAGAATGTGGAAATGGATTCTAAGAAATGATTATCATAGGACTGCCTTTTCTGAGAAAAATGATGAATATGTATGTTTTGATTCTATATAACCTGTGTGTTGGTAATCACCTGTATGCACGTTGGGTGGAGCTGTTTCCCCCGTGCATCCAGCGCTGTAATAAAGCAAACCTAGGGTAACTTACATCTGGTAGATTTCTTTTACAGAAAACATACTTAAGAAGGGAAAAAAAAACAGTTAGAGGGAAATTTTGCAGCCGGAGAGAGGAGTGAGAAGATGTAAGAACATCTGCAGACACCAAGGTCAGTGAAGAAGGAGGTGGAGGAGGTGCTCCAGGCGCCGGAGCAGAGATTCCCCTGCAGCCCGTGGTGAAGACCATGGTGAAGCAGGCTGTGCCCCTGCAGCCCATGGAGGAAGGATGAGGGGGAGCAGAGATTCCACCTGCACCCCATGGAGGACCCCATGCCAGAGCAGGTGGAAGCACCTGAAGGAGGCTTTCGCCCCATGGGAAGCCCAGGCTGGAGCAAGTTCCTGGCACAACCTGTGGACCTGTGGAGAGAGGAGCCCACACTGGGGCAGGTTTGCTGACAGGACTTGTGATCCCGTGGGGGACCCATGCTGGAGCAGTCTGCTCCTGAAGGTCTGCAACCCGTGGGAGAGACTCATGTTGGAGCAGTTCATGAAGGACTGTCTCCCGTGAGAGGGACCCCATGCTGGAGCAGGGGAACGATGAGAGGAGTCTTCCCCCTGAGGATGAAGAAGCGGCAGAAACAATATATGATGAACTGACCGTAACCCCCATTCCCTGTCCCCCTGTGCCGCTGATGGGGGGGCAGAGGTTGAAGCCAGGAGTGAAGTTGAGCCCGGGAAGATGGGAGGGGTGGGGGGAGGTGGTTTAAGATTTGGTTTTATTTCTCATTCCTCTACTCTGTTTTGCTTAGTAATAAATTAGATGAATTTCCTCTCTAAGTTCAGTCTGTTTTGCTCGTGACGATAATTAGTGAGTGATCTCTCCCTGTCCTTATCTCAACCCACAAACCTTTTGTTATACCTTTTCTCCCCTGTCTAGTGAAGGAGGGGGAGTGATAGAGTGGCTCTGATGGGCACCTGGCTCCCAACCAGGGTCAACCCACCACATACCGTGGTTAGTGGAGTCAGAGAGGATGATGCATTAAGTTCTTGTTAGTGTTCTCTCCTGAGAGTGTTATTTTTGCGTGGTGGAGTGGAGAGATATTGCAAAGGTTAGTGATATATCTGCTGCCAAGTTTCTAAAAAGTGACTATTTTCTGCCATCATCAAAGCAACTACTGGTTGTTGATCCCCTAATTCTGGCTAAACTCAGTATTAACAAAGGATGCTATATTTTGTCTGCAGGACTATAGTTAGAAAAAGTACAGTCAGAATCACCAGATTTGGATCTAAGGAATGCAGTGCTTATTTGGATGAGTCTTCAAAAGCCACAACAAGGTACTACACCAAAGCCACAGTTCTGTAGTGCCAGATTCTGGCATTCAGGGCAGTGATAAAAATAAAGAACTCTGTCTTGCTTTGTGCCATGCATTCTTACGATTTCTTCAAGCAAACAAGGAGTTAGAACGCAGTGAATACACATACAAACAAAGTAAGCTGTGTTCTGTATTCAGCAATGCTTGTTGAGTAGTTTTGGGCATAGAGCCCACAGTAATGAATGGAAAATTTCGATCAGGACATTTGTGGCCTGGTCAAATCATTTCATGGGATCTAAAATTCTGCCGGGAACAACACTCGATGGCCATATTAAGACAGTGTGTTGGAGCCTTTCTTCATTGTGTACATTCTCCCGGCACACTTGTGAAGTAGGAATCATCAATTTTTATATGGGAACGTGGATAGAGAGCTCTGAAATGGCTTATTCAAGGGACATCTGAGTCCTTAAATTACCCTTAAATTTATCCTGCCTCACTGGGGAAAAAAAGTTTAACAGGTCTCTGGACAATGAGAAAAATGAACGTGGAGAGCATTAAGTCAGAGTTTTGACTTCACTTCTAGCAGATATCCATCTCACTTCCAGCTTGACTCTACTTAACTCATTATAACAAATACCTTTTTTTTTCTCTATAGATTCTAGTCATGGCAGTTCTGACTCCAATCTACTTTCTCGATGTTGTTCACCAGTGCAGTTTATTAATGAAAACAGACAATTTCTGGAGGACCATAATTTTTTTCTCTCTGCCCTGTGTATTAGAGAAGCTTTTTTAAAGGGCTGTGAAAAATCATAATAACTGTCATCCCAAGAACTATGAAAACACTGCTGCCTTGTACGTGGCCCAATGTGTTATCAACATTATTGTCATACTAAATCCAAAACACAGCACTATACCATTTACTTGAAAGAAAATTAACTCTATCTCAGCCAAAATCAGGACAGAAGGAGAGGAGAGGATGTTGTGAGAAATAGACAGGGCTGTGTAAAAAATGGTGTCTTCTGGAAAAACTTTTTCAAGATATTGATCACGCAACCTGAGTGCAGTCATGGTTCTAGCTTGTTTTATGAACCCACCCAGGCTAGTTATAGAGCTGAATTAAGTATTCTCATTTATAATGTAAACTGGAATCATGTTCTCAGTTCAGGGAAAACTTTGATTCTTGTTCCCTGATAAAGTTATATTTGTTGTGGAATCTTGGGCTTATTTTGATCAATAATCTGAAAATGTGAGGTGCCAACAACTGTTAACTTATGTCAATGTTGGAAGAAGAAAACCTTACACTCTCAGTTAATAACTTGGGTTTTTTTAATGTATGCATATTACAAACACTCTGTTCTTGTTTAATGTTATTTTAGTTTTTTTCATTATGTGCTTATCTTTAAAATAAATGTTAGCTAAATATGACTCTAGAGAAAATATCAAACATACATTTATTCATAGAACTTTAGTTTCAAAACAAACCTGCTAGTATTAGGAACTATCATTAATAAAATTTACTGTCTAGAAAATGTTATAATCTCCATTTACTCCTTGAAAATGTAAAAATCTCCATTTCCTCATCCTTCTGCTCAAAAATCTGGAAATGAAAGAAGTTGGGTTTTTTTCATAAAGATCACACAATAGATACAACCCCTAGAAAGAAAAAAGTATGTTTAAGCCTATACAGATGGAGAGTTTAGTAAATCTGTTAAGTTTCTATAGTTCTAAAATGGGCCTATATTTAACTTTATGTTTCTGCTTCGAAATCAAGTTCCAAAAACCTTTAACAGTGGCTACTGTTCTTTCCCTTAGGGTTTGATCAAGGAAATCCAATGTTTTCTGGTCAGCAGTAGGAGTTCCACTTTATAATTTGACACTCTTCATTCCTCTCCTCTCAAAGGCAGTAAAAAAAATTAAAAGCAGAACAGATTTTCAAAATGTGTAGCATTTGCAAATCCTCACACACCTTTAATGATTTGTTGATAAATGCAAACTGAAAGCTTCATGGCCTGGTCTCTTATCACATCATCTAGTCGTGCATGTTTCACTAAGAATTCATGCTTTCACATTTCTCCAGTTTCAGCCCTATTGTTCCAAATTCTTGAGAAATAATGAGAGTCATAGAAGATCCAAGATCTTCATTTAGGAGGCTGATATAGCTCCACTATAGCCAACTGAGCTATACTAGTTTATACCAATGTATTGGGTTTGTGTGGCAAGGTTTTGGTAGCAGGGGAGCTACAGAGGTGGCTTCTGTGAGAAGATGCCAGAAGCTTCCCCCATGTCTGACAGAGCCAGTGGCAGGTCCGTCTTTGAGCTGAGCCCATCAGTGATGGTGGTAGCGCCTCTGTAATAACAGAGGGAAAAAACTGCTGTGCAACAGCATCTGGGAGAGAGGAGTGAGAATATGTGAGAGAAACAACCCTGCAGACACCAAGGTCAGTGAAGAAGGAGGGGGAACAGGTGCTCCAGGCACCCGAGCAGAGATTCCCCTACATCCTGTGGTGAAGATCGTGGTGAAGACCGTGGTGAAGCAAGCTGTCCCCCTGCAGCCCATGGAGGTTGATGGTGGAGCAGACGTCCACCTGCAGTGTGTGGAGGACCCCATGCTGGAGGAGGTGGATGTGCCCAAAGGAGGCTGTGATCCCATGGAAACACCATGCTGGAGCAGGCTCCTGGCAAGACCTGTGACCATGCAGGGTACCCATGCTGGAATAGCCCGTTCCTGAAGTACTGTCTCCCATGGGTGGGACCTATGCTGGAGCAGTTCATGAAGAACTGCAGCCCATGGGAAGGACTCACGTTGGGGAAGTTCATGGAGGACTATCTTCCGTGGGTGGGACCCCAAGTTGGAGCATGGGAAGAGTGTGAGCAGGAAGGAACGGCAGAGATGACGTGTGATGAACTGACTGCAACCCCCATTCCCCATCCCCCTGTGCTGCTCTGGGGGAGGAGGTAGAGAATTCGGGCGTAAAGTTGAGCCTAGGAAGAAGGGAGAGGTGGGGGGAAGGTGTTTTAAGATTTGTTCTTATTTCTCATTATCCTACTCTGGTGTTAATTGGCAATAAATTAAATTAATTTCCCCAAGCCGAGTCTGTTTTGCCTGTGACGGTAATCACTGAGTTATCTCCCTGTCCTTATCTCGACCCACAAGCCTTTTGTTGTATTTTCTCTCCTCCCGTCTTGTTGAGGAGGAGTGACAGACTGGCTTGGTTCGCACCCAGTGGCCAGACAAGGTCAACCCACCACAGCCAATAAGTACTATGCAATTATTAGAAAGATATTAGTCCCTTTTTTTATTTTTTTTATTTCTGGTCTGTAGCAAGCATGTGGCAGTGGCATGCTTCCACATATTTATGTAGCAGTAACAATTGGATCTTTTCATGCTCAGAGTGAGTAACTCAACTCTAGTCAGTCTGTAATTTCTTTCTGACAGACTCGTTATTTCTCTGCCAATTATATGGTAATGGTTAAAGCCAGATATACAATTTAAAAACAGACAATTTTTTGTGAGCACAATATGTCTGTCCAAGCACACTTCTGTCCTAACAGTGCATAATCTGATGACCACTGGCTGCACTGGTGGTAGAACGTGGTTGTAACATACTGATTAGAGCTAGCATGTTGCCATACAGTTTTCCTTGCTGCTATCATTTCTGTTTATTCATCTTTCTGTGATGCTGTAAATGATGGATATATATTTTTACAAGGGTCATTGCAAAGTCCATGAACTCTGGACTAGGAAAGTTATCCAGTTGCTTTGTCTGCTTGTTCTCATTTAGCATTTCTTCAAGTTCATGCTGGTGTCAGCATGCCCCCTGACTTCATCAGAAGACCTCAGTGCTATTTGAAAAATATATCAATGTCAAGCATGACACGAGCTGCAAACTCAGTTGGAACTGTGTAAACTTCTGTAAGACTTGTTTGTAGTGGGAGCAAATGTAGTAAGGAGAGTGATATTAGGAAATCTCTGGTTGCCGTTTGTTGAAGGATATTAGTTGTTTAACATAAATAAGTAAGTTTTACTTAGAATAAATTACTTAGGATTATAATAGAGTGTGATTTGTGCTGTTTGCTTAGCTTTACTTAGCATGAGTAGCTAGATTTGCTGAAGCCTTTAGGCCACAACAGAGTTATTTTTCTTAGTAATTTTCCTAGCAGCTGGTACAGCACTGTGTTTAGTCTTTTAGTATGGGAAAGTATTTTGATATCACACTAATGTTTTGGTAGTGTTTTTCCCAAGTCTGGGACTTTTCAGTTCTCCATGTTCTGCCAGTGAGGGCAGGTGCCTAAGGAGTGTAAACCAGAAGATAAGGAGGCTCCAACCTTCGACTGAAACTGCAAGTCAACAAGATAAGAGCCTGCCTGCCTGGACACAGAAATAGAATTCAATTAGATGTTAGAAGACCTCAGACAAAAAATCACCATTGGACTAAAAGACACATGGACAGCACATGAAGGGTGTGTGAGGGGTGGGTGTATGGATCACAAGGGTATAATTGCCCAGGGATTTCTTTGTTCTGGGTCCCTCTCTTTGGAGGCACCCAGCCCAGGCTGTTCTTGCAGCTGCACCTTTCAATGAAACTAATTATTTTATAAAATCTGACGCCTGAGACTCTGCTACGGGAAACCTAGGGTTGAGCCTGAAGAAGGAGAAAGCGCACCCAAGAAGTGTGTGTGTGTGCGACACCATGAATGGTGTGTGAATACTTGGGCAGCAGCTCCTCCTTTAACACTGTGCTTTCAATATATGTGCTTCACTTTATCTGCATATGTTGAATTGATGCATTCTTAGTCACTTCTGTGACTAATCTGTTAGAAATGCTTTTGAAGAGATACTGATTTTTGGAACATTTCTTAAAACTGATATTTACTGGACATGCATAGAAGTTCTGAGAAGTCCACTCCTGCAGCCAGTGCAATTTTTTTGGGAAATCATAGCAAGGTTTTGGTGAATTCTTACACCTTAAGTTTGAGTACATCCTTATAGTTGAAACCTTTGTTATATGACATTTAGCTCAGATCTAACCCAAACAGTGACAGAATCTATTAACGTAAATTAGCTAAATAGAAGCCTGCACATTTCTGTATGTTTACTATAAGGAGGTCGAAACAGTAAAGTGCAGCACAATGACTTTATGCTCATAGGAAATTATGTGTGTCACTCCTATCAGTGAATGAAATGTATGCATTGCATACAAAGCAGAGAGAGATTTAGAAAAGAATGCATTGGTGATTACTACACCGTATTCTTAATACGTCCACCACCTTAGACTTTCTGCATCACTTTGAAATCAGCTGCTGGGAGGATGGAACACTGACAATAGCGTGGGGAAGTGTAGTCTCAGGCTCGGCACTCTATTAGACACCTGAGACTCACTGTTAACAATGATTAATGTTCCTTTATATTTTGCTAGCTTCTTCCTTGTGGGAAAAGATCACATAAAGCTGAAGTACTGTCACGTAAAAGGGTACAAGTCTGATGTGTGGCTGAGGGAGGCCCTCCCGTTGAGTCACGAGGTTCAGAAAGGACCCTCTTGCTTTCTAAACTCCTTCTCAGAGTGTGGCTAGGTCCAGTCTTAGTCCAGACTTGGTCAATGGTTTATGTCTAAAGGGTTATGTGTGTAGCCACTTATCGGAGTCAACGTTTGCCTGTCAGAGCCCCACTAAGGACTTTCACTGAAACAGTTTCGCAAAGTTGAAAAGAAAAATAGGTAATTTATTGAAGCGACAGATATAAAAAGTTCAGAATTGCCGTTGATAAATGCACTAACTGCGACAATTTTGAGCTCAAGTTAATAGTTCAGCGCTTTTGTTAATGATAGTTTTCCCGGGGTAACATCCGACATAATCGGAGGCGCAAGTCTTACCAAAGAGGCGTCCCTGCTTGGGGAGGAGAGAGGTCCAGGCCCGTCGACCCGTCCGGATAGTTGGAGTTCTCGTCCTCAGAAAAGAGGATTCTAAATGCCAGATTTATACTTTTGGCGAGGTGGGACTAAGTCAGGTATTGTGTGTCGATTGGCCCTTAACAAGGCTTGTTGTGCAGTTGATCGGGGCTGGGGGGGGAAGTGGCAGAGAACAAAGGCATTCAGTACAGAGGAGCGGTGGTCTGTTTAGTTTTACCAAAGTAACGTCAAGCTGTGAAGGCTCCCCCTCACCCCAGGCGTCACTTAGTTGATTAAGGAGTAGACCCATCAGGTGCCGCATCTTGTTAAGATGAACAAATTGCTCATCTCCTGCCCCTGTTCAGGTCCAGTGCTTGTCAGTGCAAGATAAGCAAGTTGCTCAATCCCTGCTCTCGCCCAAGCTGGACTCCCCCAGGGCCCCTTCTGCTGGGTCATAATGGCCCTGTATTCAGCACCAACAAGCCTGGACAAGTCTGGCACCCCACATTATCCACCCCGTGACTTTAGTCACAACTCGCCAAGAGGAACATCATATAATTTGGATTTAGGCGGGTTGAGGGATCCATCTCTCTCTCTCCCGTGTTTTCATTCTCATAATTTTCAATAGGGGATGGTATTAAAGGGACATATTCAGTATCACAGACTTGAAGCATCCTGACTTGTGCAGTTACAGCTCTAGTTATCATAGTTTTCACACATGACAATCCAATTCCAACAATAACAATCATTATGATAAACATTAATGCATACTGGATTAGATTCTGAATCCATCCACTCACTTTTAATCCAAACCAACTGAAAACTTTTGAAATTCACCCAGTCTACTGCCAGTCTCCTGGTTTCATTTTCTCACGGAGTTCACGGGTCTGGTCTGCCATTTTTCTCATCTCATCCATCGCTTCATGCAAGGTAACAGACACATTTGGGATTGACACACAAGAAGTTTCATCGGGATAGGTGTTATTTAGCCACCCACAAACACCGTTCTCCTTCAATAGTAGTATATCCAAGGCCAATCGATTTTGTAAGGTCATCTGTGAGGTTGCTTGTAGCTGGGCGTTGCTAGCCTCGATGGCAGTTCGTGTCCAATTAGCAAGAGTCTCTACTTGCCACGTTAGATTTTCTATATAAAGTCGATTGTTAACTATTACTGTCCAGTGACCCCAGAATGCTTTCATGGCTAAATTTATCCTCATTCCCGGTCTATGATAACTTGGCCATGACGTGGGGGGTAATACGTTTCTTTTTGTTCTGTACCCTCTTACTTTCGTCAATGATTGAGTGTAATTAAAAGCTATTGTAGGACATAAACTTGGAAGTCCTAAAGTGCATTCCAACCCATCCCAATAGGGTTGAATGTAATCCGATATCAGTCCATCAGAACATACCCATATGGTCTCAGGTGGTGCAGGTAACATTAGAGTGGTACACGTACTGTTTTCTACTACGCTACGCGTGGGTAATGTCTCGTAGGGATTCTACATTTACCAGAACTGTACACTGACCAGACAGTGATGTTTTCAGGCGTCACCTCCTTTTTACAGTCTGGTGCTGGCCCAGGGATTGGAGCACTATAATTATGGCACAGACATATACTTCGTAAGGCATGATAGAGGTCTGAGGCAAACCGTACCCATAGATAATCATCAATATTGGAGCAATTTATTTTGTTGGTACAATTCCATAGCCTGTCTGGTCCCAATGGCGTGGTATATTGGGGTCTCCTCACCCATTGTTCAAAACGTTTTTTGTGATCAGTGGTGGTCCATATGCAAGATAAGTTAGTAGATTGTGGGCCACAGTCAGATCCATACTTAGAGGGAAACTCAATACACCATTCAGCTTCTACTGGGACTTTATATTGGAATGTAATAGGCAAACCCCAGAATGGCCGAGGAGGCTGATTAAGCCAAGGCACCTCAGTGCAACTGATATTTGCAGGTACATTGTTGTTATCAGCTGCTCTGCGCGGGTTTATCCAAGGATTCTGTGGCCAATATTGCATAGTGCAATTGGTATCCCATATATTGCTAAGGTTAAGGCCCAAGGGGTATGTATATTTTAAAGAATCATAGAATCATAGAATGGTTGGGGTTGGAAGGGACCTTAAAGATCATCTAGTTCCAACCCCCCTGCCATGGGCAGGGACACCGTCCACTAGACCAAGTAGCCCAAAGCCTCATCCAACCTGGCCTTAAACACTTCCAGGGAGGGGGCATCCACAACCTCCCTGGGCAACCTGTTCCAGTGCCTCACCACCCTCACAGTAAAGAATTTCTTCCTAACATCTAATCTAAATCAACTCTCCTTCAGCTTGAACCCATTACCCCTTGTCCTGTCACTACATTCCCTGATAAACAGTCCCTCACCAGCTTTCCTGGAGGCTCCCTTCAGAAACTGGTAAGCTGCAACTAGATCTCCCCGGAGCCTTCTCTTCTCCAGGCTGAACAATCCCAACTCTCTCAGCCTTTCTTCATAGGAGAGGTGCTCCAGCCCTCTGATCAGCTTCGTGGCCCTCCTCTGGACTCTCTCCAACAGCTCCATGTCTCTCCTGTACTGGGGCCCCCAGAGCTGGATGCAATACTCCAGGTGGGGTCTCACCAGAGCCAAGTAGAGGGGCAGGATCACCTCCCTCCACCTGCTGGTCACACTTCTGTTTTTGATGCAGCCCAGGACACGGTTGGCTTTCTGGGCTGCAAGCGCACACTGCCGGCTCATGTTCAGCTTCTCATCAATCAATACCCCCAAGTCCTTCTCCTCGGGGCTCCTTTCAATCCATTCCTTTCCCAGCCTATAGTCGTGCTTGGGATTGCGCCGACCCATGCACTTGGCCTTGTTGAACTGCATGCGGTTCGCATGGGCCCACCTCTCCAGCCTCTCAAGGTCCCTCTGGATGGCATCCCTTCCCTCCAGCGTGTCGACCACACCACACAGCTTGGTGTCGTCGGCAAACTTGCTGAGGGTGCACTCGATCCCACTGTCCATGTCGTCGACAAAGATGTTAAACAGTGCCGGTCCCAGTACCGACCCCTGAGGAACACCACTCATCACTGTTCTCCACTTGGACATTGAGCCCTTGATCACAACCCTTTGAGTGCGACCATCTAGCCAATTCCTTATCCACCGAGTGGTCCATCCATCGAATCCATGTTCAAGGAGAGGGCCTCCTCTCCACATCATGCAACTGATGCTACATGAAATAAGTTGGTCGCACTTATCACACAGCAGACTTGAATAGGAAACCCTAATCATCCAGGAATTCTGGAAGTGATCATGGACTGGACAGAAGGCAAAGATTTCGGAATGTCACCAGAGGAGGAGGTGACATGTGCTGAAGACATCCTACTATATAATAAACTACCAGAAAATGAGAAGCAATATGCCCTGTTCACTGATGGGTCCTGTCGCATTGTGGGAAAACATCAGAGGTGGAAGGCTGCTGTATAGAGTCCTACATGACGAGTTACAGAAGCTGCTGAAGGAGAAGGTGAATCGAGCCAGTTTGCAGAGGTGAAAGCCATCCAGCTGGCTCTGGGTTTCCTATTCAAGCCCACTGTGTAATCAGTGCAATCCATTTACTCCACGTAGCATCAGTTCCATGATGTGTAGAAGGGACCCTCCCTTTGAACATCCAGCCCAGCACTGGCAGTCGGGGTGCCAGGAGGAGCTCTGCTTCAGTACAAATCACCTCTGAAGCAGCTTGAACCCCTTCATATGCTGCCAATATCTCTTTTTCAGTTGGAGAGTAGCAGGCCTCAGATACTCAGTATCCCCGACTGCAAAACCGGCTGCGGTGTAGAGCACATTTTTCACATCTGGTCCTGCCCAGACTGGCCCAAGGGATACTGCATGAACAATTTCCTGTTTAATTTGTTCAAAGGCTTGTCGTTGCTCAGGGCCCCATTTGAAATCATTCTTCTTCTGGGATACGCGACAGAGGGGGCTTACAATGAGACTGTAATTTGGAAGATATTCTCCAGAAACCCACAATATCTAAGAAAACTCGTGTTTCCTTTTGCTGGTTCGTGGAGACATAGCTGTTATTTTGTTGATCACATCCATTGGGATCTGGCGATGCCCGTCTTGCCGTTTAATTCCTAAAAACTGGATGTCCTGTGAAGGTCCCTTGACCTTTCTTCGTTTTATGGCGAAACCAGCTTTCAGAAGGATTTGGACTATGTGCTTTGCTTTCTCAGAAACTTCTTCTCCTATGTTGCCCCATACAATAATGTCATCAATATATTGCAGGTGCTCCAGTGCTTCACTCTATTGCCATGCATTCTGGATCAGCCCATGGCTGCCAAAGGGATCAAGAAAAATGCATTCACGATATCAATTGTGGCATACCATTTGGCTGCCTTTCACTCCAGTTGATACTGAAGTTCAAGCATGTCTGGCACGGCAGCACTCATATGCAGCGTGACTTCATTCAGGCCGCAATAGTCTACCGTCAGCCTCCACTCTCCATTGGACTTCCACACTGGCCATATGGGACTGTTAAAGGGTGAGCGGGTTCTGCTGATCACTCCCTGACCTTCCAGATGGGAACCAGGCAGTCTCGGTTGGTGCGGTATTGCTGCTGGTGCACAGTTGTGGTAACAATTGGCATCTGTTGTTCTTCGACCCTCAGCAACCCTACAACAGAAGGGTCCTCCAAGAGACCGGGCAAAGTAGACAATGGTTCCATTTCCTCCATCTCCAAGGCAGCTATTCCAAAAGCCTACTTGTACCCTTTTGGGTCCTTGAAATACCCTCTCCTGAGGTAGTCTAGGCCCAGGATGCACGGAGCCTCTGGGCCAGTCACAATAGGGTGCTTTTCCCAGTCACTCCCAGTCAAGCTTACTTCAGACTCACTTACAGTCAGCTGTTGGGATCCCCCTGTCACACCAGAAATACAGGTGGGTTCTGCCCCTTCATACCTCGATGGCATTAAAGTACACTGTGCACAGGTGTCCACTAGAGTCTTATACTCTTGTGGATCTGACGTGCCAGGTCATTGGATCCACACAGTCCAATAAACCCTATTATCCCTTTCCTCCACCTGGCTGGAGGCAGGGCCCCTCTAATCCTGCTCATCATATTCGCTACTCACTTCTTGCAAAAATGACTTAGAAGTCCCTTCAAGAGGATCATAAGTGCGATCAGGCCTTTCACTCGATCTGAGTAACTGCCAGCTGGAAATTGGAGAGGCATTTTTCTTGGAAGAATCCCCTTTTGTGATTGTTTCTCCTTGCAACTTCCCCTCTATATCTTATCTCTTGAGCAGAGGAATGCTTACTCCTGGTAGCTGAGATACTGGTCCATACAGGCAGAGAGTAGGACATAGCGTCTCCGAATTGCTGGAAATCCCGGGACAGTTTCTCCACAGCCAAGACAAGGGAGGAAGAGAGACTTTCTTCATTTTGCCGGAATCAGCCAGCTATTTTACCCACTGTTGGTGCCTCTTCGTCTTTCCAGTCCATCACTGCTAATGAGTTGGTGTATGACTGTCATGGTTTTACCCCAGCCGGCAGCTGAGCACCACGCAGCCGCTCGTTCACTTCCCCCTCATCGGGATGGGGGAGAGAATTGGAAGAGTTAAAGTGAGAAAACTCGTGGGTTGAGATAAAGACAGTTTAATAGGTAAAGCAAAAAGCCGCGCGCACAAGCAAAGCAAAGCAAGGAATTCATTCACTGCTTCCCATGGGCAGGCAGGTGTTCAGCCATCTCCAGGACAGCAGGGCTCTGTCACGCGTAATGGTTACTTGGGAAGACAAACGCCATTGCTCCAAACACTGCCACCCCCCCCTCTCTCTTCCCCCAAGCTCCTTATAAACTGAGCATGACGTCATATGGTATGGAATATCCCTTTGGTCAGTTTGGGTCACCTGTCCTGTCTGTGTCTCCTCCCAACTTCTTGTGCACCCCCAGCCATCCCGCTGGCAGGGCAGTGCAAGAAGCAGAAAAAAGCCTTGACTCTGTGTAAACATTGCTCAACAACAGGTCCATAGAACAAAAACATCTCTATATTATCAATGCTGTCTCCAGCACAAATCCAAAACATATCCCCACACTAGCTACTATGAAGAAAATCAATCCTCTCAGCTGAAACCAGGACAATGACGATGATGGACTCTGTACAAGCTTCTGCCACAGCAGTCATGTGAAGTGGACTTCATCAAGACTTGTGGGTAACTGCGTGTTTTCCAGGTCATGGTAAACCATCTCCCGCACAGCTAATTCCCTCAGGTATTTGATACCTCTCTTCATGGTTGTCCTGGTTTTGGCTAGGATAGAGTTAATTTCACAAGGAGTCAGGACAGGTGAGCCAAGTTGGCCGGGGGCTATTCCATACCATGTGACATCATGCTCACCATAAAAGGGGGCTAGAAGGGCAGGGGCTGGCTCGGTGTGGCTCCGGGACAGGCTCCCGGGAGGGGCTCCTGGGACGGGCTGAGTGTCAGGTCCTGGGATCGGTAAAACGTTCTCTGTTATCACCCATTGTGAATATCTGTTATCAGTACTGTTGTTGATTGTTCTCCCTCTCCCTTGCTGTCCCAGTAAACTGCCCTTATCCCAACCCTCGAGGCTTTGCCGTTGTTTTTCCGTTCTCCTCCCCATCCCGCCGGGGGAGGGGTGAGCGAGTGGCGCGTGGCACTTAGCTACTGGCTGGGGCTAAACCACGTCAGTCCTTTTTGGCGCCAAACGTGGGGCTCGAGGGGTTGTGATAACGACAAGTCTGACCCAAGTGTGTTAAAACAAAGTTGTTATAAGCATTTATAATGTTATTGAAACAGTCGCTGGTCATAATGATGTTCTGTTTGGTCACATGGCTCTGTTTTGTAAACCCGTGTTTACTCTATGCAATCCCTGCGGCGCTGTTTATCACCTCTGGGAGAGGGGTTTGTGTTCTCATGTTGTTGTATTGTGTGATAATGACTTATGATAAGATATCATTGACAGTCATGAGTCTGAGCTGGTACGTGTATGTAGCATTTCTGTCATGCCCATACCTCGGTCCATATCTTTCAGAATTTATTAATAATTGGACCCAATCTATGGGGAAGACGGGGGGGATACCTTCTCCCACTCTTTCACCTCCCCTTTTCCCTTTTGGTTGGTTACAACAATTTTTGAGAATTTTGAATACCCTTGGAATGTTCAGGCCAGTGTATTCCTATTGCTAGGTCTCCTGCATGCTTTCCAAGTCCTGTTCAGGATTAGCAAAAATTGTTTTAAGAATACTACCCAGGGATCTTCCCCAAGGCTGAATGGTCAGGGCTGGCATGGCATGTGGGAGAGTATGGGCGGGTATCTAGAGACCCTTTCACCCCCAATGGTTTGGAGCTTCACTCCCGAACAACTGCAAGACCCTCATAAAATGGTGGAATATTTGAAAGGAAAATGCTGTGGGGATTCTAAGGAGACACAACTTACTGTGCTGTGCTGGGCCCTGGCCACAATCTATCAAACACTGCTTGATAGTAGACAGCACCATCCAGAGGGAGAGAGCGGACCCTCAGGCACTGCAGCTGCCCAAGCCCCTGTAACAGGCACTGTAGCTGAGCTAAAAGATCAACCCATACCAGTATCAGTCGCCCCTATACACAAAAAGAAATACACAAGGAAATCGGTTCGCTTAGTGAAAGATGATGATGAACCGGGGCCATCACGAGAACAAGAAGAAGAGCCAGAACCAGAAGTGATTACCCGATCCCTGTCCCTGAGGGAGCTGCGAGATATGCGGAAAGATTTCAGCCGCCTTCCAGGGGAGCACATTCTTACCTGGCTGTTCTGCTGCTGGGATAACGGGGCCAGTAGCCTGGAACTGGAGGGCAGGGAGGCCAAGCAGCTGGGATCCTTGTCTAGGGAAGGGGGCATTGACAAGGCAATTGGGAAGAAGGCACAGGCCCTTAGCCTCTGGAGGCGACTCCTGTCAAGTGTGAGGGAAAGGTATCCTTTCAGTGAAGATGTCGTATGTCAGCCAGGCAAGTGGACCACTATGGAGAGAGGTATCCAATATCTGAGGGAATTAGCTGTGCGGGAGATGGTTTATTATGATCCGGACAATGCACAGTTGCCCACAGACCCCGATGAAGTCCACTGTACCCGACCCATGTGGCGAAAATTTGTGCGAAGTGCACCATCATCGTACGCCAATTCACTGGCAGTAATCGACCAGAAGAGTGAAGAGGTACCCAAGGTGGACCAAGTGGCTGGCCGACTCCAGCAATATGAAGAGAGTCTTTCTTCCTCCCTCGTCTCGGCTGTGGAGAAACTGTCTCAGGACGTCCGGCAACTCAAAGAGGATATATCTTACTCCCCACCTGTACAGACCAGTATTTCAGCTGTGAGGAGTAAGCGTTTTTCTGCTCCGGAGAGGGGATATAGAGCATACACACCACGACGTTTCCTGTGGTTTTTCCTGCGTGACCAAGGAGAAGACATGAGGAAATGGGATGGGAAGCCCACCTCAACCCTGCGGGCACGCGTACATGAGCTGCAAGGCAAGACAGCTGTAAAAAGGGACTCTTCCAGAAAGAATGCTGCTCCAGTTTCCACTGGGCAGCCCCCCAGACCAAGTGAAAGGCCAGATCGCACTTCTGATCCTCTTGAAGGGACTTCTAAGTCCTTTTTGCAAGGAGTGAGTAGTGACTATGATGAGCAGGACTAGAGGGGCCCTGCCTCCAGCCGGGTGGAGGAAAGGGACAATAGGGTTTATTGGACTGTGTGGATCCGATGGCCTGGCACATCGAACCCACAGGAGTACAAGGCCCTAGCGGACACAGGTGTACAGTGTACCCTAATGCCATCGAACTATGAAGGGGTGGAACCGATCTCTATTTCTGGTGTGATGGGGGGATCCCAACAGTTGACTCTGTTGGAGGCTGAAGTAAGTCTAACTGGGAATGACTGGAAAAAGCACCCCATTGTGACTGGCCCACAGGCTCCGTGCATCCTGGGCATAGACTACCTCCGGAAAGGGTATTTCAAAGACCCAAAAGGTTACCGGTGGGCTTTTGGAATAGCTGCCTTGGAAGCGGAGGAAATGGAACCATTGTCTAGTTTGCCTGGTCTCTCGGAGGACCCTTCTGTTGTAGGGTTGCTGAGGGTTGAAGAGCAACAGGTGCCGATTGCTACCACAACTGTGCACCGGCGGCAATACCGCACCAACAGAGACTCCCTGGTTCCCATCCACAAGCTAATTTGTGAACTGGAGAGTCAGGGAGTGATCAGCAGAACCCACTCACCCTTTAACAGTCCCATATGGCCAGTGCGGAAGTCCAATGGAGAGTGGAGGCTGACGGTAGACTATCGTGGCCTGAAGGAAGTCACGCCACCCATGAGTGCTGCCATGCCAGAGATGCTGGAACTTCAATATGAACTGGAGTCAAAGGCAGCCAAATGGTATGCCACAACTGATATTGCTAATGCATTTTTCTCGATCCCTTTGGCAGCAGAGTGCAGGCCACAGTTTGCCTTCACTTGGAGGGGCGTCCAGTACACTTGGAATCGACTGCCCCAGGGGTGGAAACACAGCCCCACCATTTGCCATGGACTGATCCAGACTGCACTGGAAAAGGGTGAAGCCCCAGAGCACCTGCAATACATTGATGACATCATTGTATGGGGCAACTCAGCAGAGGAAGTTTCTGAGAAAGGGAAGAAAATAATCCAAATCCTGCTGCAGGCTGGCTTTGCCATAAAATGAAGTAAGGTGAAGGGGCCTGTGCAGGAAATCCAGTTTTTAGGAATAAGGTGGCATGATGGGTGGTGTCAGATCCCTATGGATATTATCAACAAAAGAGCAGCCATGTCCCCACCAACCAACAAAAAGGAGACACAGGCCTTCTTAGGTGTTGTGGGTTTCTGGAGAATGCACATTCCGAATTACAGTCTGATAGTAAGCCCTCTCTACCATGTAACCCGGAAGAAGAATGATTTCAAATGGGGCCCAGAGCAACGACAAGCTTTTGAACAAATTAAACAAGAAATAGTTCACGCCGTAGCTCTTGGGCCAGTCCAGGCAGGACCAGATGTGAAAAATGTGCTGTACACCGCAGCCGGGGAGAATGGCCCTACCTGGAGTCTCTGGCAGAAAGCACCAGGGGAGACTTGAGGTCGACCCCTGGGGTTTTGGAGCCGGGGATATAGAGGATCCGAGGCTCGCTACACTCCAATGGAAAAGGAGATATTGGCAGCCTATGAAGGGGTTCAAGCTGCTTCAGAGGTGATTGGCACTGAAGCAGAGCTCCTCTTGGCACCCCGACTGCCAGTGCTGGGCTGGATGTTCAAAGGGAGGGCTCCTTCTACACATCATGCAACCGATGCTACGTGGACTAAGTGGGTTGTGCTGATCACACAACGGGCTAGAATAGGAAGCCCCAATCGTCCAGGAATTCTGGAAGTGATCACAGACTGGCCAGAAGGGAAAGATTTCGGAATGTCGCCAGAGGAGGAGGTGACACGTGCTGAAGAAGCCCCACCGTATAATAAACTAACAGAAGATGAGAAACCATATGCCCTCTTCACTGATGGGTCCTGTCGCATCGTGGGAAAGCATCAAAGGTGGAAGGCTGCTGTATGGAGTCCTACACGGCGAGTTGCAGAAGCTGCTGAAGGAGAAGGTGAATCGAGCCAGTTTGCAGAGGTGAAAGCCATCCAGCTGGCTTTAGATATTGCTGAAAGAGAGAAGTGGCCAACGCTGTACCTCTACACTGACTCATGGATGGTGGGAAATGCCCTGTGGGGGTGGTTACAGCAGTGGAAGCGGAGCAACTGGCAACGCAGAGGCAAACCCATCTGGGCTGCCCCATTGTGGCAAGATATTGCTGCCCGGCTAGAGAAGCTAGTTGTAAAGGTAGGTCATGTAGATGCCCACGTACCCAAGAGTCGGGCCACTGAGGAACATCACAACAACCAGCAGGTGGATCAGGCTGCCAAGATTCAAATGGCTCAGGTGGATTTGGACTGGCAGTGTAAGGGTGAATTATTTATAGCTTGGTGGGCCCATGACACCTCAGGTCATCAAGGAAGACATGTGACATATAGATGGGGTCGTGATCGAGGGGTGGACTTGACCATGGACGCCATCTCACAGGTCATCCATCAATGTGAAACGTGCGCCGCAATCAAGCAAGCCAAGCGGGTAAAGCCTCTGTGGTATGGAGGACAATGGCTGAAATATAAATATGGGGAAGCATGGCAAATCGACTACATCACGCTCCCCCAAACCCGCCAAGGCAAGCGTTATGTTCTTACAATGGTGGAAGGAACCACTGAATGGCTGGAAACATATTCTGTGCCCCATGCCACTGCCCGGAACACTATTCTGGGTCTTGAAAAGCAAGTCCTGTGGCGACATGGCACCCGAGAAAGAAATGAGTCAGACAACGGGACTCATTTTCGGAACAACCTCATAGACACCTGGGCCAAAGAACATGGCATCGAGTGGGTGTATCACATCCCCTACCATGCACCAGCCTCTGGGAAAATCGAAAGGTACAATGGACTGCTAAAGCCTTCCCTGAGTGCAATGGGTGGTGGGACCCTCAAGCACTGGGACACACATTTGGCAAAGGCCACCTGGTTAGGTAACACTAGGGGATCTGCCAATCGAGCTGGCCCTGCCCAATGAAAATTCCCACGCCCAGTAGAAGGGGATAAAGTTCCTGTAGTGCGCATGAAAAATACGTTGGGTAAAACAGTTTGGGTTATCCCTGCTTCAGGCAAAGGCAAGCCCATCTGCAGGATTGCTTTTGCTCAGGGACCAGGGTGCACTTGATGGGTGATGAGAAAAGATGGGGAAGTCCGGTGTGTACCCCAAGGGGATTTGATTCTGGGTGAAAATAGCCAATAAATTAAAGTGCATGATGTTAATAGCGATATACTGTATCAATGGTATGACCATAAGAATCACCCAAAACTAATGAAGGATGGACTTTGAAACTGAACAAAGTGCCACGATGATGGAACTAGAACTGACTTCAACTGGTGCCCAGAAACTTTATCAAAAAATCACATCTTTGACATCCAGACTGTGAGCATGGACCATACCAGATACACCGGCTGTGAAGACTCCGGATGCAGCGTGCAACAATCCAGCAGCACGCACCATTGCTCCTGCTCTGAGAGACTGTAATGGCAGATGGAACCCAAAGCCATGGACTAAATGAACTCGACAGACATTTTAGAGCGATAGCCCATAGAGTAAGGCAATGAGTTCTGTAAAATAATCTGGGCATGACGTAGATGGTATGGAATAAGGGGTGGATAATGTCCTGGTTCTGGCAAGGATAGAGTTAATTTCCCAAGGAGCCAGGACAGGTGAGCCAAGCTGGCCGGGGGCTATTCCATAGCATGTGATGTCATGCTCACCATAAAAGGGGGCTAGTTGGGGAGGGGCGGGCTCAGCGTGGGACCGGCTGAGCGTCTGGTTGGTCGGTGGTTGGATCGGTAAATCGTTCTCTGTTATCACCCATTGTGAATATCTGTTATCAGTACTGTTGTTGATTGTTTTCCCTCTCCCTTGCTGTCCCAGTAAACTGCCCTTATCCCAACCCTCGAGGCTTTGCAGTTGTTTTTCCGTTCTCCTCCCCATCCCGCCGGGGGAGGGGTGAGCGAGCAGCTGTCGGCTGGGGCTAAACCACGTCAGTGGTGGTCCACTCATCCACCAGAGGATGAGTGCTTGTGTCTTTTTCCCTGTCGCCTTGTCAATGCCCCCTTCCCTAGATAGGGATCCCAGCTGCTTGGCCTCCCTACCCTCTAATTGCAGGCTACTGGCTCCATAATCCAAGCATCGTAGTAGCCAGGCAACATTGTACTCGCCTGGACAATGGTTGAAATACTTTTACATATCTCATAGCTCACTCAGGGACAGGGATCGGGGGATTACCTCTGGTTCTGTCTCTTCCTCCTGTTCCCATGATGGTCCGGGTTCGTTGTCATCCCTTACTAAGCGAACTGATTTTTTTGTGTATTTCTTCTTCTGTATAGGGGCAACTGATACCAGCATGGATTGATTTTTTGGTTAGGCTGCATTGCCTGTCGCTGGGGTTGGAGTGGCTGTGCTGCCCATCGACGAGTTTGGAGTGGCTGTGGTGCCTGTCGCTGTGGTTGGAGTGGCAACAGTGCTTGTTGTGGGGGTTGGAGTAGCTGCAGTGCCTGTCGTTCTGTTGTCAGATCCAGAGACCTTCTTTCCCATTTGAGGGTACTTAATAGTGTTGAACAGAGCTCGGTAGGCATGGGCCAGGACCCAGCACATTGCAATGATTTGTGTCTCTGTGGAATTGCCAGGGTGACAGCATAATTCCAAATATTCTATTAGTTTTTCAGGATTCTGCAGTTGTTCAGGGGTAAAGTTGCAAAACACTGGAGGTGCCCACCACCCTAGGCATTTGCTCATGCTTCCCCACACACCCTGCCACTCATAACTATCCAGTCTTGGGGCAGATCTCTGGGTGATATTTTTAAATATTTGTTTAACCCTAAACAAGACCTGAAACACATTCAGGAGACCTAGCAATAGAAGCATGCTGGTCTGAACATCCCAAGCATATTCAAAATTCTCAAGAGCTGTTTTAACTAGTCTGAAGGAGAAAGGGAAGGTGAAGGTGTCCCCCCCTGTCTCCCCCACAGATTGGTTCTCCATGGAAAAAAGGTAGAGAGTGTGTTTCCTAATAATTCCCAGGAGATAGCACCGGAGGTATGGAAGTGACAGCAGTGCTGAATACACAGACCAAATCATTCTCATAGTCAATAATGTAATCTTATCATAAGCAAGTAGTACACAGTGCAGCAAAAGGAACATTCTCATCCAGCCCCCAGAGGTGATAGCACTGTATGGAATGCATAATACAAGCAAGGACTTACACAACCTCATGGTTGTGTGCAGCAACTATTAAACTAATATAATGAATGCTTACAACGAATTTGTTTTAACACGCTCTGGTCAGATCTGTTGTTATCTCAACCCTTCATGCTCCACATTGGGCGGCAAAAAGAACTGTCGTGGTTTAACCCGGCAGGGAGCTAAAACAACCACACAGCTGTTCACTCACTCCCCCCCCTCTCAGTGGGATGGGGGAGAGAATTTGAAAATGGAAAAGAAAAAAAACCCAACCTCGTGGGTTCAGATAAAGACAGTTTAATAGGACAGTTTAATGAGAAAGACTCATGGTTGAGTTCTTCCCTAGGCAGGATTGCTCATTGAGATGCCCATTTTAATTCTGAAAAATGTTTCAAACAATTATTCTAGAGCTGGGGTTATGGAGTAAGAAGCCTGTTTTACTGAATTTCTTTGGATAGTTTGGGTGAATCTTCCCAGTTTTTAAACAATTTCTTCAAGTTTTAAATTACTTTGAAAAACAAAGACAGTGTTATAATCTTTGAGATTTTCCTCTCTCTAATGATGCTAGCACTGATGAATGAAAAATATTAAATAATTTTGAGATATATAATTCCTAGAAATAGCACTAGACTATTTCCTTTTATAATTTGTAACACAGCCAGTAGAACTGTAGGATATTTTGGACAAAGTCCTAGAAAATGTCTCAATTGTGATAAATAAGCTAGTGGTTGGAGAACATCTCAGAATAGCTTTTTTCAAATGGATATATGAGTTGATAGGGTAATTTCAAATATTATATGCATAGTATCCTGCTCAAGATCATTAAATCATTTGACTGTATATGTTTTCTCTTAGCATTCTTTAGGACATGAAAAGAGATTTTAAGACATTAGAAGAGAAATAATTAGCATAGCTAATGTGGGAATTTGAATAGATGAATGTCATATTTAAAACTCAGCCTCTTTAATTATTTATATCTAATGGATGTCTTGGTTTGTTCAGTAGAAAGGATACTGCTAATTTACATTCCCATGAATTACAACCTCAAAGTGCACTTAAAAATATTCTCTGTCCTAGAGCCCCAAATTATGGGAAAGGATATAAAACAGCTGTTACTGCTATTGTATCAGGCAACATTTATTTGGCTAGACAGCTTTTTTTCATACTACTTAGAATAATATGTGTTTCAAAACTACAGATTAAACACAGTGATAAATCTGGATCCCTTCAGTGAGCCTGAGTGTCTGCATTCAATTACAGCCTTCTTAAAATACAGTGGTGGATTCCTGCATGCTCCATATTGGCTAAGTCCCAAATTAGTCTAACAGTTACTGTCCCCAAAACACAGAGTTTGGTTCAGAGCTGGAATGTGACACCTCAGAATACTCAAACAGGGTCAATAGATACCTCTTGACACCCACCAAAGGCCTTTGTCTCTTCTCATGTTGCCTTCTTTTTAAATGTCTCAATCTATGAAAAACTCTGTTTTAACTGACTTTTTGTCCTGGTTGTGGCAGGGATAGAGTTAATTTTCTTCCTAGCAGCTGGTATAGTGCTATGTTTTGGATTTAGGATGAGAATAATGTTGATAATACACTGATGCTTTAGTTGTTGCCAAGCAGTCAAGGACTTTTCAGCTTCTCATACTGGCCTGCCAATGAGAAGGCAGTGAACACCCAAGAAGCTGGGAGGGGACATAGCCAGGACTGCTGACCAAAACTGGCCAAAGGGATATTCTATTACATATGACATCATGTTCTGTATATAACTGGGGGTTGGCTGGGAAGGCGGGGCAGCTTGGGAACTAGCTGAGCATTGGCTTTGGGTGGTGAGAAATTGTACTGTTCATAATTTGTTTTGCATATTTATTACTATTACTATTATCCTCTTCCTTTTCTGTCCTATTAAACTATCTTTATCTCAACCCATGATTTTTACTTTTTTTCCTTTTTGATTGTCTCCCCCACTGGGAAGGGGGGAGTGAGTGAACAGCTGTGTGGTTGTTTTAGCTGCCAGCCAGGTTAAACACCTTATTTCTTCAATTTGTTTTTATTTTGTCTTGTGGTTTAACCCCAGCCTGTAACTAAGCACCACACAGCTGCTCGCTCCCCCCTCCCCCCTCAAGGGTATGGGGAGGAGAATGGAAAAAAAACCCTCCTGGGTTGAGATAAAAACAGCTTAATAGGGTAACAAAGGAAGAGAATAATAATAATAGTAACAACAATAATAACAATAACAATAATAACAATAACAACAATAATGACAATAATAACAACAATAACAATAATACAAGTGATGCAGAAATGCAATTGGTCACAACATGCGAAAAGAAAAACAATAATCCCATGCCCAGTCTGTTTCCGAGCAGCAAAATCTGCCTCCCAGCTAGCTTTCCCAGTTATATACGGAGCATGACGTTATATGGTAGGGAATATCCCCTTGGCCAGTCTGGGTCAGCTCTCCTGGCTATGCTCTCCCAGCTTCTTGTGCACCTGGCAGAGCGTGAGAAGCTGAAAAGTCCTTGACTTAGTGTAGACACTACAACTACCTAGCAACAACTAAAAACATCAGTGTGTTATCAACATTATTCTCATACTAAATCCAAAACACAGCACTATACCACTTACTTAAAAGAAAATTAACTCTATCTCAGCCAAAACCATGACATTTTGATGAATGCACGCTGCTGCCTTGCATTGCTTTGCATATCTGGAAGAGTGTTCTCTTATCCTTTTCCCATGGAAGCTCTAAGGAGCTCTGTCCTTTGTCCCTTTTGCTTGTTCCTAGTATCAAAATAATTTCCACACTATGAAACTAATTTTACTAATGTGAGGGTGTACAGAGTCACCGTAGACTTCTTTCTCCTGTAGATACCAAAATCTCAAGTTATCTCTCTGGACATTTTGGAGGTAATCCATTGATTCAAATTCAGTACAGTTAAAGACAGCTCCCCGTCTTTACTTCCAAACCTTCTTCCCCTTACGTTTCTCACTGCAGACAAGATCTCTGCGCTTTCTGCCATTCAGCACTGATCTCTCCCTAGGTCTGCACATGTAGATAGTCTAGATATTGTACATTGATTCTGTACATAATATCTTTGAGACAGGATGTTTTCTTTCTATCCATGGCTAAAACTCTCACCCAAACTTTATTTTGGGTCTGAACTATAAAATTCCTTTTCTCTGAACTTGATAGATTCAATATGATACTGCTGTTATCTACTCAGGACGCTGCTGCACCCTTTTTTTATTATCTTCAACATAAGATGCTAATTTTGAATGTCCTTTTCAACTTAACCACAGCCTCTTCTCATCTCTCATTTGCTACCAAAATGTCCATTATATTACAAACAATCCATGATTATAGATTTACATGATAGATTCAGGGCCTTTTTTTTTTTTAACTGATACTTTTGCCAAAAATGCTGAGCAGTAATTGTTATTGTTATGTAGTTCTCAGCATCCTTATGCTTGTCTGTATCTAGGCATTTGGGTTTTTGTCTGATTTGTTTAGAGTGTAAGATGTTTCTGGCCAGGACACCCTCATTTTACTCTGTGTTCATAGTACAGTGTGAGTCTGATCTGTGACCAAGGTTCCTATAAACTACGGTAAAACAAGTTCTAACAGATGGGTTTCCCTGACTTAGATTCTTCAAATGTCTTTTTTAATTTTTTTTTTCATGTAATTGATGGACTATCACAGTTCTAACACATCCTTTTGAAACAGCATGGGACATTTATCTGTTTGGGAAAAGCACTGATCTGAAAGTAGTAGAGCCATCTATTATGGAAACTAGGTCAAAGCATGCTCAAAAACTGGAGTGCAAAAGGTCTTTTTGGAAATTAATATGTCAGATTAATTTTGTAATATCAAATAACATTGTGATCACTCTATTTGTGTGAAGTCTCCAGGGTTAAAATATTCTTTAAACATGTTTATTTTTGGATAGGCCTATTGAGTTGTTTCCTGTTATATGTTAAAGTAGCTGCTCTCGGAGGTCACAGAGAGTTCAGCTTTACAAAGACACTCTTATTTTGTAGAAAATGAATCTTCAGTGTCTTTAATAATAACAAACAAAAATATTTCTAACAAAATATTTTTAGAATGTTTTGGTTGATGACTTGTCCAGAAAGAAAGAGGAAAAATAATGTAAGGATATGTTTGGACAATAAACATAGGCATATGCTGTTTTCAGTAAGTGTAGATACCTGTATATGTTTTTAATGTTTCTGCCACAGGAACATTATTCTTGTTTATTTGTGCTTGTTTCTTCCTCCTAAACCTACATACTTAGGAAAACATTAACTGGCTTTTGGTTTTCTGAGCAGCAGACACTAATTAAAAAGGCATGGATCCAGCAACTGGACCCAGTCAGATGGAGGAGGCCTTTGAACAGACCTGTTGAAGACTTTGGAGCCCAAGCTGTCAGCAGGGCCAGCCTGCATAGATCCCTCCATATTGTCAGAGTGAGAGAGTAATTCAACTTAAAACCATAGCTTCAAGTAAATGCAGTGTTTGTGAAAGATAGCACTCTGATAGCTGCGAAAAGAGAACTCCTTACTTTTTCCTAGGAGGAAGACAGCTTTAGCTGTGGCAAATCAACTTTTACATTGGTGTAGCAATTCATTTATGTCTCTGAAATACCCAGAGTGATCTATTTTATTGATCCATTTAGTGGCTGGTCTATTGCAACAGCCAGTTCCAGTCTAGCAAGTGAAGTTGATGTTGAGAAAAGCTGTATGAAGTTAGACACTATCAGTTGAGGGCACAACATGAGGGTACAACAGCAGGGAATAGCATGGGCATGTGGAGACACGTCCAAGCCTAAACCATAATTTTCTCTGCAGATGCTTTAAATGAGTATCACTGCTAGTAGTCACATATGTGCTTAGAATTAGACATCTTAAGACACTTTAAAAATTACAAAATTCTTGAAAAGCCTGGGTCATCAGAGTGCTGCTTTGAAAGTGGAAAAGTGTTAACTAGGATTTTAAAAGGAGACTGATGGGAAATAATTAGTTCTGAGGGGAAAAGGTTCAAAAATAGAAGCTTTGCAGACAATTTTTGAGATGTTTTCTTGCAATGTAAGTTGTATAATAATTAATTGCATTTTTTTCAGATGGTCTAGACAAAGAGGAAAGTTTGGAAATGGGAGGAGTTGGTGTTTAGCATTCCCACTTTCTATTCAATGCGTCCTCCAAGACTAGGTCAAATAGTGCAGATTAATTAGTTGTTTCTATTACAATGATGAGATGTGAAATAGTTAATACCGGGCCTGACACTGCCAGTCTTGCAGGCCAGTGCCAGTTCTTAGCCAGGTCCGTTGGAGGAGGCAGATAAATGAACGTTGGTTATTTAAACCGACAGAATGACGGGTGAGTGTTTATTTGGACTATTTACAGTGACTCTCTTTGGCCAGCACGCTGGGGCAGCTGTGACACGGCCCGGCATGCCCACCGTGGCAGTTGTGCCGGGTACCCGCCCAGCCGCGGCGGCTGCGCGAGGAGCCCAGACCGGGCTGGACGGTGCCTACCTCCTCTCGCTCATCTCCCGCCCGGCCGCGCTCTGGGCAACCCCCACCGGGCGCGGGCACCCAGTCACGGCCGGCAGTGTCAGGGCAGGGGACGCCAGTGTGAGGGGGCTGGTCCTGGGCAGGGCCAGGGCCGCCGCGTCCCGTCCCTCCCCGCCCCTCGCCGCACCGCGACTCCCTCCCTCCCTACAGCTGGGGGCGGCTGGGTCGGCGCTCACCGGGATTCCATTCCTCCTCCGTCGATGCATTGTCGCGTCGGGAGCGGGGAAGGGCGAGCCCTACGGGGCGCGGGCCGGAAACGGCGGCAGCGGAGCCCCAGCGCGTAGGAGCCGCCCACTGCCCGGCGGAGGTGAGGCGGAGGTGGCGCTGCTGAAGTTGAGGGGGAAGGACGAGGACCGCTGGGCGCGTTTCTATTCATTGCCTGTGCGGCGGCCGAGCGCGCTGGACTGGCAGTTCCCCTCGGGTCGGGGGTGTAGCCGCAGGACGGGCCGGGAAACCGCCGCGGGGGGATGGAGCACGGAGCGGAGGTAACGGCGGGGTCCGCAGGGGACGGGGCTGTGGCGTCGGCGAGAGCCGCCCCACGTCCACGGGGAAGCGACGGGGAGGGAGGGCCTGCTCACTCCACCGCGGGGCGGCGACGCTGAGCGGGGAACCAGGGCGCGACCTGGCCGGCGGCGGGGCACCCGGAGCCGCTGGGCGGGGCCGGGCGGGGAGGGGCGGAGGCAGGCAGAAGAGCGAGAGCGCCGCCCGGGGGTTGTATGGCGACTTCGTGAGGGACAGGTTGCGTGAGGAGTGGTCGGAGGGGAGCCGGGCTGTCCCCCAGCCAGGCCTGCACTCACCGGCCGCGGCGGCAGCGGCACCTGCGGCCTCTCCCAGGGGCGGTTGGTGAGGCAGGTGGGGGCCGCTCATCTCCACAGCGAGGTGCTTGGGGAAGAGTGAGTTCAAAGCTCACCTTGGCATATTCCTACCTCCGATATGTTCATCCTTCCCTTTGCCTTTCTGGGCTCTGTTTTTGAGGGGGGTTGAGGGTATCCTGCACGTGGGTTGGCGCAATCCCAAGCACGACTATAGGCTGGGAAAGGAATGGATTGAAAGGAGCCCCGAGGAGAAGGACTTGGGGGTATTGATTGATGAGAAGCTCAACATGAGCCGGCAGTGTGCGCTTGCAGCCCAGAAAGCCAACCGTGTCCTGGGCTGCATCAAAAGAAATGTGACCAGCAGGTGGAGGGAGGTGATCCTGCCCCTCTACTCTGCTATCGTGAGACCCCACCTGGAGTACCGCTTCCAGCTCTGGGGGCCCCAGTAGAGGAGAGACATGGAGCTGTTGGAGGGAGTCCAGAGGAGGGCCACGAAGCTGATCAGGAGGCTGGAGCACCTCTCCTATGAGGACAGGCTGAGAGAGTTGGGATTGTTCAGCCTGGAGAAAAGAACGCTCCGGGGAGACCTAATTGCAGCCTTCCAGTACCTGAAGGGGGCCTACAGGAAAGCTGGTGAGGGACTGTTTATCAGGGAGTGTAGTGACAGGACAAGGGGTAATGGGTTCAAGCTGAAGGAGGGTTGATTTAGATTAGATGTTAGGAAGAAATTCTCCACTGTGAGGGTGGTGAGGCACTGGAACAGGTTGCCCAGGGAGGTTGTGGATGCCCCATCCCTGGAAGTGTTCAAGGCCAGGTTGGATGAGGCTTTGGGCAACCTGATCTAGTGGAAGGTGTCCCTGCCCGTAGCAGGGGGGTTGGAACTAGATGATCTTTGAGGTCCCTTCCAACCCAAACCATTCTATAATTCTATGATTCTATTTTTTTTTCTTAGGATCCTTCAGGAAAGGGTGAGAAGTGAATGACACAAGTTATCAGTGAAGGTTTGTTGGTAGTTTAGGCGTTGCTCCGAAGGAACTCGGAAATATACTGTTGAGACTCAATAATTCAGAAGTTGCGGGTGTGTTGGAGCAATATCAAGTAAAACAACATGGGCTGGCAGTGCTGTGTCCTGACAAATGTGTGTGCTGCCAGTACCTGGTGGCAGAGTGGTTGTGTTGCGCCACTGCAGTAAGTTTAAACTGAGACAGAAGTAAGCAGACGAGATGCTGCCAGTGTGTGTATCCTGATGAGAGATATGTTATTCAGAATAACTGAAAAAATAAAAAAAAAGCTCTAGCTGACCTCATCTGGAAGAAAATATTATATACATTAATTAAAAGGTTTGGCTTCCTTAGGGAAACATTCCTAGGCACCATTAATGATACCTTAATGAAAATATTTGCTTGGTCCCAGTTTTACAGTACAGGTTCTGGCTGTGCAAGCTCACACCTGCAAGGAGTCCCATTGTTTTTAGGGTGTTTGGTCGCAAAACCTTATAGAGCTGTAACTCATTGAGGCCTAAATATATACTGTGCACAAAGAGTGGTTTATTAGAAAGCACTGGTGACACTAAAATCAGTTTTCCAATTTATTCTTCTGAATAAAACGTGCTACAAAAATATAATCCTAATTAATCTGGCATTTTCTTGAATATTCTGTTTCCACCTGTATTGGGTTTGCGTGGCAAGGTTTTGGTGGGGGGGGGGGCTACAGGGGTGGCTTCTGCAAGAAGCTGCTAGAAGCTTCCCCTGTGTCTGATAGAGCCAATGCCAGCCGGCTCCAAGACAGACCCGCCACTGGCCAAGGCCGAGCCAATCAGTGACAGTGGTAGCACCTCTGTGATAACATATTTAGGAAAAAACATATTCAGAAGGAAAAAAAAACAACCTAGGGGGAGTTTTTACAGCCAGAGAGAAGTGAGATGTGAGAAACTTTGCCGACACCAAGGTCAGTGCAGAAGGAGGGGGAGGAGGTGCTCCAGGCGCCGGAGCAGAGATCCCCCTGCAGCCTGTGGTGAAGACCATGGTGAGGCAGGCTGTCCCTCTGCAGTCCATGGAGGAAGGATGAGGGGGTGTAGAGATTCCACCTGCAGCCCATGGAGGACCCCACGCCGGAGCAGGTTTGCTGGCAGGACTTGTGACCCCGTGGGGGACCCACGCTGGAGCAGTCTGCTCCTGAAGGTCTGTACCCCGTGGGAGAGACTCACGTTGGAGAAGTTCATGAAGGACTGTCTCCCGTGGGAGGGACTCCATGCTGGAGCAGGGGAACGATGGGAGGAGTCCTCCCCCTGAGGATGAAGAAGCAGCAGAAACAACGTGTGATGAACTGACTGTAACCCCCATTCCCCATCCCCCTGTGCCGCTGAGGGAGGGCAGAGGTTGAAGCCAGGAGTGAAGTTGAGCCCGGGAAGATGGGAGGGGTGGGGGGAGGTGTTTTAAGATTTGGTTTTATTTCTCATTCCTCTACTCTGTTTTGCTTAGTAATAAATTAGATGAATTTCCTCTCCAAGTTAAGTCTGTTTTGCTCGTGACGATAATTAGTGAGTGATCTCTCCCTGTTCTTATCTCGACCCATAAGCCTTTCGTTATACTTTTTCTCCCCTGTCTAGTTGAGGAAGGGGAGTGATAGAGCAGCTCTGGTGGGCACCTGTCCTCCAGCCAGGGTCAACCCAGCATACCACCACTTGTTAGATGCAGGATATAGACAGACCATCAGTCTACTCTGTTAGGGCAGTTGCTAATGAGAGGGTTTTTTCTCAGATATAGTTTCATGCCACCATTCCTCAATTTTTCATTGCATATGGTAGTTGCAGCCACTACAACTTTAATCACATCACTGCTTTTTTCACAAATTTTCTCTGATTCATGGAGTGGGTTTAATCAGTACTTAGGAAATTGCCCAATTTATTTGTTCAGAAGGGACAGGTGAGGAAGGAGGGGTGGAGGGGTTGCCCTCTTTGTCAAGAAACGGATAGATGGTGAAGAGCTGTCTCTGAAGAATAGCCATGAGCAGGTTGAAAGCTTATGGGTAAGAAATAGAGACCGAGCCAACAAATGGAACCTTGTGGTCAACGTTTGCTAGAGGCTGCCTGATCAAGAGGAGCCTATTGACAAAGCCTTCTCACTCCAGCTACAGGAGTCATTGCACTTGCAGGCTCTCATCCTGCTGGGGGACTTCAACCACCCCGACATCTGCTGGAAAGGAGCATGGCGAGTTGCAGGCAATCCAGGAGACTCCTGGAGTGCATTGAGGATAACTTCTTAAGCCAGGTAATAGACAACTCTACCAGAGGGAATGTGTTACTGGACTCATTGGTCACCAACACAAGTGAACTAATCAGAGATGTCAAGATTGGAGGCAGCCTGGGCTGCAGTGATCATGCACTGGTGGAGTTTGCAGTCCTAAGGGATATGGGACAGGTGAAGAGTAAAGTCAGGACTCTGAATTTTATGAAAGCAAACTTCTAGCTGTTCAAGGAGTTAGTCAATGGGACCCCCTGGGAAACTGCCCTCAGGGACAAGGGAGCAGAACAGAGCTGGCAGATCTTTAGGGATTCTTTCCATAGAACACAAGAGCTCTTGATCCCCGTATGTAAGAAATAAGGAAAGGCAGGCAAAGAGACCAGCATGGCTGAGTCAAGACCTGCTGTTCAAAGGAAAGGGCAAGAAGGAAATGCACAGACAGTGGAAGCAGGGACAGGTATCCTGGGAAGAGTATAGGGATATTGCCCGGTAGTGTAGGGATGGGATCAGGAAGGCCAAAATGCAACTGGAGCTGAACTTGGCAAGGGATGCAAAGAATAACAATAAGGGTTTCTATAAATATGTCAGCCAGAAAAGGAAGGTCAAAGAAAGTGTACCCCTCCTCCCCGATGAACACGACTGGCAAACTTGTAACAATGGATGAGGAGAAGGCTGAGGTATTCAACAACTTTTTTGCCTTAGTCTTCACTGGTGATCTCTCTTCCCACACCTCTTGAGTGGATGGACCTCAAGGCAGGGACTGGGGGAGCAAAGTCCCTCCCACTGTAAGAGAAGATCAGGTTCAAGATCACCTGATGAACCTGAGCATACATAAGTCTATGGGACCCGATGAGATGCATCCCAGAGTCCTGAGGGAATTGGCTGATGTAGTTGCTGAGCCATTCTCCATGATATTTGAAAAGTCATGGCAGTCAGGTGAAGTCCTCAGTGACTGGAAAAAGGGAAACATTGCACCCATTTTTTAAAAGGGTGGAAAGGAGGACCCTGGAAACTACCGACCTGTCAGCCTCACCTCTGTGCCTGGGAAGATCATGGAACAGATCCTCCTAGAAGCTATGCTAAGGCACATGGAGGACAGGGAGGTGATTCAAGACAGCCAGCATGGCTTCACCAAGGGCAAGTCTTGCGTGATCCACCTAGTGGCCTTCTGTGATGGAGTGACTACATCAGTGGACAAGGGAAGAGCTATGGATGTCATCTATCTGGACTTCTGTAAGGCCTTTGACATGGTCCCCCACAACATCCTTCTCTCTAAATTGGAGAGATATGGATTTGATGGGTGGACTGTTCAGTGGATGAGGAATTGACTGGATGGTTACATCCAGGGAGTAGTGGTCAACAGCTCAATGTCCGGATGGAGATCAGTGACGAGTGGTGTCCCTCAGGGGGTTTGTATTGGGACCAGTACTGTTTAATATCTTCATCAATGACACAGTGGGATCGAGTGCACCCTCAACAAATTTGCAGATAGCACCAAGCTGAGTGATACGGTTTACACACCTGAGGGATGGGATGCCATTCAGAGGGACCTGCACAAGCTCGATAAGCGGGTCCATGTGAACCTCATGAGGTTCAACAAGGTCAAGTGCAAGGTCCTACACATGGGTCAGGGCAACCCTTGGTATCAATACAGGCTGGGGAATGAAGGGATTGAGAGGAGCCTTGCGAACAAGGACTTGGGGCTACTGGTGGATGAAAAGCTGGACATGAGCCAACAATGTGCGCTCACAGGCCAGCAAGCCAACTGTATCCTGGGCTGCATCAAAAGAAGCATGGCTAGCAGGTTGAGGGAGCTGATTCTGCCCCTCTACTCTGCTCTCGTGAGACTCCACCTGGAGTACTGCGTCCAGCTTTGGGGTCCTGTGGTGGTTTAACCTTGGCTGGATGCCAGGTGTCCACCAAGCCGCTCTATCACTCCCCTCCTCAGCAGGACAAGGAGGGGAGAAAAATAAGATGGAAAAACATCCCCAAACTTGTGGGTCAAGATAAAGGTAGTTTAATACAACAAAAGCAAAAGGCCATGTGCAGAAGCAAAGCAAAAGCAAAAGATTATTCTCTACTTCTTATCAGCAGATGATGTCCAGCCACTTCCTGGGAAGCAGGGCTTCAGTACATGTATGTCCTGGTTCTGGCTAGTATAGAGTTAATTTTCATGAGAAGCCAGGACAGGTGATCCAAGCTGGCCAGGGGGCTATTCCATACCATGTAACATCATGCTCACCATAAAAGGGGGCTAGTCAGGGAGGGGGGGGTTTGGCATGGCTCCGGGACAGTCTGAGTGTAGGCTGAGTGTCCGGTCAGTTGGTCGGTCATCGGATTCCCCCAGGAATTCTGCAAGTGATCATGGACTGGCCAGAAGGTAAACATTTCGGAATGTCGCCAGAGGAGGAGGTGACACGTGCTGAAGAAGCCCCACTACACAATAAACTACCAGAAGATGAGAAACCATATGCCCTCTTCACTGATGGGTCCTGTCGCATCGTGGGAAAGCATCGGAGGTGGAAGGCCGCTGCATGGAGTCCTACACGGTGAGTTGCAGAAGCTGCTGAAGGAGAAGGTGAATTGAGCCAGTTTGCAGAGGTGAAAGCCATCCAGCTGGCTTTAGATATTGCTGAAAGAGAGAAGTGGCCAACGCTGTACCTCTACACTGACTCATGGATGGTGGGAAATGCCCTGTGGGGGTGGTTACAGCAGTGGAAGCGGAGCAACTGGCAACGCAGAGGCAAACCCATCTGGGCTGCCCCATTGTGGCAAGATATTGCTGCCCGGCTAGAGAAGCTGGTTGTAAAGGTATGTCATGTAGATGCCCACGTACCCAAGAGTCGGGCCACTGAGGAACATCACAACAACCAGCAGGTGGATCAGGCTGCCAAGATTCAAATGGCTCAGGTGGATTTGGACTGGCAGTGTAAGGGTGAATTATTTCTAGCTCGTTGGGCCCATGACACCTTAGGCCATCAAGAAAGACATGCAACATATAGATGAGGTCGTGATCGAGGGGTGGACTTGACCATGGACGCCATCTCACAGGTTATCCACAAATGTGAAACATGCACTGCAATCAAGCAAGCCAAGCGGGTAAAGCCTCTGTGGTATGGAGGACAATGGCTGAAATATAAATATGGGGAAGCATGGCAGATTGATTACATCACGCTCCCACAAACCCACCAAGGCAAGCGTTATGTTCTTACAATGGTGGAAGCAACCACTGGATGGCTGGAAACATATCCTGTGCCCCATGCCACTGCCCGGAACACTATTCTGGGTCTTGAAAAGCAAGTCCTGTGGCGACATGGCACCCGAGAAAGAAATGAGTCAGACAACGGGACTCATTTTCGGAACAACCTCATAGACACCTGGGCCAAAGAACATGGCATCGAATGGGTGTATCACATCCCCTACCATGCACCAGCCTCTGGGAAAATCGAAAGGTACAATGGACTGCTAAAGCCTTCCCTGAGAGCAATGGGTGGTGGGACCCTCAAGCACTGGGACACACATTTAGCAAAGGCCACCCGGTTAGTTAACACAAAGCGGTCTACCAATCAAGATGGCCCTTCCCAGTCAAAACTTCCATGCCCTGTAGAAGGGGATAAAGTTCCCGTAGTGCACATGAAAAATATGTTGGGTAAAACAGTTTGGGTTATCCCTGCTTCAGGCAAAAGCAAGCCCATCTGCGGGATTGCTTTTTCTCAGGGGCCAGGGTGCACTTGGTGGGTGATGAGGAAGGATGGGGAAGTCCGGTGTGTACCTCAAGGGGATTTGATTCTTGGTGAGAAACCCAAATGGTGCAGTACGCACCATTGCTCCTTCCCTGAGAGACTGTAATGACAGATGGAGCCCAAAGACATGGACTAAATGAACTCGACGGACATTTTAGAGTGATGGCCCATAGGCCAAGGGAATGATATCTGTGTATGATCTGGGCATGACATAGATGGTATAGAATAAGGGGTGGATAATGTCCTGGTTCTGGCTAGGATAGCGTTAATTTTCCCAAGGAGCCAGGACAGGTGAGCCAAGCTGGCCAGAGGGCTATTCCATACCATGTGACTTCATGCTCACCATAAAAGGGGGATAGTTGGAGAGGGGTGGGTTCAGCACAGCTGACATTCAGGGATGGTCTGAGTGTGGACTGAGCATCTGGTCGGTCGGTCAGTCGGTCATCGAATCAGTAAATTGCTTTCTGTTTTCACCCATTGTGAACATTCCGTTATCAGTACTGTTGTTTTTTCCCTCTCCCTTTGCTGTCCCAGTAAACTGTCCTTATCCCAACCCATGAGGCTTTGCCTTTGTCTTTCCCATGTCCTCCCCATCCTGCCAGGGGAGGGGTGAGTGAGCAGCCGCGTGGTGCTCAGCTGCGAGCTGTGGCTAAACCACGTCAGCACAGTGGTCGCTTCGGAAGACAAACTTTGTAAAAAAAAGAATGCCCCCAGTTCCTCCTCCTATCTCTTAGCTCCTTATTGCTGAGCAGATGTCATATAGTATTGAATATCGCTTTCAGTTTCATGGTTTATCATTTAGTTTCCATGCTTTCACCATGGGCCCTCAACCCTCGAAGAAAATGCCAACCCAGAAGCAAAAGAAATGCTTCAGGGAACAAATATCTCTACAGAATTCTGCTCATGCAGCTATGTCTAAAAATTCTGGATTCTCCTTTGAATAGCTCACATCTAACTTTACTACAGAGCTCCAAGCTGAAGATAATTATGAGGATCAGAAGACAAGGAAAATGAGAGAAATTAATCTTTAGCAAAAGACTGTGATTTTTTTTTATTTTATTGCTTTTTAGTATAGATACTTAATCAGAAACTGGTTTCTATTGATTATGTCAACAGCACAACAGTGTCTACATATCTTCTACTGTGATTTATTTGTGCTCAGTCATGGAAAAGGTAATTGCCCAATTGCTACATGTATTCCCCGAGTTCAGAATTTCAGATATATTCCTCATCTACTCACATTTCCAGTCATTTGCTTGACTTTTGCAGCAAATTTATAGTTTTAATTATTTTTTCTTTGTGGATTTTGTTTTCTTTGGAATTACCTTCCACAAAATTATCTTCTAGGAAAATGCTGCTTGGAAAATTGATTATTTTATTCTCTGATTAACTGATGTTGAAATGCTTATCCATGGTTGATGTCTGACCTCCTAATGTCTAAACATAGGGAGAAAAAAGGCAATTAAAAAAAAAATCTCAGATCAGCAGTAAAACATTTTCCAAAATGCATTAACTACTTTCAACAACATAACATGAAAATGACTGAAACTATTTGCTTTACTTAGAAGACTGTTGAAAATAACTGCTCTTTACACAGCTTTATGACTGTCTGACCTTACCTCCCCAACAGTGTAAGACGACAAGTAATAACAACGTCAGTTTTTAATCTTGACTTTACAAACGCCCTACATTCAGTTTAATTCCAGTTTCATAGAATCATAGAATGGTTTGAGCTGGAAGGGACCTTTAGAGGCCATCTAGTCCAACCCCCCTGCAATGAGCAGGGACATCTTCAACTAGATCAGGTTGCTCAGAGCCTTGTCCAACTTGACCTTGAATGTTTCCAGGGATAGGGCATCTACCACGTCTCTGGGCAGCCTGTTCCACTGTTTCAACACCCTCATCATAAAAAATTTATTCCTTATGTCTAGTCTGAATCTACCCTCTTTTACTTTAAAACCGTTGCCACTTCTCCTATTGCTACAGGCCATACTAAAAAGTCTGTCTCCATCTTTCTTATAAGCCCCCTTCAAATATTGAAAGGCCACAATAAGGTCTCCCCAGAGCCTTCTTTTCTCCAGGCTGAACAACCCCAACTCTCTCAGCCTTTCCTCATAGGAGAGGTGTTCCAGCCCTCTGATCATCTTCGTAGCCCTCCTCTGGACTTGCTCCAACAGGTTCATGTCTGTCTTGTACTGGGGACCTGTATTGGATCTGGCTGAGATGGAGTTAATTTTCCCCATAGCAGCCCTCATAGTGCTGTTCTGTGTATTGGTAGCTAGAAAGGTGTTGATAACACACCAGTGTTTTGGCTATTACTGAGCAGTGCTGGCAGCTGCCCCAAACTGACCAAAGGGATATTCCATACCATATGACGTCTGCTTAGCAATAAAAGCTAAGAGAAAGGAGGAAGTCAACCTCCAAAGTCAACCCACCACATATGCTCAATAGAATGTTTCATGAAAGGTTATGTCTCCTCTCTCTTTCTCTGTATTGATTTTTCTCAGGACAGTGTTGCTCTGGTATGGTTTACCTTTCAAGAGTTAAGAAAGATCTCATTTTTCTCTCTGTTTTGGGTTTTCTTTAAGCTACTAATAGACACAGTACATGACAGCTGGTGTGCAAGATTTTCCACAGACTGCCCAGCTGATTGCTCTGCTGAGATGCTAGATAATTTAGCAGAGGTAGTGAGTTTGCAGAAACGTGCATCAGGTTTGTGCTGCGCACACATGTTTATTTAGTCATTAGTCATGATCATGACTGCATAAAATCGGTGTAATTACCTACAACCAATCTTTATATATATGACCCAGACTACATTCCATGACAGCCCTGACAGCTTGAATTAGAGCTTGCCTTTCATCACAGCCAGATTTGGACTACAGAAATATCCAACCTTTCTTGAGTTTGCGCGGTGCAAGAATTGGACATATTAATGTGAAACAGCGAAAGTCCATTCTAAAACAAAGCCTTAGGAATGGTCTAATTCATTGGCGCTCGACCAGTCCATATCAACAGAATTTACCTCGGTTTTCTGTTGCACATTGCATGCATTGCACCGTAGATGTGAAATCTGTTGCTTTCAGAGTGCATCAGGACTATATCTCACATGCACGTATGCACTGTACTGTGCACAGGATGCATCTGCTTCCAAGCCACATTTGAAGAATGGGGAAGGTCAGAGAATAGAAGTCCATACTTTCAGCACATTTTTTCCAGCCTTTGCCTGCTCCTAGGCTTCCTTTATTTCCACAGGTTTCTTGGAGTTGGCCAAGGAAAGGATCTGTATGAATAGTTCATGTATGAGCAGGCTGCTTTTAACGTCTGTCCTGGTTTCAGCTGAGAGGATTGATTTTTCTTCATAGTAGCTAGTGTGGGGATACGTTTTGGATTTGTGCTGGAGACAGCATTGATAATATAGAGATGTTTTTGTTCTATGGACTTATTGTTGAGCAGTGTTTACACGGGGCCAAGGCCTTTTCTGCTTCTTGCACTGCCCTGCCAGCGGGATGGCTGGGGGTGGACAAGAAGTTGGGAGGAGACACAGACAGGACAGGTGACCCAAACTGACCAAAGGGGTATTCCATACTATATGACGTCATGCTCAGTTTATAAGGAGCTTGGGGGAAGAGAGAGGGGGGGCAGCGGCGTTCGGAGCAATGGCGTTTGTCTTCCCAAGTAACCATTACGCGTGATGGAACCCTGCTTTCCTGGAGATGGCTGAACACCTGCCTGCCCATGGGAAGTGGGGAATGAATTCCTTGTTTTGCTTTGCTTGTGCGTGCGGCTTTTGCTTTCCCTATTAAACTGTCTTTATCTCAACCCACGAGTTTTCTCACTTTAACTCTTCCAATTCTCTTTCCCATCCCGATGGGGGGGAGTGAACGAGCGGCTGCGTGGTACTCAGCTGCCGGCTGGGGTAAAACCACGACAGTCTTTTTGGCGCCCAACGTGGGGCTCGAAGGGTTCGAGATAATGACAGATTTGATCGGAATGTGCTACACTGAATTTATAGCTGCTATTAGCTATTTAGTATTAGCTGTTTAGCTATTAATTGGCAGGCTCCTGTGCTTGCCATGGGGCTTGCTTGCCTTACTATCTATTAGAGTCTAGTGCTCGTTAGTGGCTGCTTTGTGCTTTCGCTGCTCGCTGTACTGCTGTATTTCTTATCATTTTACTGTGCTGTGCCTGGGAACATTTTGATAACAGCAATGGCGATGCGCCTGGCCTGGCAGGTGGCCAGGGCATCGCTGCTGTTTTTGTGCTGCTGTACTGGACAGGCTGGAACTCCTGTGTGCACTTGAGTCGAAGGGACTGTGACCTGTGGATGATTCCACGTCGGAGCAGGACACCCCAAAGCGTCTGTGGCTGTGGTTGCATCTGTGCCGCAGCAGGTATATCTCGAAGTGTCTGGGGCCGTGGTTGCATCTGTGCCGCAGCAGGTATATCTCGAAGTGTCTGGGGCCGTGGTTGCGTCTGTGCCGCAGCAGGTATATCTCGAAGTGTCTGGGGCCGTGGTTGCGTCTGTGCCGCAGCAGGTATATCTCGAAGTGTCTGGGGCCGTGGTTGCGTCTGTGCCGCAGCAGGTATATCTCGAAGTGTCTGGGGCCGTGGTTGCGTCTGTGCCGCAGCAGGTATACCTCTGGAAGGACTGTGAGCCAAGGATGAGTCCATGCTGGAGAGGGTACACCTCGGAGCATCTGTGGCAAGGATAAGTCCATGCTACAGCAGGTACACCTTGGAGCATCAGTGGCTGTGCATGGGTCATGCTGGAACATTTCAAAGTGTGTGGCCATGGACGAGCCCATGATAGGGCAGGTTTATTTCTGAGAGGACTGAAGCGACTGTGACTGTGGGCAAGGCCACACTGGAGCAAGTGTATCTATGAAGGCATTGTGGCTCATGGAGAAGGCCACGTTGGAACAGGTGCACCTCGAAGCGACTGTGGCTGTGGATAAGTCTATGCCACAGCAGGTGTACCCCTGGAGAAACTGTGGCTCATGGATAAGGCTCCACTTGGAGCAGGTACTCCCCTAAGGGATTGCAGTCTGGGGATAAGTCCAAGCCAGAGCAGGGGCAAGGGGAGGTGTTCATTGCAATGGTAAACTTGATGGTCTGACTCGAAGGGACCAGGGGTGGAGATTGTAATGGAAATACCTTTAAATTGTTGTAACCCATGATTTGAGTTGCATGTTACAGGAATTACTGTAGCAGAAATCACCTGAACCAATGGAGAACAAGCCTTACTGGAGGCAGCACAAGTGCAGCAGTGGGCCTGACCTGAGCTGGTTTTGGTGCGCAGTAACTCCACGTCAACCACCTCTCCTGTCCTGAGTGACCACCATGGTGGATGGAGCCCAAGGTTGTGGACCAAGTGAACCCAATGGACATTTTGCAGACATTTATGGACATTTTAAAAGGGTAGTCCACAGACTAAGGGAATGATATCAGCATATTATATCAAGGGATGAGAAGGGTGGTGGTGCTTAATGAGGATGTATTGAATTGTGTGGGACCTGAGCATGACGTAAATAGTATGGAATAAGGGGTGGATAATGTCCTGGTTTCAGCTGAGAGGATTGATTTTTCTTCATAGTAGCTAGTGTGGGGATACGTTTTGGATTTGTGCTGGAGACAGCATTGATAATATAGAGATGTTTTTGTTCTATGGACTTATTGTTGAGCAGTGTTTACACGGGGCCAAGGCCTTTTCTGCTTCTTGCACTGCCCTGCCAGCGGGATGGCTGGGGGTGGACAAGAAGTTGGGAGGAGACACAGACAGGACAGGTGACCCAAACTGACCAAAGGGGTATTCCATACTATATGACGTCATGCTCAGTTTATAAGGAGCTTGGGGGAAGAGAGAGGGGGGGCAGCGGCGTTCGGAGCAATGGCGTTTGTCTTCCCAAGTAACCATTACGCGTGATGGAACCCTGCTTTCCTGGGGATGGCTGAACACCTGCCTGCCCATGGGAAGTGGGGAATGAATTCCTTGTTTTGCTTTGCTTGTGCGCACGGCTTTTGCTTTACCTATTAAACTGTCTTTATCTCAACCCACGAGTTTTCTCACTTTAACTCTTCTGATTCTCTTTCCCATCCCGATGGGGGGGAGTGAACGAGCGGCTGCGTGGTACTCAGCTGCCGGCTGGGGTAAAACCACGACAACGTCCTATTTCCAAAGCAGCCCTGTAACCCATTTTTTGTTAAATCACTGTAAAGAAGAGATTCTGCTTCAGGTCTGTGATGGGTTGACCTTGGCTGGATGCCAAGCTCCTCTATCGCTCCCCTTCTCAAAAGGACAGGGAAGGGAGAAAATAAGATGGAAAAATCCTCATGGGTAAAAATAAAGGCAGATTAATAAAACAAAAGCAGAAGTCGTGCACAGAAGCAAAGGAAAAAACAAAAGATTTATTCTCTACTTCCCATCAGCAGGTGCTGTCCGGCCACTTCCCGGAAAGAAAGCAGGGCTTCAGTATGCATAGCGGTTGCTCCGAAAGACAAACATTGTAAATAACTGACGTGGTTTAGCCCCAGCCGCTCGCTCACCCCTCCCCTGGCAGGCTGGGGAGGAGAACGGAAAAACAAGGGCAAAGCCTCGAGGGTTGGGATAAGGGCAGTTTACTGGGACAGCAAGGGAGAGGGAAACAATCAACAACAGTACTGATAACAGATAGTAACAATGGGTGATAACAGAGAACGATTTACCGATCCCACCACCGACCGACCGGACGCTCGACCAGTCCCGGAGCCACGCGGACACGCCGAACCCGCCCCTGCCCGACTAGCCCCCTTTTATGGTGAGCATGATGTCACATGCTATGGAATAGCCCCCGGCCAGCTTGGCTCTCCTGTCCTGGCTCCTTGGGAAATTAACTCTATCCTTGCCAGAACCAGGACATTATCCAGCCCTTATTCCATACCATCTACGTCATGCCCAGATTATTTTACAGAACTCATTGCCTTACTCTATGGGCTATCGCTCTAAAATGTCTATCGAGTTCATTTAGTCCATGGTTTTGGGTTCCATCTGCCATTACAGTCTCTCAGAGCAGGAGCAATGGTGCGTGCTGCTGGATTGTTGCACGCTGCATCCGGAGTCTTCACAGCCGGTGTATCTGGTATGGTCCATGCTCACAGTCTGGATGCCAAAGATGTGATTTTTCAATGAAGTTTCTGGGCACCAGTTGAAGTCAGTTCTAGTTCCATCATCGTGGCACTTTGTTCAGTTTCAAAGTCCATCCTTCATTAGTTTTGGGTGATTCTTATGGTCATACCATTGATACAGTATATCGCTATTAATATCATGCAATTTAATTTATTGGCTATTTTCACCCAGAATCAAATCCCCTTGGGGTACACACCGGACTTCCCCATCTTTTCTCATCACCCACCAAGTGCACCCTGGTCCCTGAGCAAAAGCAACCCCGCAGATGGACTTGCCTTTGCCTGAAGCAGGGATAACCCAAACTGTTTTACTGTAACCGTAGGATAGGGGCCATGAAATAGAAACTATAGAATCAGGTTGAGATAATTAGTTTGTAACCAAGGTAATAGGTAATGAAGCTAGCTAACCATGGCAAGTGGCAAGGTGACCGTGGCAAGATACAATGCTGCTATGTTCCTTGTACAGTCCCTACCCAACCGGACAATAGGCCCGGGAATATCAATCTTATGAAGTAAGGACAGGTGCAGATGTACCTGCACAACAAGGATACTGCGCATGCCTGCATGAAGGGGGTCACCCAGCGAACACGAGTGCAAGACCACTGACGACCACCAGAGACCCCTGAGGACCACCAACTCAAATCACTGAGCATGCGTGACAGGGAGGAGAATATGGAAATGAATTCTGAGAAATGATTATCATAGAATCACCTTTTCTCGGAAAGATAATGAATATGTATATTTTGATTCTATATAACCTGTATGTTGGCGATTACCTGGTATGCACGTTGGGTGGAGCTATCCCCCGTGCATCCAGCGCTGCAATAAAGAATGCCTGCCTTTTAACACTACATTGGTGTTACGAGGTTTATTCCCGGATTTCGGTGACATTACCCAACATATTTTTCATATGCACTACAGGAACTTTATCCCCTTCTACTGGGCGTGGGAATTTTGACTGGGCAGGGCCAGCTCGATTGGCAGATCCCCTAGTGTTAACTAACCAGGTGGCCTTTGCTAAATGCGTATCCCAGTGTTTGAGAGTCCCACCACCCATTGCCCTCAGGGTAGTTTTTAGCAGCCCATTGCACCTTTCAACTTTCCCAGAGGCTGGCCCATGATAGGGGATGTGATAGACCCACTCAATACCATGCTCTTTGGCCCAGGTGTCTATGAGGTTGTTCCGAAAATGAGTCCCATTGTCTGACTCAATTCTCTCTGGGGTGCCATGTCGCCACAGGACTTGCTTTTCAAGACCCAGGATAGTGTTCCGGGCAGTGGCATGGGGCACAGGATATGTTTCCAGCCACCCAGTGGTTGCTTCCACCATTGTAAGAACATAATGCTTGCCTTGGCGGCTTTGTGGGAGCGTGATGTAGTCAATTTGCCATGCTTCCCCATATTTTTATTTCAACCATCGGCCTCCATACCACAGAGGCTTTACCCACTTGGCTTGCTTGATTGCAGCGCACGTTTCACATTGATGGATGACCTGTGAGATGGCGTCCATGCTCAAGTCCACCCCTCGATCACGGGCCCATCTATATGTCGCATCTCTTCCTTGATGACCTGAAGTGTCATGGGCCCACCGAGCTATAAATAATTCACCCTTACACTGCCAGTCCAAATCCACCTGAGCCACTTCAATCTTGGCAGCCTGATCCACCTGCTGGTTGTTGTGATGTTCCTCAGTGGCCCGACTCTTGGGTACGTGGGCATCTACATGACCTACCTTTACAACCAGATTCTCTAGCCGGGCAGCAATATCTTGCCACAATGGGGCAGCCCAGATGGGTTTGCCTCTGCGTTGCCAGTTGCTCCGCTTCCACTGCTGTAACCACCCCCACAGGGCATTGGCCACCATCCATGACTCAGTATAGAGGTAGAGCATTGGCCACTTTTCTCTTTCAGCAATATCTAAAGCCAGCTGGATGGCTTTCACCTCTGCAAACTGGCTCAATTCACCTTCTCCTTCAGCAGCTTCTGCGACTCGCCGTGTAGGACTCCATACAGCGGCCTTCCACCTTCGATGCTTTCCAACGATGCGACAGGACCCATCAGTGAAGAGGGCATATGGTTTCTCATCTTCTGTTAGTTTATTATACAGTGGGGCTTCTTCAGCACGTGTCACCTCCTCCTCTGGCAACATTCCGAAATCTTTCCCTTCTGGCCAGTCTGTGATCACTTCCAGAATCCCTGGACGACTGGGGCTTCCTATTCTAGCCCGTTGTGTGATCAGCGCAACCCACTTAGTCCACGTAGCATCGGTTGCATGATGTGTAGAAGGAGCCCTCCCTTTGAACATCCAACCCAGCACTGGCAGTCGGGGTGCCAAGAGGAGCTGTGCTTCAGTGCCAATCACCTCTGAAGCAGCTCGAACCCCTTCGTATGCTGCCAATATCTCCTTTTCTGTTGGAGTGTAGCAGGCCTCAGATCCTCTATATCCCCGGCTCCAAAACCCCAGGGGTTGACCTCGAGTCTCCCCTGGTGCTTTCTGCCAGAGACTCCAGGTAGGGCCATTCTCCCCGGCTGCGGTGTACAGCACATTTTTTACATCTGGCCCTGCCCGGACTGGCCCAAGAGTTACGGCATGAACTATTTCTTGTTTAATTTGTTCGAAAGCTTGTCGTTGCTCTGGGCCCCATTTGAAATCATTCTTCTTCCGGGTTACATGGTAGAGAGGGCTTACTATCAAACTGTAATTCGGAATGTGCATTCTCCAGAAACCCACAACACCTAAGAAGGCCTGTGTCTCCTTTTTGTTGGTTGGTGGGGACATGGCTGCTATTTTGTTGATAATATCCATAGGGATCTGACGCCGCCCATCATGCCACCTTATTCCTAAAAACTGGATTTCCTGTGCAGGCCCCTTCACCTTACTTCATTTTATGGCAAAGCCAGCCTGCAGCAGGATTTGGATTATTTTCTTCCCTTTCTCAGAAACTTCCTCTGCTGAGTTGCCCCATACAATGATGTCATCAATGTATTGCAGGTGCTCTGGGGCTTCACCCCTCCAAGTGAAGGCAAACTGTGGCCTGCACTCTGCTGCCAAAGGGATCGAGAAAAATGCATTAGCTATATCAATTGTGGCATACCATTTGGCTGCCTTTGACTCCAGTTCATATTGAAGTTCCAGCATATCCGGCACAGTAGCACTCATTGGCGGCATGACTCCATTCAGGCCACGATAGCCTACCGTCAGCCTCCACTCGTCATTGGACTTCCGCACTGGCCATATGGGACTGTTAAAGGGTGAGTGGGTTCTGCTGATCACTCCTTAACCCTCCAGTTGATGAATTAGTTTGTGGATGGGAACCAGGGAGTCTCTGTTGGTGCGGTATTGCCGCCGGTGCACAGTTGTGGTAGTAATCGGCACCTGTTGCTCTTCAACCTTCAGCAACCCTACAACAGAAGGGTCCTCCGAGAGACCAGGCAAACTAGACAATGGTTCCATTTCCTCCGCTTCCAAGGCAGCTATTCCAAAAGCCTACTTGTACCCTATTGGGTCCTTGAAATACCCTCTCCGGAGGTAGTCTATGCCCAGGATGCATGGAGCCTCCGGCCCAGTCACAATGGGGTGCTTTTGCCACTCATTCCCAGTTAGACTTACTTCAGCCTCCAACAGAGTCAACTGTTGGGATCCCCCCGTCACACCAGAAACAGATATTTGTTCCACCCCTTCATAGTTCGATGGCATTAGGGTACACTGTGCACCCGTGTCCGCTAGGGACTTGTACTCTTGTGGGTTCGATGTGCCAGGCCATCGGATCCACACAGTCCAATAAACTCTATTGTCCCTTTCCTCCACCTGGCTGGAGGCAGGACCCCTCTAGTCCTGCTCGTCATAGTCACTACTCACCTCTTGCAAAAAGGACTTAGAAGTCCCTTCAAGAGGATCAGAAGTGCGATCTGGCCTTTCATTTGGTCTGGGGGGCTGCCCGGTGGAAACTGGAGCAGCATTCTTTCTGGAAGAGTCCCTTTTTACAGCTGTCTTGCCTTGTAGCTCATGTACGCGTGCCCGCAGAGTTGAGGTGGGCTTCCCATCCCATTTCCTCATGTCTTCTCCTTGGTCACGCAGGCAAAACCACAGGATACCTCGTGGTGTGTATGCTCTATATCCCCTCTCCGGAGCAGAAAAACGCTTACTCCTAACAGCTGAAATGCGGGTCTGTACAGGTGGGGAGTAAGATATATCCTCTTTGAGTTGCCAGACGTCCTGGGACAGTTTCTCCACAGCCGAGACGAGGGAGGAAGAAAGGGTCTCTTCATATTGCTGGAGTCGGCCAGCCACTTGGTCCACCGTGGGTGCCTCTTCACTCTTCCAGTCGATTACTGCCAGTGAGTTGGCGTACGATGATGGTGCACTTCGCACAAATTTTTGCCACATGGGTCGGGTACAGTGGACTTCATCGGGGTCTGTGGGCAACTGTGCATTGTCCGGATCATAATAAACCATCTCCCGCACGGCTAATTCCCTCAGATATTGGATACCTCTCTCCATAGTGGTCCACTTGCCTGGCCGACATACGACATCTTCGCTGAAAGGATACCTTTCCCTCACACTTGACAGGAGGCGCCTCCAGAGGCTAAGGGCCTGTGCCTTCTTCCCAATTGCTTTGTCAATGCCCCCTTCCCTAGACAAGGATCCTAGCTGCTTGGCCTCCCTGCCCTCCAATTCCAGGCTACTGGCCCCGTTATCCCAGCAGCGGAGCAGCCAGGTAATGATATGCTCCCCCGGAAGGCGGCTGAAATCTCTCTGCATATCTTGCAGCTCCCTCAGGGACAGGGATCGAGTAATCACTTCTGGTTCTGGCTCTTCTTCTTGTTCTCGTGATGGCCCCGGTTCATCATCATCTTTCACTAAGCGAACTGATTTCCTTGTGTATTTCTTTTTGTGTATAGGGGCAACTGATACTGGTGTGGGTTGATCTTTTGTCTTGGCTACAGTGCCTGTTGCGGGGTTTTGGGTAGCTGCAGTGCCTGTTGCAGGGGCCTGGGCAGCTGCAGTGCCTGTCGCAGGGACCTGGGCAGCTGCAGTGCCTGTGGGTCCGCTCTCTCCCTCTGGATGGTGCTGTCTACTATCCAGCAGTGTTTGATAGATTGTGGCCAGGGCCCAGCACAGTGCAGTAAGTTGTGTCTCCTTAGAATCCCCATAGCATTTTCCTTTCAAATATTCTACCATTTTATCAGGGTCTTGCAGTTGTTCAGGATTGAAGCTCCAAACCATTGGGGGTGAAAAGGTCTCTAGATACCCACCCATACTCTCCCACATGCCATGCCAGCCCTGACCATTCAGCCTTGGGGAAGATCCCTGGGTAGTACTCCTGAAAAGATTTTTGCTAACCCTGAACAGGAGTGGGAAAGCATTCAGGAGACCTAGCAATAGGAATATACTGGCCTGAACATTCCAAGGGTATTCAAAATTCTCAAAAATTGTTGTAACCAACCAAAAGGGAAAAGAGGAGGTGAAAGAGTGGGAGAAGGTATCCCCCCCGTCTTCCCCATAGATTGGGTCCAATTATTAATCAATTCTGAAAGATATGGACCGAGGTGCGGGCCTGACCGAAATGCTACATACACATACCAGCTCAAACTCATGACTGTCAATGATATCTTATCATAAGTCATTATCACACAATACAACAACATGAGAACACGAACCCCTCTCCCAGAGGTGATAAACAGCACCGCAGGGATTGCATAGAGTAAACACAGGTTTACAAAACAGAGCCATGTGAGCAAACAGAACATCATTATGACCAGTGACTGTTTCAATAACATTATAAATGCTTTTAACAACTTTGTTTTAACACACTTGGGTCAGACTTGTCTTTATCAGAGCCCCTCGAGCCCCACGTTGGGCGCCAAAAAGGACTGACGTGGTTTAGCCCCAGCCGCTCGCTCACCCCTCCCCCGGCAGGCTGGGGAGGAGAACGGAAAAACAAGGGCAAAGCCTCGAGGGTTGGGATAAGGGCAGTTTACTGGGACAGCAAGGGAGAGGGAAACAATCAACAACAGTACTGGTAACAGATAGTAACAATGGGTGATAACAGAGAACGATTGTACCGATCCGATGCTTGACCCGTCCAGGAGCCACGCGGACACGCCGAACCCGCCCCTGCCCGACTAGCCCCCTTTTATGGTGAGCATGATGTCACATGCTATGGAATAGCCCCCGGCCAGCTTGGCTCACCTGTCCTGGCTCCTTGGGAAATTAACTCTATCCTTGCCAGAACCAGGACAAAAACCAATGCTCCCCCACTTCCTCCTCCTTTCTCTCAGCTATTTATTGCTGCGCAGACATCATATGGTATGGAATATCTCTTTGGTCAGTTTGGGTCAGCTGTCCTGGCTGCGTCCCCTCCCAAGATCTTGCCCACCCCCAGCCTACTGGTGAGGGAGGGAAATATTTGAGAGACAGCCTTGATGTTGCGTGAGCACTGCTCAGTAGTAGCCAAAACACTGGTGTGTTATGACCACCTTGCTAGCTACCAATACACAGCATAGCACTATGAGGGCTGCTGTGGGGAAAATTAATGCCATCTCAGCCAGAACCAATACAAGGTCCCAAGGAAAAGATCATAAAAAAACAGGACTGGAAGAGACCTTATGAAGTCATTGTCGCGTAAAGAGTACAGGTCTAACGTGTGGCTTAGGGAGGCCCTCCCATTGAGTCACAAGGTTCAGAAAGGACCCCCTTGATTTCTAAACTCCTTCTCAGAGATGAGTCTAGGTGTGGCTAGGTCCAGTCTTAGTCCCAGACTTGGTCAATGGTTTATGTCTAAAGGATTATGTGTGTAGCCACTTATCAGTCAACATTTGCCTGCCAGAGTCTCAGGGACTTTCACTGAAACAGTTTCGCAAAGTTGACATGGTATGGATTTGATGTTTGCCTGTCAGAGCCTCACCAAGGACTTTGAAACAGTTTCTCAAAGTCAAAGTAAAATAGATAGTTTATTGAGGCAACAGATATAATAGATTCGTAATTGCTGTTGATAAATGCACTTACTGCAAAAAACATGCTCGAGTTAATAGTTCAGCACTTCAGTTAATGATACTTTCCTGGCGTAACATCCGACGTAGTCGGAGACACAAATCTTACCAAAGAGGCTTCCCTGCTTGTGGAGGAGAGAGAGGTCCAGGCCCGTCGACCCATCTGGATAATTGGAGTTCTCATCCTCAAAATGGAGGATTCTAAATGCCAGATTTATAATCATGGCGAGGTGAGACAAAGTCAATTATCATGTGCCAACTGGCTCTTAACAAAGCTTGTTGTGGTGTTGATCAAGGGGGAAGAGAATAGGCGCTTGGTACCCAGGCGCTGTGGTCTGTTCAACTTTACCGAAGTAACTTTGATTGGTAGACCATCAGGCACCACATCTGTCAAGATGAGCAAGTTGCTCATCCCTTACCTTTGTTCAGGTCAGTGCTTATCAGGGCAAGATAAGCACGGTGCTGAGCACGGTGCTACACACAGTGCTACAGCCTGTGCTTTAAGTTGCCCGCTTCCCTCCTCGTCCTCCCCTCCCCCCTCACCAGTCATTTAATCCATTCATCTGCCTTAGGTTAGGATTGTCTATATAGTCATATGTGACTTGTTCTTAAGGGACTCAACAGTCTCCCCTACATCATAGAATCATAGAATCATTTAGGTTTAAGATCGAGTCCAACCATTAACCTAACATTAGCAAGTCCACTAAACCATGTCCCTAAGTGCCACATCTACATGTGTTTCAAATACCTCCAGGGATGGTGACTCCACCACTTCCCTGGGCAGCCTGTTCCAGTGATTGATAACCCTTTCGGTGAAAATTTTTTTCTAATATCCAATCTAAATGTCCCTTGGTGCAACTTGAGGGTGTTTCCTCTTGTCCTATCACTTGGTACTTGGGAGAAGAGACCAACACCCACCTTGCTACAACCTCCTTTCAGGTAGTTGTAGAGAGCAATAAGGTCTGCCCTCAGCCTCCCTTTCTCCAGATTAAACAACCCCAGTTCCCTCAGCCACTCCTCCATAAGACTTGCTCTCTAGACCCTTCACCAGCTTCGTTGCCCTTCTTTGAACAGGCTCTAGCACCTCAACGTCTTTCTTGTAGTGAGGGGCCCAAACCTGAACACAGTATTCGAGGTGCAGCCTCATCACTGCCAAGTACAGGGTGACAATCACTTCCCTAGTCCTGCTGGCCACACTATTCCTGATACAAGCCAGGATGCTATTGGCCTTCTTGGCCACCTGGGCACACTGCTGGCTCATATTCAGCTGGCTATTGACCAACATCCCCAGGTCCTTTTCCTCTGGGCAGCTTTCGAGCCACTCTTCCCCAAGCCTCTAGCATTGCAGGGGGTTGTTGTGACCCAAGTGCAGGACCCAGCACTTAGCCTTGTTGAATCTCATACAGTTGGCCTCAGCCCATCGATCCAGCCTGTCCAGATCCCTCTGCAGAGCCTTCCTATCCTCAAGCAGATCAACACTCCTGCACAACTTGGTGTCGTCTGCAGACTTACTGAGGGTCCACTCGATCCCCTCGCCCGGATCATTGGTAAAGATATTAAAGAGAACTGGCCCCAATACTGAGCCCTGGGGAACACGACTTGTGACTGGCCACCAACTGGATTTAACTTCATTCACCACAACTCTTTGGGCCTGGCCATCCAGCCAGTTTTCTATCCAGCAAACAGTACACCCGTCCAAGCCATGAGCATTGTTGTGGTTTAGCCCTGGCCAGCAACTAAGCACCAAACAGCCACTCGCTCACTCCTCCCTCGTCAGGATGGGGGAGAGAATCAGAAAAGTGAAAGTGAGAAAACTAGTGAGAAAAATCATGGGTTGAGATAAAGACAGTTTAATAGGTAAAGCAAAAGCCGCGTGCACAAGCAAAGCAAAGCAAGGAATTCATTCACCACTTCCCATGGGCAGGCAGGTGTTCAGCCATCTCCAGGAAAGCAGGGCTCCGTCACGCGTAACGGTTACTTGGGAAGACAAACGCCATTGCTCCGAACGCTGCCGCCCCCCCCCTCCCTCTTCCCCCAAGCTCCTTATAAACTGAGCATGACATCATATAGTATGGAATATCCCTTTGGTCAGTTTGGGTCACCTGTCCTGTCTGTGTCTCCTCCCAACTTCTTGTCCACCCCCAGCCATCCCGCTGGCAGGGCAGTGCAAGAAGCAGAAAAGGCCTTGGTCCCGTGTAAACACTGCTCAACAATAAGTCCATAGAACAAAAACATCTCTCTATTATCCACGCTGTTTCCAGCACAAATCTGAAACATATCCCCATACTAGCTACTATGAAGAAAAATCAATCCTCTCAGCTGAAACCAGGACAGCACGCGAGGAAAGCGAGACAAGGAATTCATTCACTACTTCCCATCGGCAGGCAGGTGTTCAGCCATCTCCAGGAAAGCAGGGCTCCATCACACATAATGGTGACTTGGGAAGACAAACGCCATCACTCCAAACATGTCTCCCTGCTTTCCTCCCTCTTCCCCCAGTCCCTTATATGCTGAGCATGTCATATGGTATGGAATATCCCTTTGGTCAGTTTGGGTCAGCTGTCAAAGCTGTGTCCCATCCCAACTTCTTGTGCACCCCCAGCTATCCCACTGGCAGGGCAGTGCAAGAAGCAGAAAAGGCCTTGACTCTGTGTAAACACTGCTCAACAATAACAAACACATCTTTATAGAACAAAAAAATCTCTATATTATAAACACTGTTTTCAGCACAAATCCAAAACATAGCCCCATACTAGCTACTATGAAGAAAACTAACTCTTTCTCAGCTGAAAGCAGGACAGCATCCAGTTTCTCCAGGTGTCCTGGTTCTGGCAAGGATAGAGTTAATTTCCCAAGGAGCCAGGACAGGTGAGCCAGCTGGCTGGGGCCTATTCCGTGCCATGTGATGTCATGCTCACCATAAAAGGGGGCTAGTCGGGCAGGGGCGGGCTCCGCGTGGCTCCGGGACGCGCTGAGCATCCGGTCAGTCGTCAGATCGGTAAAATCGTTCTCTGTTATCACCCTTGTTACTATCTGTTACCAGTACTGTTGTTGATTGTTTTCCCTCTCCCTTGCTGTCCCAGTAAACTGCCCTTATCCCAACCCTCCAGGCTTTACAGTTGTTTTTCCGTTCTCCTCCACATCGCGCCAGGGGAGGGGTGAGCAAGCGGCACGTGACACTTAGCTACCGGCTGGGGCTAAACCACGTCAGTCCTTTTTGGCGCCCAACGTGGGGCTCGAGGGGTTGTGACAAAGACAAGTCTGACCCAAGTGTGTTAAAACAAAGTTGTTATAAGCATTTATAATGTTATTGAAACAGTCACTGGTCATAATGATGTTCTGTTTGGTCACATGGCTCTAGTTTGTAAACCCGTGTTTACTCTATGCAATCCCTGCGGTGCTGTTTATCACCTCTGGGAGAGGGGTTCGTGTTCTCATGTTGTTCTATTGTGTGATAATGACTTATGATAAGATATCATCGACGGTCATGGGTCTGAGCTGGTATGTGTATGTAGCATTTCGGTCAGGCCCGCACCTCGGTCCATATCTTTCAGAATTTATTAATAATAGGACCCAATCTATGGGGAAGACGGGGGGGATACCTTCTCCCACTCTTTCACCTCCCCTTTTCCCTTTTGGTTGGTTACAACAATTTTTGAGAATTTTGAATACCCTTGGAATGTTCAGGCCAGTATATTCCTATTGCTAGGTCTCCTGAATGCTTTCCCACTCCTGTTCAGGGTTAGCAAAAATCTTTTCAAGAGTACCACCCAGGGATCTTCCCCAAGGTTGAATGGTCAGGGCTGGCATGGCATGTGGGAGAGTATGGGCGGGTATCTAGAGACCTTTTCACCCCCAATGGTTGGGAGCTTCACTCCCGAACAACTGCAAGACCCTCATAAAATGGTGGAATATTTGAAAGGAAAATGCTGTGGGGATTCTAAGGAGACACAACTTACTGTGCTGTGCTGGGCCCTGGCCACAATCTATCAAACACTGCTTGATAGTAGACAGCACCATCCAGAGGGAGAGAGCGGACCCACAAGCACTGCAGCTGCCCAGGCCCCCGCAACAGGCACTGCAGCTACCCAAACCCCCGCAACAGGCACTGTACTCGAGCCAAAAGATCAACCCACACCAGTATCAGTCGCCCCTATACACAAAAAGATATACACAAGGAAATCGGTTTGCTTAGTGAAAGATGATGATGAACCGGGGCCATCACGAGAACAAGAAGAAGAGCCAGAACCAGAAGTGATCACTCGATCCCTGTCCCTGAGTGAGCTGCGAGATATGCGGAAAGATTTCAGCCGCCTTCCAGGGGAGCATATTATTACCTGGCTGCTCCGCTGCTGGGATAACGGGGCCAGTAGCCTGGAATTGGAGGGCAGGGAGGCCAAGCAGCTAGGATCCTTGTCTAGGGAAGGGGGCATTGACAAGGCAATTGGGAAGAAGGCACAGGCCCTTAGCCTCTGGAGGCGACTCCTGTCAAGTGTGAGGGAAAGGTATCCTTTCAGTGAAGATGTCGTATGTCAGCCAGGCAAGTGGACCACTATGGAGAGAGGTATCCAATATCTGAGGGAATTAGCTGTGCGGGAGATGGTTTATTATGATCCGGACAATGCACAGTTGCCCACAGACCCCGATGAAGTCCACTGTACCCGACCCATGTGGCGAAAATTTGTGCGAAGTGCACCATCATCGTACACCAATTCACTGGCAGTAATCGACCGGAAGAGTGAAGAGGCACCCACGGTGGACCAAGTGGCTGGCCGACTCCAGCAATATGAAGAGACCCTTTCTTCCTCCCTCGTCTCGGCTGTGGAGAAACTGTCCCAGGACATCCAGCAACTCAAAGAGGATATATCTTACTCCCCACCTGTACAGACCAGTATTTCAGCTGTGAGGAGTAAGCGTTTTTCTGCTCCGGAGAGGGGATATAGAGCATACACACCACGAGGTATCCTGTGGTTTTGCCTGCGTGACCAAGGAGAAGACATGAGGAAATGGGATGGGAAGCCCACCTCAACCCTGCGGGCACGTGTACATGAGCTACAAGGCAAGACAGCTGTAAAAAGGGACTCCTCCAGAAAGAATGCTGCTCCAGTTTCCACCGGGCAGCCCCCCAGACCAAATGAAAGGCCAGATCGCACTTCTGATCCTCTTGAAGGGACTTCTAAGTCCTTTTTGCAAGGAGTGAGTAGTGACTATGACGAGCAGGACTAGAGGGGTCCTGCCTCCAGCCAGGTGGAGGAAAGGGACAATAGAGTTTATTGGACTGTGTGGATCCGATGGCCTGGCACATCGAACCCACAAGAGTACAAGGCCCTAGCGGACACGGGTGCACAGTGTACCCTAATGCCATCGAACTATGAAGGGGTGGAACCAATATCTATTTCTGGTGTGACGGGGGGATCCCAACAGTTGACTCTGTTGGAGGCTGAAGTAAGTCTAACTGGGAATGAGTGGCAAAAGCACCCCATTGTGACTGGCCCAGAGGCTCCATGCATCCTGGGCATAGACTACCTCAGGAGAGGGTATTTCAAAGACCCAAAAGGTTACCGGTGGGCTTTTGGAATAGCTGCCTTGGAAGCGGAGGAAATGGAACCATTGTCTAGTTTGCTTGGTCTCTCGGAGGACCCTTCTGTTGTAGGGTTGCTGAGGGTTGAAGAGCAACAGGTGCCGATTGCTACCACAACTGTGCACCGGCGGCAATACCGCACCAACAGAGACTCCCTGGTTCCCATCCACAAGCTAATTCGTCAACTGGAGGGTCAGGGAGTGATCAGCAGAACCCACTCACCCTTTAACAGTCCCATATGGCCAGTGCGGAAGTCCAATGGAGAGTGGAGGCTGACGGTAGACTATCGTGGCCTGAATGAAGTCACACCGCCCATGAGTGCTGCCGTGCCAGACATGCTGGAACTTCAATATGAACTGGAGTCAAAGGCAGCCAAATGGTACGCCACAACTGATATTGCTAATGCATTTTTCTCGATCCCTTTGGCAGCCGAGTGCAGGCCACAGTTTGCCTTCACTTGGAGGGGCGTCCACTACACCTGGAATCGACTGCCCGAGGGGTGGAAACACAGCCCCACCATTTGCCATGGACTGATCCAGACTGCACTGGAAAAGGGTGAAGCCCCAGAGCACCTGCAATACATGGATGACATCATTGTATGGGGCAACTCAGCAGAGGAAGTTTCTGAGAAAGGGAAGAAAATAATCCAAATCCTGCTGCAGGCTGGCTTTGCCATAAAGCGAAGTAAGGTGAAGGGGCCTGCGCAGGAAATCCAGGTTTTAGGAATAAGGTGGCATGATGGGCGGCATCAGATCCCTATGGATATTATCAACAAAATAGCAGCCATGTCCCCACCAACCAACAAAAAGGAGACACAGGCCTTCTTAGGCGTTGTGGGTTTCTGGAGAATGCACATTCCGAATTACAGTCTGATAGTAAGCCCTCTCTACCATGTAACCCGGAAGAAGAATGATTTCAAATGGGGCCCAGAGCAACGACAAGCCTTTGAACAAATTAAACAAGAAATAGTTCACACCGTAGCTCTTGGGCCAGTCCGGGCAGGGCCAGATGTAAAAAATGTGCTGTACACCGCAGCCGGGGAGAATGACCCTATCTGGAGTCTCTGGCAGAAAGCACCAGGGGAGACTCGAGGTCGACCCCTGGGGTTTTGGAGTCGGGGATACAGAGGATCCGAGGCCCTCAATACTCCAACAGAAAGGGAGATATTGGCAGCCTATGAAGGGGTTCGAGCTGCTTCAGAAGTGATTTGTACTGAAGCACAGCTCCTCTTGGCACCCCGACTGCCAGTGCTGGGCTGCATGTTCAAAGAGAGGGCCCCTTCTACACATCATGCAACCGATGCTACGTCGAGTAAGTGGGTTGCGCTGATCACACAACGGGCTTGAATAGGAAGCCCGAATCGTCCAGGAATTCTGGAAGTGATCACAGACTGGCCAGAATGGAAAGGTTTTGGAATGTCGCCAGAGGAGGAGGTGACACGTGCTGAAGTAGACCCACCATATAATAAACTAACAGAAGATGAGAAGCCATATGCCCTGTTCACTGATGGGTCCTGTTGCATCGTGGGAAAGCATCAAAGGTGGAAGGCCGCTGTATGGAGTCCTACACGGCGAGTCGCAGAAGCTGCTGAAGGAGAAGGTGAATGGAGCCAGTTTGCAGAGGTGAAAGCCATCCAGCTGGCTTTAGATATTGCTGAAAGAGAAAAGTGGCCAACGCTGTACCTCTACACTGACTCATGGATGGTGGCCAATGCCCTGTGGGGGTGGTTACAGCAGTGGAAGCAGAGCAACTGGCAACGCAGAGGCAAACCCATCTGGGCTGCCCCATTGTGGCAAGATATTGCTGCCCGGCTAGAGAATCTGGTTGTAAAGGTAGGTCATGTAGATGCCCACGTACCCAAGAGTCGGGCCACTGAGGAACATCAGAACAACCAGCAGGTGGATCAGGCTGCCAAGATTCAAGTGGCTCAGGTGGATTTGGACTGGCAATGTAAGGGTGAATTATTTATAGCTTGGTGGGCCCATGACACCTCAGGTCATCAAGGAAGAGATGCGACATATAGATGGGCCCGTGATCGAGGGGTGGACTTGACCATGGACGCCATCTCACAGGTCATCCATTAATGTGAAACGTGCGCTGCAATCAAGCAAGCCAAGCGGGTAAAGCCTCTGTGGTATGGAGGCCGATGGCTGAAATATAAATATGGGGAAGCATGGCAAATCGACTACATCACGCTCCCACAAAGCCGCCAAGGCAAGCATTATGTTCTTACAATGGTGGAAGCAACCACTGGATGGCTGGAAACATATCCTGTGCCCCATGCCACTGCCCGGAACACTATTCTGGGTCTTGAAAAGCAAGTCCTGTGGCGACATGGCACCCCAGAGAGAATTGAGTTAGACTATGGGACTCATTTTTGGAACAACCTCATAGACACCTGGGCCAAAGAACATGGCATCGAGTGGGTGTATCACATCCCCTACCATGCACCAGCCTCTGGGAAAATCGAAAGGTACAATGGACTGCTAAAGCCTTCCCTGAGTGCAATGGGTGGTGGGACCCTCAAGCACTGGGACACACATTTGGCAAAGGCCACCAGGTTAGTTAACACAAGGCGGTCTACCAATCAAGATGGCCCTGCCCAGTCAAAATTCCCACGCCCAGTAGAAGGGGATAAAGTTCCTGTAGTGCGCATGAAAAATATGTTGGGTAAACCAGTTTGGGTTATCCCTGCTTCAGGCAAAGGCAAGCCCATCTGCGGGATTGCTTTTGCTCAGGGACCAGGGTGCACTTGGTGGGTGATGAGAAAAGATGGGGAAGTCCGGTGTGTACCCCAAGGGGATTTGATTCTGGGTGAAAATAGCCAATAAATTAAAGTGCATGATGTTAATAGCGATATACTGTATCAATGGTATGACCATAAGAATCACCCAAAACTAATGAAGGATGGACTTTGAAACTGAACAAAGTGCCACGATGATGGAACTAGAACTGACTTCAACTGGTGCCCAGAAACTTTATCGAAAAATCACATCTTTGACATCCAGACTGTGAGCATGGACCATACCAGGTACACCGGCTGTGAAAACTCCGGATGCAGCGTGCAACAATCCAGCAGCACGCACCATTGCTCCTGCTCTGAGAGACTGTAATGGCAGATGGAACCCAAAGCCATGGACTAAATGAACTCGACAGACATTTTAGAGCGATAGCCCATAGAGTAAGGCAATGAGATCTGTAAAATAATCTGGGCATGATGTAGATGGTATGGAATAAGGGGTGGATAATGTCCTGGTTCTGGCAAGGATAGAGTTAATTTCACAAGGAGCCAGGACAGGTCGGGCAGGGGGGAGCTCGGTGTGGCTCCGGGATGGCCTGGGCGTCCAGTGGGTTGGTCGTTGGTCCTTGGATGGGTAAAATCGTTCTCTGTTATCACCCATTGTTACTATCTGTTATCAGTACTGTTGTTGATTGTTTTCCCTCTCCCTTGCTGTCCCAGTAAACTGCCCTTATCCCAACCCTGGAGGCTTTGCCATTGTTTTTCTGTTCTCCTCCCCATCCCGCCGGGGGAGGGGTGAGCGAGTGGGGCTTGGCACTTAGCTACCGGCTAAACCGTGTCACCAGGAGAATGCTGGAGAAACTTCTCTTGCCATGAGAAAATTTTCTTTTCATGTTATCCAATTTACACCTTTCTTGTTGCAGTTTAACAGCATAACTGCTCATCCTGCATCTATCTTGGACAGAGAAAATAATTGTTCTTCTTCTTACAACGTTTTATATTATGTTTCTTTTGCCTATCATAGTCTGCTGTTTCTTTAATCTCATTCTTTTGACTTCAGAGGTATTATTTTCTGTACACCACACTTTTTGTTGTTTTTCTTTGTGTTGTCTTCCATTACTTCACAACTATTTTGTTATTCCAAGTTAAGACTGTATTCCACTTGAGTTTTTAATGATGTTGAATAAAATGTAATGGGATCCTCTTCATACTTCTGATATGATGCTTGTCTTTTTTGCAGCACTGTGACTTTTTCATGTTCAGGCACTGATCCACCAGATCCTCATCTGAGGACGTGTTCTAAGACATTGTTCTCACTGATCATTTTATATATGGTTATTTCTGCCTAACTGTAGCATCTTGAACATGTTCTTACTGAAGATGACACTGTTTTTTCAGGTCATTCCTCCAGTTTGCCATTTTGAATTCTTATTTCTTCCTCCAACAAACATGCAACCTTTTCTAGATTAATGTTGTCTGGTAATATAATAGCTTGCTTTTTTTCAGAAACTTTACCTTAAAAAAGGGAAGAAATTTTTAAGCTAAGTCTTTTTTTCTATATGTAATGGTCCTTTTCAGGGAAGAAAATATAGAGGAGAGAGAAAATTTTAGGACAAAATATTTTCCTTGTAGTACAAGTGATTTAAATTAGTCATGTGTATTGAAGAATCTGTGGAAAGAAAAATTCACCAGACTTCTGGTGATCCTGTGAACTGGGGAAATCAATTCATGCAGATGCTAATGCTCAGAGGGAAACCTTTCTCCTCAAGTCTTTCCATTAGTTTACAGGTGATGGAGGTAAATATTTTCACAAGAAACTATTGTCCTCCATCCTTGTCCATTTTGTTATTATTAATACTAGGTCACTGTGTAATCAATGTCTGTTGAAAAATGTGGTTTCAAAGGTTGTAGCTACAGTTCAAAAAGTACAAGTTGTGTGTCAAAGATGAAAAAAGAAAGGACAAACTCTGGGAAAATTTAATGTCCGCAAGGAGGCACGTTAAAAAACCATTTGAGGAATAAGTTGAGGAGCAGGAAGTCTGCCACAGAGTCTATAGGGCCAACACATTATCGGAGAATAGAAAGAACGTGCAGGGAAGGTAAGGCCATAGTAGAAAGACTAAATTCATATTTTGCTTTTCTGTTCACAGTGGAAGAAATGGATGGAGGTTTCTGCCCTGGAGTTCTCTTTTTATGGGAGACTCATTAGAGGGTCAGTCTCAAATTGAAATGTTGACAGGAGATTGAGAGGAACTGACAAAGCCAACAAGAACAAATTGCCAGATTCAGATTCACTCAGAAATGAAATAACTTCTAAATGACCTGTGACAATTTCTTTAAAATGCTTTGTTAGTTGTCCTGGTTTTGGCTGAGATAGAGTTAATTTTCTTTCTAGTAGTGGGTATAGTGCTGTGTTTTGGATTTAGTATGAGAAGAATGTTGATAACACACTGATGGTTTTAGTTGTTGCTAGGTAGTTGTAGTGTCTACACTAAGTCAAGGACTTTTCAGCTTCTCACGCCCTGCCAGGTGCACAAGAACATAGCCAGGAGAGCTGACCCAGACTGACCAAAGGGATATTCCCTACCATATAACGTCATGGCCCGTATATAACTGGGAAAGCTAGCCGGGAGGCAGATTCTCTGCTTGGAAACAGACTGGCTGTCAGATTGGTTTTTTTTCCTTCTGCATGTGGTGAGCAATTGCATTTGTGCATCACTTGTTGTTTGTTATTGTTATTATTCCTTCCTTTGTTATCCGATTAAACTGTCTTTATGTCAACCCATGAGTGTTTTTTCCCCGTTCTCCTCACCATCCCCTTGAGGGGGGCAGGGGTGAGCAAGCGGCTGCATGGTGCTTAGTTACCAGCTGAGGTTAAACCACAACAGTAGCGAAGAGCTGAAAATGATAAATGCATGGCAGCTTTGGTGGGATTCCAGGGGAGATTCAGGAACTACAGAGCAGTCTGTAATATGCAGGTGTACCAAGGAGTAGACATAGTGGACACATGCCTAAATATAAGGTAATGGGAAAGAGATAACATGAGTTTTTCAAGAGGAAATAATGCTGCATAAACCTGTTGTGGTTTTACCCCAGCTGGCAGCTGAGCACCACACAGCCGCTCGTTCACTCCCTCCCCATCGGGATGGGGGAGGGAATTGGAAGAGTTAAAGTGAGAAAACTCGTGGGTTGAGATAAAGACAGTTTAATAGGTAAAGCAAAAACCGCGCGCACAAGCAAAGCAAAGCAAGGAATTCATTCACCACTTCCCATGGGCAGGCAGGTGTTCAGCCATCTCCAGGAAAGCAGGGCTCTGTCACGCGTAACGGTTACTTGGGAAGACAAACGCCATTGCTCCGAACGCTGCTGCCCCCCCTCTCCCTCTTCCCCCAAGCTCCTTATAAACTGAGCATGACGTCATATAGCATGGAATATCCCTTTGGTCAGTTTGGGTCACCTGTCCTGTCTGTGTCTCATCCCATCTTCTTGTGCACCCCCAGCCATCCCGCTGGCAGGGCAGTGCGAGAAGCAGAAAAAAGCCTTGACTCTGTGTAAACACTGCTCAACAACAGGTCCATAGAACAAAAACATCTCTATATTATCACCACTGTTTCCAGCACAAATCCAAAACATATCCCCATACTAGCTACTATGAAGAAAATCAATCCTCTCAGCTGAAACCAGGACAATGATGAAGATAGTCATGGTTTTACCCCAGCCTGCAGCTAAGTACCATGCAGCCACTCGCTCACTCCTCCCCGGTGGGATGGGGGAGAGAATTGGAAGAGTTAAAGTGAGAAAACTCGTGGGTTGAGATAAAAAGAGTTTAATAGGACAAACAAACAAAATAAGATTAATAATAATAATAATAAATACAAAACAAATCATGAACAGCACAATTACTTACCACCTGAAGTTGATGTTGTGCAAGACCCCCAGCTGCTGGGCAAGGCCCCCAGCTGCAAACAGAGCATGACATTGTATGGTATGGAATATCTCTTTGGCCAGTTTGGGTCCCTGGCTGTGTCCCCTCACACCTTCTTGGGTGCCCCCTGCCTTCTCCTTGGCAGAGCAATACGAGAAGCTGAAAAGTCCTTGACTACTTGGCAACAACTAAAAACTTCAGTGTGTTATAACATTATTCTCATCCTAAATCCAAAACACAGCACTACACCAGCTGCTAGGAAGAAAATTAACTCTATACCTGCCAAAACCAGGATATAAGTTCAGTTAAAACATCGTGCCTCATAGATTCAGACCTTTAAAAAGGTCTCCCTGTCTTTAAAAAGGTATCCCTGCCAAAACCAGGACAGAGATCAAGTTGATATTTAGGCTAATGTCCTGGTTTAAGCTGAGAGGATTGATCTTTCTTCATAGTAGCTAGTGTGGGGATATGTTTTGGATTTGTGCTGGAGACAGCATTGATAATATAGAGATGTTTTTGTTCTATGGACCTGTTGTTGAGCAGTGTTTACACGGGGCCAAGGCCTTTTCTGCTTCTTGCACTGCCCTGCCAGCAGGATGGCTGGGGGTGGACAAGAAGTTGGGAGGAGACACAGACAGGACAGGTGACCCAAACTGACCAAAGGGATATTCCATGCTATATGACGTCATGCTCAGTTTATAAGGAGCTTGGGGGAAGAGGGGGGGGGGCGGCGGCATTCGGAGCAATGGCGTTTGTCTTCCCAAGTAACCATTACGCGTGACGGAGCCCTGCTGTCCTGGAGATGGCTGAACACCTGCCTGCCCATGGGAAGTGGTGAATGAATTCCTTGTTTTGCTTTCCTTGTTCGCGCGGCTTTTGCTTTCCCTATTAAACTGTCTTTATCTCAACCCACGAGTTTTCTCACTTTAACTCTTCCAATTCTCTCCCCCATCCCGATGGGGAGGGAGTGAATGAGCGGCTGCGTGGTGCTCAGCTGCCAGCTGGGGTAAAACCACGACAGCCCTTTTTGGCGCCCAACGTGGGGCTCGAAGGGTTCGAGATAATGACAGATTTGATTGGAATGTGCTAGATTGAATTTATAGCTGCTATTAGCTATTTAGTATTAGCTGTTTAGCTATTAATTGGCAGGCTCCTGTGCTTGCCATGGGGCTTGCTTGCCTTACTATCTATTAGAGTCTAGTGCTCGTTAGTGGCTGCTTTGTGCTTTCGCTGCTCGCTGTACTGCTGTATTTCTTATCATTTTACTGTGCTGTGCCTGGGAACATTTTGATAACAGCAATGGCGATGCGCCTGGCCTGGCAGATGGCCAGGGCATCGCTGCTGTTTTTGTGCTGCTGTCCTGGACAGGCTGGAACTCCTGTGTGCACTCGAGTCGAAGGGACTGCGACCTGTGGATGAGTCCACGTCGGAGCAGGACACCCCAAAGCGTCTGTGGCTGTGGTTGCATCTGTACCACAGCAGGTATATCTCGAAGTGTCTGGGGCCGTGGTTGCGTCTGTGCCGCAGCAGGTATATCTCGAAGCGTCTGGGGCCGTGGTTGCGTCTGTGCCGCAGCAGGTATATCTCGAAGTGTCTGGGGCCATGGTTGCATCTGTGCCGCAGCAGGTATATCTCGAAGTGTCTGGGGCCGTGGTTGCGTCTGTGCCGCAGCAGGTATATCTCGAAGTGTCTGGGGCCGTGGTTGCGTCTGTGCCGCAGCAGGTATATCTCGAAGTGTCTGGGGCCGTGGTTGCGTCTGTGCCGCAGCAGGTATACCTCTGGAAGGACTGTGAGCCAAGGATGAGTCCATGCTGGAGAGGGTACACCTCGGAGCATCTGTGGCAAGGATAAGTCCATGCTACAGCAGGTACACCTTGGAGCATCAGTGGCTGTGCATGGGTCATGCTGGAACATTTCAAAGTGTGTGGCCATGGACGAGCCCATGATAGGGCAGGTTTATTTCTGAGAGGACTGAAGCGACTGTGACTGTGGGCAAGGCCACACTGGAGCAAGTGTATCTATGAAGGCATTGTGGCTCATGGAGAAGGCCATGCTGGAACAGGTGCACCTCGAAGCGACTGTGGCTGTGGATAAGTCTATGCCACAGCAGGTGTACCCCTGGAGAAACTGTGGCTCATGGATAAGGCTCCACTTGGAGCAGGTACACCCCTAAGGGATTGCAGTCTGAGGATAAGTCCAAGCTGGAGCAGGGGCAAGGGGAGGTGTTCATTGCAATGGTAAACTTGATGGTCTGACTCGAAGGGACCAGGGGTGGAGATTGTAATGGAAATACCTTTAAATTGTTGTAACCCATGATTTGAGTTGCACGTTACAGGAATTACTGTAGCAGAAATCACCTGAACCAATGGAGAACAAGCCTTACTGGAGGCAGCGCAAGTGCAGCAGTGGACCTGACCTGAGCTGGTTTTGGTGCCCAGTAACTCCACATGTCAACCACCTCTCCTGTCCTGAGTGACCACCATGGTGGATGGATCCCAAGGTTGTGGACCAAGTGAACCCAATGGACATTTTGCAGACATTTATGGACATTTTAAAAGGGTGGTCCACAGACTAAGGGAATGATAATCAGCATATTATATCAAGGGATGAGAAGGGTGGTGGTGCTTAATGAGGATGTATTGAATTGTGTGGGACCTGAGCATGACGTAAATAGTATGGAATAAGGGGTGGATAATGTCCTGGTTTCAGCTGAGAGGATTGATTTTTCTTCATAGTAGCTAGTGTGGGGATACCTTTTGGATTTGTGCTGGAGACAGCATTGATAATATAGAGATGTTTTTGTTCTATGGACTTATTGTTGAGCAGTGTTTACACGGGGCCAAGGCCTTTTCTGCTTCTTGCACTGCCCTGCCAGCGGGATGGCTGGGGGTGGACAAGAAGTTGGGAGGAGACACAGACAGGACAGGTGACCCAAACTGACCAAAGGGATATTCCATGCTATATGACGTCATGCTCAGTTTATAAGGAGCTTGGGGGAAGAGAGGGGGGGGGCGGCGGCATTCGGAGCAATGGCGTTTGTCTTCCCAAGTAACCATTATGCGTGACGGAGCCCTGCTTTCCTGGAGATGGCTGAACACCTGCCTGCCCATGGGAAGTGGTGAATGAATTCCTTGCTTTGCTTTGCTTGTGCGCACGGCTTTTGCTTTCCCTATTAAACTGTCTTTATCTCAACCCACGAGTTTTCTCACTTTAACTCTTCCAATTCCCTCCCCCATCCCGATGGGGAGGGAGTGAACGAGCGGCTGTGTGGTGCTCAGCTGCCAGCTGGGGTAAAACCACGACAGCTTCTTAGATTTCAGAGAAGCTCTTAAGGAAAGCAAGCTGCTATGGGAGGAGAAGTGAAACTTCTTGCACAGATAAGAAAGCAGAAAATTGAGGGTAGACATAAATGGTTTGTTGTCACAATGGAGAGGATTTACCAGTGGAGATGCACATGGATCTGTTGTAGTGACTCTGTTGTTCATTTGTTCATGGTTCTGAAGAGATGATAGGTTGCATGTGCTGCTGTGTTATTCAGGGTAGTATTCATCTGCATAAATACTTTATAAGACCCAGTAACTAGGCAATAAAGCAGTATATACAACTCAGTGTTGAAGAAACAAGAAAATTTCTCAGCTGAGAAATTGCATTGTGTATCACCCGCTTTGTATATTCTAAGTACTGTTGTTGTTATTTTCCTGTTCCTTAGCTGTCCCAGTAAACTGTCCTTATCCCAACCCATGAGTTTTGCCTTTGTCTTCCGATTCTCCTCCCCATCCCACCGGGGTAGGTAGGGGGAGGAATGAGTGAGCGGCCGTGTGGTGCTTAGCTGCCAGCTGGGGCTAAGCCACAACACACCTTCCATACAAAGCACAGTTAAGTTGATGAGGAAAATAGACAACTGGCAATGCAATGATAGTTTTATAAATTCATGAATGGCATGGTGAGGGTGATAAGGATCAGTTTGTTGTCTCTCCCAGTACAAGAACTAATGACCATGGAAATGAAACTAGCGGGTGTTGGGTTTGAAACAGTAAAAAGAGGAGTTTTGTTTCATGCACATATTAAATTGTGTAACTCGACAGGATGTGGTGGATACCGAAAATTTATACCGATTCAAAGGCAGACTGGACAAAATGAATGGAAGAAAAAGTCTGTAGAGGATTATTAAATATATAAGCATGACCTCTGGCTTTGAAAGTCCCTGAGCTGTAAATTGTTGGAGACTGGAGAGTATTTGGGGAAAGTATCACTAAACACTATTCTTATCCTATTCCCCAGACATCTGCTTTTGGCCATTCTTGGAGATGGGGGTACTGGGTAGAAAATTTGACCTGGTATAATTTTAGATTTGTCTTTTTAAATTGAAGAAACATTTTTAAAAATTGAAGACACATTTTTCTGTGAGTTAGCAACTCAGGGTAGCATCTGCAAATCTTGTACTTTGTAGACCACAAGTCTTCTATTCATTTTCCTTATAATTCAAGGCAGAAGTACATTTTTAACAAAACACAAAAATTAACATGAACATTTGTCTGTCTCCTGCCAATTGGCATCACCTACAAATTATATTTCATTTCAGTCATGCTAAACTTCCAGATGAGATAATACATATTGTCTCATTTAGGGAATCTAAGCAGCTATGTGTCTGTAATCCTAACTTGTTTTTTCTGAGTTATTTTCTCCTATACTTATGTGAAATTGTATTTAATATGGAAGTTTTGCATTTCTCTGACCTTCTTTCTACTGTAGATACATTTTAACTGCTGACATGAACACAAAATATGTGAGATTCCCCGTGGAGTTAGAGAAAAGACTGAAAGCTCATAGGTCTCTGATTGGGACAGAGAGGTATAGAGGGAGGAAGATGCTGTGTTATTTATTCTTCTACAGATGCTGATTTACTGGATTGATTTAAAGCATTGATTCAATAGTATGTCTTTAGGGCGCTTGCCAGCAGATTAAAAACACTTAACCACACGATGCAAACATCTTGCGTAAACATGCCTTGTCAGTCCAAATTTTAATAAGTTAACCTTGTACTAGTAGGTTTTCTGCTATGTCAGATATTGTTTGTCTCTTTACAACTCTGACAATGCCACATCAGGTATTGTTCATCCTCCTTCAGCTGGCATGAAGTTGGTATGAATGCAGTATCCTGCGATCTGGCAAACTTGACAGAAATGTGATTGTGTCCACACCTGCTCAGGGGGAAATTTGTATCGCATGGTGATTGTACCAGATGGCAATCTGGCATTAATGAATACAGAGCCATGTGTTGCACATGTATTCTTTACTCTTCTGTCATGTATCAATATATTTAACACATTTTTGCTGGGTTTTCCAAAGTGGCTATGAGGGTTAAATTAACAATGTCTTTTACTCCAGACCATATCTGCAGGCTTCTTCATGTCTTACCACCTGTTTCCTCTATTCTTGTAATACCAAATACAAAATTTTATCCTCCTTTTCTCTGTAGTCTGAGGCATGGGAGAAAGTAAATTTGCCTGGAGATGGAAAGCCTGGGCAGCGACTGCCGTAGAGCTTTTTTTCATAGCAGGTATTAGCCCATTCTGTGTTACCAGTGCTTGAGTTCCCCGGTTATCTTGTGTTGCTGCAGTGGAGGCTGGATTAAAAAGGCAAGGATCATTCAGGTATTAGGAAATTCCTTCCTGAGCCTTTGTAGTCTGTCCCCACATCTGCCACTGAAGTAGACTGATCATATTGAAACTCCATACAGTTTACTTCACATACCAAAGTGGGCTTTATTAAAGTATGTGGCTTTGGAGGTGGGGAAGGCAGGACCACTCAGAGGTCTGAGAGGCAACATTTGGGTTTTTGTAGGTGAGGCTATTGAAGTTTGTTGTAAATAACCATGAGTGCTGTTTTTTTATTGTTGAGATGTTTGTATACAGTAGCTATTTTGATCTCTGCACATTGAGTGAATGTTAATTAATGTTACTACAGCAGAGTTGTTTTATGACTACCTTAAGAATAAACTGTAGGAAACCCCAGAAGTATTCTCATTTTCAAATATCATGATCTGATACCTGTAAATATTTGAACTGATGATGTACTTGCACATGGTGAATACAATTCTCTTCTCTGAAGGTTTATTAAAGCTGTGCCAAACGCAATTAGTCATAGTCAACAGCATCACAGCTGGATATTTTTGAATTGATAAAGGAAGGTAAGTTTTCTATTTAAACAGGAAAGTGGTTCAGCTTTTCTGTTGGACTAAAACACGTCTCTTGTATGGACATGGGAAGGTTCTGCCATGTCATTAACTGATTATACTTCTGAGAAATATGTCAGATAACATGAAGCTACTGTTTAGATACCTAACAGTCTACCTTTTAGCTGAAGAATAATGCAAGATTCTTTGCCAGAGAATCAGGGAATACATCCAAGGGACTCATACTTTAGATATGATCTGTGAAAACAGATCTAGCTTGTATCTAGCTCTCAATCAATTGATCAATTAATCACTGACCTCAGATGTAGCATCCATGATAGTTAGTAATTCTTCCACTTAAGTAACCAGACCATATTTTTTAGGAGAAAACTCTTAGACACTCTTTTCTGATGTTAGATTATGGAAGGGAGATCATTAATGAAACGATACTTCAAAGAAGTCTTTACTACCATCCTTTCCTCCTACAATAATCATAGTTAAAATTTAGAGTGTGGTGATAATAACAATAGTAAGACATATCTGTCAGAGTTGTTCAGACACTATTTTATTCTTCATTCTATATTATATGCTTTCTAAAGATGTCAGGAGCTTGCTCAAATACACAAGAAGTTCTAATGTTATCATAAAAAATTGATAACCAACTAACAAATCTTTCATTTGAAGTTTCTTATTCTGAATCCTTATCCGTGCCTATAGAGTTCTCTGCTGAGGGATCATCTACATGTGCAGTCAGTTAGGTTTTTTGCTTCACTTTCCATTCGTGCTTGTTCTTCAGACTAAATAGAATATATTATTTTATTGAGCACTTTTTTTTTTTTTCAGTGAGTATGAAGAGTTCAGATTTGTATCAAACAAGCCAGATAATTTGGAAAATGAATATGTTTCTTTCCAATCTACTTTCCTCTACTGGAAAGACTGAACAAAGACAAAGACTGATCAAAACCAATGCTCTCATTACTCACTTGTGTTTTTCTGTATCTGATAATGTGAAAGTTATTTATAAGCACTGGTTAATTAAAATCCAGTGCATCAGACCTGTATCTATCTCTCTCTTGGTTGAGATATCATTCATCAGCTGAGGGGAGTAGTGTACATGTAGCCATCTTTGCAAACACATGTAATATACCCCATTATCTCTAAAATCCTCAGATATTACAGCCCATTGCAGGAAGATGTTGGTCTGAGAAATGAAGAATGGGCAATTACAGTCCCATTGTGTGCCATGGTGAATGAGTTAGCAATGTAGGGGGAAAAAAATTATCCAATACTTATTTTTTTGTGGGCTTAGAACATTATGTGCTCCTCCTCAGTCACGTTCTCAAAAATATAAATCTTTTTTCCCATTTCTTTTTTAGAAAGCAGTGTTTTGTTTTTAGCATTACTTTCCCATGGTTTCCTGCAAAGCCTCAGAAGCTCAAAACATCATTATGTATCTCCTTATTCAGAGAGGAAACAGGTATGGTAAACTGTTGTGGTGGATTGACCCTGGCTGGAGGCCAGGTGCCCACCAGAGCTGCTCTATCACTCCCCTCATTCACTAGACAGGGGAGAAAAAGTACAACGAAAAGCTTATGGGTCGAGATAAGGACAGGGAGAGATCACTCACTAATTATCATTGTGAGCAAAACAGACTGAACTTAGAGAGGGAATTCATCTAATTTATTACCAAGCAAAACAGAGTAGAGCAATGAGAAATAAAACCAAATCTTAAACCACCTCCCCCCACCCCTCCCATCTTCCCGGGCTCAACTTCACTCCCGGCTTCAACCTCTGCTCCCCTCAGCGGCACAGGGGGACGGGGAGTGGGGGTTACGGTCAGTTCATCACATGTTGTTTCTGCCGCTTCTTCATCCTCAGGGGGAGGACTCCTCACATGCTTCCCCTGCTCCAGCATGGAGTCCCTCCTACGGGAGACAGTCCTCCATGAACTTCTCCAACGTGAGTCCTTCCCACGGGCTACAGTTCTTCATGAACTGCTCCAGCATGGGTCTCTCCCATGGGGTGCAGACCTTCAGGAGCAGACTGCTCCAGTGTGGGTCCCCCACGGGGTCACAAGTCCTGCCAGCAAACCTGCTCCAGTGTGGGCTCCTCTCTCCACGGATCCACAGGTCCTGCCAGGAGCTTGTTCCAGCACGGGCTTCCCATGGGGTCATAGCCTCCTTCAGGTGCCTCCACCTGCTTCGGCGTGGGGTCCTCCATGGGCTGCAGGGGGAATCTCTACACCCTCTCATCCTCCCTCCATGGGCTGCAGGGGGACAGCCTGCTTCACCATGGTCTTCTCCAGGGGCTGCAGGGGAATCTCTGCTCCAGCACCTAGAGCACCTCCTCCCCTTCCTTCTGCACTGACCTTGGTGTCTGCAAAGTTTCTCACATCTTCTCACTCCTCTCTCTGTCTGCAAAAACTCCCTCTAGGTTGGGTTTTTTTCCCCTTTCTTAAATATGTTATCACAGGGGTGCTACCACTGATGCTGATTGGCTTGGCCTTGGCCAGCGGCGGGTCCGTCTTGGAGCCTGCTGGCATTGTAACCGATGTGTTTAACTTTTTAACCATGGTGATGGGATCAAGATGAGATTATTAGCAATAGTAGGGAATGAGAAAATATTTTAGGAATGAGGACCTGAGAGCTTGGTGGTACCATGGAACTGATAAACTGTGTGGTCGGTATGTACCATGGAACTGATAAACTGCATTATTGGTACGTGAGCCAAATAATATTTCATTTTCTGTCAAAATCATGTCCTTTGAGTGAACTTTGTTCATTATAATCTCATTATAATACCAAAACACACCTCCATGCTAAAAACTACCCACCTCCAAGGTACGACCACCCCTCACTGGGCATGCTCTCTGAATTTCTTTAAGTATATAGCTTTAAAAGCAAAGCGAGAAAGTTTTACACCAATCATAACGAAGTAACTATGTAACTATGTGATGTAATTGTGACCATGTGTGTATTGAGAATATAAATATGTGCATGTTCGTAGGCTAGGTATGCACGTTAGGTGGAACTATCCCCCGTGCATCCAGCGCTGCAATAAAGAATGCCTGCCTTTTAACACTACATTGGTGTTACGAGGTTTATTCCCGGATTTCGGTGACAGCATTGGCTCTATCAGACACAGGGGAAGCTTCTAGCAGCTTCTCTCAGAAACCACCCCTGTAGCCCCCCCCACTACCAAAACCTTGCCACGCAAAACCCAATACAACTACTTTGGTTTTTTTTAAAGGAACCGTAATTGATAAGAATAGCTAAAAACATTACTTGAAATAGTAACAAATAAACACTAGCTTCATATTCACAGACGTTGTCTGGAAGAGTTCTACACACAAGACATTGTCATCGCAAAGAGAGGAACAGACAGAAGGTCTAAGTGACGGTGCGAGGGTGAACGCAAGGGCTCGACATGTGGACTCTGAAATCTGGGCTCTTCCTGGCAAAACCCACAGCTTGCTTCTTTCTGACCAGCAGTTTTCTGTGAGCTTCCTTGCTCAGGGCAGAGAGCTCTCTGTTGTCTTTGGATCACCACGAGCATCTCAATTTTGCTTGTGAGAAGCAAACAGTATACCTCCTGATCTGTGTTTATCTCATTACCAGATGACAGAAATAGTCTGTCTTCTGGTCTTGCAGTGAAACTGGTGTCCTCTTTAAAGAATAATAAATATGTCCACCTGCTGGTTCTGTCTGCTGTTTGCAACTGGCAACTTCCTAAAGTCTCTTTTCTATATACTGTTATTCTGGTTTTGCATATAACTCTAAATTGTTTGATCCTGGATGAGTTATATGTCCTAGTACCTCTGGATTTAACTAGTTCAAATTAAATGTTTCTTTTGTTTTAACATGTGCATGCTGTTACTCCATTAATGGTTGAATAATATGGTGATATATTTCAAATATATATTCAAAGTTTAAAATAATGCCCTGGTTCTGGCTAGGATAGAGTTAATGTAAACAAGGAGACAGGATAGGCGAGCCAAGCTGGCCAGGGGGCTATTCCATACCATGTGACGTCATGCTCACCTGTATTGGGTCTGACTGAGATGGAGTTAATTCTCCCCACAGCAGCCCTCATAGTGCTGTGCTGTGTATTGGTAGCTAGCAAACTGTTGATAACACATCAGCGTTTTGGCTACTACTGAGCAGTGCCAGCACACATCAAGGCTGTCTTTCCAACATTTCTTTTTCCCCAGCAGCAGGCTGGGGGTGGGCAAGATCTTGGGAGGGGACACAGCTAGGACAGCTGGCCCAAACTGACCAAAGGGATATTCCATACCATATGACGTCATGCTCAGCAGTAAGAAACTGAGAATAGGGGGAGGAACAGGGCGGGGGCATTCGTTGTTTTTTTTACAATGTTTGTCTTCCGGAGTAAGGGGCACGCTTACTGAAGCCCTACTTCCCAGGAAGTGGCCGGACATCGCCTGCTGATGGGAAGTAGAGAATAATCTTTGCTTTTTGCTTTGCTTCCGCGCGTGGCTTTTTGCTTTAGCTACATTAAACTGCCTTTATCTCGACCCACGAGTTTGGGATTGTTTTTTCTCCATCTTCCTTTCTCCCCTCCCTGCCTTGCTGAGGAGGCGAGGGATAGAGCGGCTCTGGTGGGCACCTGGCCCCCAGCCAGGGTCAACCCACCACATCACCATAAAAGGGGGCTAGTCGGAGAGGGTCCAGGATCGTCTGAGTGTGGGCTGAGCGTCCGGTCGGTTGGTTGGGATCGGTAAATTGCTTTCTGATATCACCCATTGTGGATATTCCATTATCAGTACTGTTGTTTCCCTCTCCCTTTGCCATCCCAGTAAACTGCCCTTATCCCAACCCATGAGGCTTTGCCTTTGTATTTCCCATTCTCCTCCCCATCCCACTGGGGGAGGGGTGAGCGAGCGGCTGCGTGGTGCTCAGCTGCCAGCTGGGGCCAAACCACATCAAACATAGATCAGCCTCTACTCACTAAGAATAATAGTCTTTTTTTATGAACCAAGAGAGGAATGAAAATTACTACTCAACATTGTCCTTAGTGTCTTAATTTTTCCATGCATACTGCATTTTAGGATATTTTTTTTTTTAATCTTCATGTGGCTGAGATAAAGATTTAAAGTTTCCTATTTAATCTATTTTGTTTTAAAAATAGGGTACATATAGTTTTTAAAAAGGGCGGTTTTACTGCAGTGATATTTCTTACCTGTCAGCCAGTTGGAGGAGAAGCAACCACTGAGTGAAAAATTTTGTATTCCTTCTCCTCTAATTTAACATGATTGGGAAGTACTTGATTTTCCCTTTCCTTTTCCATGGAGGTTTGGATGTTTGTAACTTGTAGACTGGCATAAGCTGATATGCACCCACTTCTGTGGATGTCGACTGTGGCTCAGAGAGCTCTGCAGTTCTGAAGGCTTCTGCATCTTGAATTTTAAAAAAATAAATGAAGCAGTCAATGGAAGACTTTGTCTAAAAATGAATTCGTTTCTTCTGTTGTGTTGGAATTATTTGGGGATACAAGCCTGTGCAGAGGCCTGTAGATATTCTTGCATCCTCAAATGACATTGGGATAGCCAGAGTTTAGTCTGGTAATGGTATTAGTTCTTGAGGTGCTGGTAACCATTTGGTGAATGTCTCTCTCTACTTTTCTAGCTATATGTAAGTGATCTGAGCACGGCCCTGAGTGGGTTAGTTGATTCATCAATATGACGTGTGACTTTGTGGAGAGAGTATGTGGTCCAAGAGACCTCACAGATTTCCTGGATGTGGTCCACACTGTAGTTGTGTCTGTTATTTATTATATCCTTTCAGAAACAGAAGAGAAACTAGTTTCCCTAATGATTATGTTTTTTTCATATTCTTAAACAAGTTTCTGCCTTTAGAGGGAAGTTATTTTGTCTCCCTTTCACTTATTTGTCTATATACTAGTGTTCTTGCTCAGCTGGAAGATTCACCACCTATGCATCGGTTTGTTCCAGCACAAAGTAGATAGATAGCTGTTTAAATATGTGAAGAGTCAAATTTTTAAACAAACACATGCATTGTCTGGAAAATATTATAAAAGTAGCTATGTGTTGCAATTTTTATGATATTTAATGTGATTATAATAATAAATGAGATTACTTGTTACATAGTTAATTTTTCAGATATATTTCTAGTCTTATGTACATAGACAAATTCTTAATTTTGTTTAATTGGACATGTGAAAAAGGTATTATTTGGCTATAATTTCATAAATAATTTTTTAGAACCCACAACTGAGTCCTGTGCAGAACTAATATATAATTTCTCAGAACATGAATCTCTTAAGAAAATACCAGCAGAGACAGACATCAAAGTATCATCCCTCATTCAGCATCAAGCCTCTCAAATTAAATTTCAGCAGGAAAAACACTATATTGAGCTTTATCTTAAAAAATGTTATTTGATACTATGTAGCTATGCAGTTTAAACTACAAAGCAAATAGGACTGAGAAATCTGAAAACTGTTAATATTTAAATAAATAGGAGAATATATAAGATCTGAGTTTGAGATATAGTAACGAAAAAAGATCAGTTCCAGTTAAGTCTGCAAAAATATTCTATGGACCAAGAAAGGAGGAAGAGAAAAAGTGTTTCTTCCCGGTTTTATAAAACGCCTCTCTGTCACAGAATACATTTATATTTGTTTGAATTGCAAGTTTACATCTATACGGCCAGTTACTCTGCTTCCATTGCTGTAACCACCCCCACAGGGCATTGGCCACCATCCATGACTCGGTATAGAGGTAGAGCATTGGCCACTTTTCTCTTTCAGCAATATCTAAAGCCAGCTGGATGGCTTTCACCTCTGCAAACTGGCTCCATTCACCTTGTCCTTCAGCAGCTTCTGCGACTCGTCGTGTAGGACTCCATACAGCGGCCTTCCACCTTCGATGCTTTCCCACGATGCAACAGGACCCATCAGTGAACAGGGCATATGGTTTCTCATTTTCTGGCAGTTTATTATACGGTGAGGCCTCTTCACCACATGTCGCCTCCTCCTCTGGCGACATTCCGAAATCTTTCCCTTTTGACCAGTCCATGATCACTTCCAGAATTCCTGGACAATTGGGGTTTCCTATTCAAGCCCATTGTGTGATCAGCGTGACCCACTTACTCCACGTAGCATCGGTTGCATGATGTGTAGAAGGAGCCCTCTCTTTGAACATCCAGCCCAGCACTGGCAGTCGGGGTGCCAGGAGGAGCTCTGCTTCAGTACAAATCACTTCTGAAGCAGCGTGAACCCCTTCATAGGCTGCCAATATCTCCTTTTTCGTTGGAGTGTAAAGGGCCTCGGATCCTCTATATCCCAGAGGTCGACCTCGAGTCTCCCCTGGTGCTTTCTGCCAGAGACTCCAGGTAGGGCCATTCTCCCCGGCTGTGGTGTACAGCACATTTTTTACATCTGGTCCTGCCTGGACTGGCCCAAGAGCTACTGCATGAACTATTTCCTGTTTAATTTGTTCAAAGGCTTGTCGTTGCTCAGGGCCCCATTTGAAATCGTTCTTCTTCTGGGTCATCTGACAGAGATGACTTACAATCAGACTGTAATTTGGAATATGCATTCTCCAGAACCCCTGAAGGCCTAACACGCTTGTGTTTCCTTTTTGGTAGTTGGTGGAGACATAAGTGTTATTCTGTTGATCACATCCACTGGGATCTGATGATACTAATCTTGCCATTTAATTCCTAAATACTGGATCTCCTGTGCAGGTCCCTGGACCTTACTTTGTTTTACAGCAAAACTGGCTTTCAGAAGAATTTGGACTATTTTCTTCCCTTTCTCAGAAACTTCTGCTGTGTGTCCTAATACAATGATGTCATCAATGTACTGCAGATGCTCTGGAGCTTCACCCTTTTCCAGTGCAGTCTGGATCAGTCCATGGCAAATGGTGGGGCTGTGTTTCCAGCCCTGGGGCAGTCAGTTCCATGTGTACTGGACGCCCCTCCAAGTGAAGGCAAACTGTGGCCTGCACTCTGTTGCCAAAGGGATCGAGAAAAACGCATTAGCAATATCAGTTGTGGCATAAGACTTGGCTGCGTTCTGTTGGTGTTACTTTGTGTATTGTGGTGGGTTGACCCTGGCTGGGGCCCAGGTGCCCACCAGAGCCGCTCTATCACTCCCCTCATTCACCAGACAAGGGAGAAAAAGTACAACGAAAAGCTTGTGGGTCGAGATAAGGACAGGGAGAGATCACTCACCAATTATCGTCACGAGCAAAACAGACTGAACTTAGAGAGGAAATTCATCTAATTTATTACTAAGCAAAACAGAGTAGAAGAATGAGAAATAAAATAAAATCTTAAAACACCTCCCCCACACCCCTCCCATCTTCCCGGGCTCAACTTCACTCCCGGCTTCAACCTCCACCCCCCCATCAGCGGCACATGGGGACGGGGAATGGGGGTTACCATCAGTTCATCACACGTCGTTTCTGCCGCTTCTTCATCCTCAGGGGGAGGACTCCTCTCATCGTTCCCCTGCTCCAGCATGGGGTCCCTCTCACGGGAGACAGTCCTTCACGAACTTCTCCAACGTGAGTTTCTCCCACGGGGCTACAGTCCTTCACGAACTGCTCCAGCGTGGGTCCCCCACGAGGTCACAAGTCCTGCCAGCAAACCTGCTCTGGCGTGGGCTCCTCTCTCCATGGGTCCACAGGTACGGCCAGGGACTTACTCCAGCGTGGGCTTCCCATGGGCCACAGCCTCCTTCAGGTGTCTCCACCTGCTCCGGCATGGGGTCCTCCACGGGCTGCAGGTGGAATCTCTACACCCCCTCATCCTTCCTCCATGGGCTGCAGGGGGACAGCCTGCTTCACCATGGTCTTCACCACGGGCTGCAGGGGGATCTCTTCTCCGGCGCCTGGAGCGTCTCCTCCCCCTCCTTCTGCACTGACCTTGGTGTCTGCAGAGTTTCTTACATCTTCTCACTCCTCTCTCCGGCTGCAAAAGCTCTCCCTAACTGTTTTTTCTCCTTCTTAAATGTGTTATCACAGAGGCGCTGATTGGCTTGGCCTTGTCCAGCGGTGGGTCCGTCTTGGAGCCGGCTGGCATTGGCTCTATCAGACACAGGGGAAGCTGCTAGCAGTTTCTCACAGAAGCCACCCCTGTAGCCCCCCCCGCTACCAAAACCTTGCCACACAGACCCAACACATGTATTGAAATCATTTTCTCTGGAAATGTTTTTTTTAAATACCAAAAATTGCAGATATTATAAAATTTCATAGGGTACTGTGTTCACAAAGCAATGCTGTAACGAGCAGTCTTGCATTGAGCTAGACTGACCAGATTGTCTTCTCCCTATGTCCAGTTTTTAAGAACAGTTGCGGGGTGGGTGGTGATGTTGATGATGATTTGTTTTTATGTGAACTTTAGCTTCATTAGTGCTGAAGTTCACTAGTTCTTGAACTTGTGTTAGAAGTTTTGATGGAAATATTATTTGAATATTGACCTTAATATACAGAACCTGGAGGGTCACAGCAATACTTAGATGTGTAGGTCTGTAGTTAACCCTTTCACTCTCCATCTCTGGGAAACTTTTCCATTTCATGCATTTAAACTGATTTGTTTTTTATGATTTTTCTCCTTTTATGATTTTCTTTTTTTGTTTTCTTTAATAATGTGGTTGTGCCTGTCATTCCCATCTCCTCTCTTTCTTGAGGCCCATCAGTCATAAGCAGAGAGAGCACTGAGGTGAATGAATTGCTAACTGTATCCTGCCCCTCATGTCTCCCTCATGAGGACTCCATGGTCTCACCATGCAGCAGTACTGGGTACTAGTCAACTGCAGATGCATGGCCATGTTACCAGAGGACAGACATGTGGATCATGAAGCCAGAGATCATGCCATACCTGTTACATTAACTGGGATTTATGCATTTTGATTGCATGAATGTATATACAGTTATTTATGGCTGAATATTTGAGAAGGTATATATCTTGTGGTAGCCAAAAGGGTGGATGCTCCATTTCATTGAACATTGACCAGACATAGCCATGCAATTCCTTTTTCTTAGATCAAGTGCATTTGAAGTTACTGTTAAACACATAGACTAATACTGGGGACTTGAATGTTTTGGATACTAGTGATGGTACAGCTGGTAGAAAAGTTCCTGGTCTTTCAGTGTGATGATCTCTAGAGGTCCCTTCCAACCCCTGTGAATCTATGAATCTGTGAAGAGGTGATTTATAACACCTTTCATTGGAAACTTTTAAATGTAACTGACAATGAACTACATTGAACAAAACAAGCCAATTATTTGACCTCTGCTTTAAAAAATAGGGAAATGTTGATGTAGGTTTTTTAAACAAGAGGAACAGCTGAGCTATTTCCATTCCCTTTCCAAAACCTGATAACTAAATCCCCTCTTGTGAATTAATAAGTACTGTTCACAATGTACTTTTCAGATAACTCAGGGACCAACCATGTTGTAGTCATACATTCTTCTGGTGTTTCCTGAAGTGGTGGGATGTGGCACACAGCCAGGAAGTGTAGTTTATTAAATTAATTATCTGTGATAAATGCAAATTTTGAAGATATGAGCCACATAGTTCACAATTTTAGACAGCTTTCTGTGATTCTGTCTGCTTTTATTTTTAGTTTGTGGATTTACAATTGATATTTTAAAAAGTAGAATGTTAGCTAAAAATTAACAAAATTCGTTCCTAAAGGCAAAGTTAGCTTATCCATTTTTACAGTTATCTTTTCATCCCATTGTTGAGTTATGAGGTTTTTTAATGCGTGAATGGTTTGACATGGTTGACTTTTAAAGAAGCAACCAAATCATCAACCATCCATATTCAGGCATGACTGCTATTGAGAAAAAGTAGATTTCATTTATAGCTAGGGAAATTTTTTTGGTAACATCATTTAAAACAATTTCTGTAAATTTGTAAAGCACTTGATGTGGTTGTATTCTAAAACAAGCTCCAATAGTATCTTTGTTTTCCTGTTATAAACAAATGAAGATGCAAAATTAGGTTCAAAATTGGACTTTCCTTTGGTTTGGCAGGAACAGGGCAGCAGAAATTTGAGCCATCTTGTCTGGGTGGTGTCAGTTTCTAGATAAAATATCAAGTATTGATTTTTTTGTATTGAAAACACACCTATTAAAGGGAGTCTGTCTGTATTGACCTAGCTGAGGTCAGGCTTTCTGAGTACTTGGTGAGTAGGAATTTTCCTCTGTAAAACTGGGTTGGAAAATAATATTTCCATCACCTACAGAAGTCTAATTCAATATATATTTTTTTTAATATAGAATTGAAGACAACTTCAAATTCTTGAAACACAGTAAGCCTAGATAGTTACACCATGAATTCTCTATGGTATACTTTAAGGTGCTTTCAGGAGAACTGTAGTTGTTAAGAGTGACAGGAAACATTTTCCATTTGGGGGATTAAAAACCAACCAACCAAAAACAAACAAACAAAAAAAAGGAACCAAAGTACATGAAATAATGCTGTGAGTATTATATCTACTTCTCTTTCTCATCAGGAGTGATTACTGAGTAATATTGTCCGGAGCTTTTCTTTTTAAGCACTGTTGAGTTCATGTTGATGAGAGTTTGAGATCTTTTTAAAGTTGTCTCAGAAGCTGACTGGCACTTAAGAGATGTAGTCTTCCATTTCTTTGTAAAAATTTGCTTGCTAAGTTTATGGGAAAATATTAGCATCAATTATAACAGGAACTGATGCTGGAAACTTTTAATAACTAGAAATAGCTATAGAGAGCTTGTAGCTACGGAATATTTGTATTTTAAGTTCCTATGAATCTGTTGATCTAAAATGAAAGAAAATTACTTTTCTTAAAAGTGTTGAAAGACAGACTACCCATTTGGATGTGATAGTGTTGCAGTGCTGGTGGAGATCTGACTTAAGTTTATAGAGGGATTATGCAGGGTAAGAGGAAATGAATTAAAATGTATGGTTTCCACCCATCAAGATTATACATGATATATATACTTAGGATCACACATAGAAGAAATTAGTTCTGCATGTGCAGAAATGCAAAATGTAAGCTGGAATGTTCATTTAAAAAAACCAATCCAGCATAGCTGATGTAGTCACTGTTAAAGCACTTTTTCAGCAGCAACTGCTCCATGTGTGTTTTCAGTTGTCATAAAATTCTGGAGGAACATCCAGGCACTTAGTTTGTGAATTATTTGAGAGCACAGAATTGCCAGAGGGTCTCTGGGTCCCAGTCTGGTCCCCAGCTGTTGAACGCAGCTATACAGTAGATTGCTAGTTTTAAGAGATTTGCAGAGTATCTCTGCCCACCACGACACACAACTCAGAACGCTTCCCAGTGTCACCCACTAAACTCTAGATATCCGTTCATGTCTAAGACACACTATATCTGTATTAGGTTCCAAATATACAAATATAGGAGCTTGTTTTTTACATTAATCCTTTGTATTTTAATTTATTAGGGTGGGATAATAATCAGTGTTCTCAGAAATTAGTCTCATCATGTTTGACCACACAGGTGACTTTTAAATCTTTGGACACTGACAATGCCTGTCAATAATTTGTCATTGTATTGTGCAAATATGTTCTCTGTACAGCGGTGCACCTAAACTGTTGAAAAAAGTAATCAGAACTATATCAGAACGTCCATGGTCAAGTTCACTCTCAATCATGAGCCCATCTATATGTTGCATCTTTTCCTTGATGGCCTGAGGTGTCATGGGCCCACAGAGCTATAAATAATTCACCCTTACACTGCCAGTCCAAATCCACCTGAGCCATTTCAATCTTGGCAGCCTGATCCACCTGCTGGTTGTTCTGATGTTCCTCAGTGGCCCGACTCTTGGGTACGTGGGCATCTATGTGATGTACTTTCACAACCAGCTTCTCTAGCCAGGCAGCAATATCTTGCCACAATGGGGCAGTCCAGATGGGTTTGCCTCTGTGCTTCCAGTTGCTCTGCTTCTGTTGCCGTAACCACCCCCACAGGGCATTTGCCATCATCCATGAGCCAGTATAGAGGTAGAGCATTGGCCACTTTTCTCGTTCAGCAATCTCTAAAGCCAGCTGGATGGTTTTCACCTCTGCAAACTGGCTCAATTCCCCTTCTCCTTCAGCAGCTTCTGCGACTCATCGTGTAGGATTCCATACAGCAGCTGTCGGTGGGTTGCGAGGGAGGTGAATCCAGGTATCCTCCAAAGGTGCAAGTCCTGCCCGGCAGAGCCGCGAGTTGAATGAGTCACAGTAATGACTCAGAGGAACAATGTAACAGTTTTATTAACAATCTACGGGCTAGGCATCAACAACTGACAACTGTGCGGATAACAGGTAAAACACTTGCCATGAACAACAACAAGTACAACCGACAACTAGGCAAATTTATCTGGCAAAGGCAACAACCGGTTTTATAACGCATAAGTTTCTTAAAAGGAAAGGAGAAGAAGAGAAGGACAGAAGGAAGAGAAGAAGAAGAGAGGATAGAACAGGTATCACCGCCCTTGGATCCCACAATGTCGTCACAGGAATAGCGTCTTGGTCCACAGGTCTTGGTCCGCAGGTGGTGGGTCGACAACAGGGTGGAACATATGCTCGCCTTTATTCTGTTCTGCCCCTCAGGGACCACCCTGGGGGTGGTAACATGCAGATGTTTTGCACTTGCACAGTTTGATATTCCAGAGAGTTCTGAAATTGGGTTGGGGGGCTCCTCTGGGGTCCCAGGTGTCCGACGCATGCCCAAAGCAGCCACTGGAAAGTTACCAGAGGTAGGGGGAGGCAGCTCACCATCCCACCTCCACAGCGCCAGCAGCTACCAGGAGTTTTTTGAGACAAAGCAGGGTACTTGTGGCCTTTCAACAGTCTCTGACAGCAGCCTTCCACCTCTGATGCTTTCCCACAATGTGACAGGACCTATCAGTGAACAGGGCATATTGCTTCTCATTTTTTGGTAGTTTATTATACAGTGGGGCTTCTTCAGCACGTGTCACCTCCTCCTCTGGTGACATTCCGAAATCTTTGCCTTCTGGCCAGTCTGTGATTGCTTCCAGAATTCCTGGGGGATTGAGGTTTCCTATTCGAGCCTGCTGTGTGATCAGAGTGACCCATTTACTCCACATAGCATCAGTTGCATGATGTGTAGAAGGAGCCCTCTCTTTGAACATCCAGCCCAGCACTGGCAGTCGGGGTGCCAGGAGGACCTGTGCTTCAGTACCAACCACCTGCAAAGCAGCTTGAACCCCTTCATAGGCTGCCAATATCTCTTTTTCCATTGGAGTATAGCAGGCCTCGTATCCTCTGTATCCCCGACTCCAAAACCCCAGGGGTCGACCTCGAGTCTCCCCTGGTGCTTTCTGCCAGAGACTCCAGGTAGGGCCATACTCCCCGGCTGCAGTGTAGAGCACATCTTTCACATCTGGTCCTGCCTGGACTGGGCTAAGGGCTACTGCATGAACAATTTCCTGTTCAAAGGCTTGTTGTTGCTCAAGGCCCCATTTGAAATTGTTCTTCTTTCAGATTACATGATAGAGAAAGAGCCACAGCACCTAAGAAAGCCTGTGTCTCCTTTTTGTTGGTCAGTGGAGACATGGCTGCTATTTTCTTGATCACATCCATTGGGATATGTCAATGCCCATCTTGCCATTTTATTCCTAAAAACTGAATCTTCTGTGCAGATCCCTTGACCTTACTTCGCTTTATGGCAAAACCAGCTTTCAGCAGGATTTGGATTCTTTTCATCCCTTTCTCAAAAAATTCTTCTGCTGAGTTGCCCCATAAGATGATGTCATCAATGTATTGCAGGTGCTCTGGAGCTTCACCCTTTTCCATTGCAGTCTGGATCAGTCCACAGCCAATGCTGGGGCTGTCTTTCCACCCCTGGGGCAGTCAGTTCCAGTCAGTTCCCCACTTGGGACACCCCTCCAAGTGAAAGCAAACTGTGGCCTGCACTCTGCCACAGGGAGAGGGATTTCTCAAGGGACTGAGAAAAACACATTTGCGATATCAGTTGTGGTATGCCACTTGGCTGCCTTTGACTCCAGTTCATATTGAAGTTCCAGCATGTCTGACAGAGCAGCACTCATGGACGGTGTGACTTCATTCAGGCCACGATAGTCTACTGTCAGCCTCCACTCTCCATTGGACTTCTGCACTGGCCATATGGGACTGTTAAAGGGTGAGCGAGTTCTGCTGATCACTCCCTGCCTCTCTAGTTGACAAATCATCTTATGGATGGGAACCAGGGAGTCTCTGTTGGTGCAGTATTGCCACCGGTGCACCTTTGTGGTAGTGATTGGCACCTGTTGCTCTTTGACCCTGATCAACCCTACAACAGAAGGGTCCTCCAAGAGACCAGGCAAAGTAGACAATGGTTCAACTTCCTCCGTCTCCAAGGCATCTATTCCAAAAGCCCACTGGGACAATACCATAAGCCAGTAGTACACCGAACAGTAGAGTGATAACCTGAAGCGAAGGCCCAGAGTTGAGAAACCACATATAAACACTGACAACCAGTATATATGGCAAGTAAGGTGTTACTTAACAGAACTCTGAGAACAAATAAAACACTGTGACCAGCAGAGCCCTAATGATTAATATAATGAATGCTTATAAACAAATTGTTTTAACATGCTCTTGTCAGATCTGTTGTTAACTCTTTGGGCCCCACGTTGGGTGTCTGTATTGGGTCTGGCTGAGATGGAGTTAATTTTCTCCCCTCCTTATTCCATACCACTTGCATCATGCTCAAGTCCCACATACTTTAATACATATATATAAAACTATTCCATTGTATTTAATTCTCATTAAGTACTCTCCCCAGTCAGTTAACAGATATATATTACTCTCCTGTTCCATGAGCTTCCTCTGCTCCTCCGGATGTTCATGAACAGGCTATGACTTGGGCCCAATCTATCAGGATGGGTGTTCAGGACAGGAGGAGCAGTATGTTCAATTGTTGGGCATCAACACCGGCTTGGTTTGGGTTGTTGTGGCACTTGTGTGGCTCCTTGCAAAACTCACTCTTTCTTGCATCAGGTCATTCCTGTTACATTACTTCCTACAACATGCAACTCACATTACAGATAATTTTTCCCCTAAGGTTAAATCTCCTTGACGTACACACCAGGTCTCCCCATCCTTCCACATTACCCACCAAGTACACCCAGGTCCTTGAGCGAAGACAATCCCAGGAATGGGTTTGCCTTTTCCCATGGGAGGAGCAATCCACACTGCCTTCCCCAGTCACTTCCCCATGTGCACTACAGGGACCTTACCTCCTCCCACAGTATGCAGGGGTTTTGTTTGGGCAGGACCAGCATGGTTAGCAGATCCTCTGGTATTAATCAGCCAAGTGGCTTCTGCTAAATTCATATCCCAGTGCTTCCATGCCACAATGCCCTCAACATAGTCTTTAAGAGTCCATTATATCTCTCCATCTTTCCAGAGGCTTGTGGGTGATAGGGGATGTGAGACACCCACTCAATGCCATGTTTCTTTGCCCAAGAGCTTATGAGGTTATTTCGAAAATGAGTTCTGTTTTCTGATTCAATTCTTTCTGGGGCACCATGTGGCCATAAAGTTTGTCTTTCAAGGCCTAGGATGGTGTTTCGGGCAGTGGCATGGTTTACAGGATATGTCTCTAGCCAACCAGTAGTTGCTTCCACCATGGTGAGTATGTAGCGCTTCCTTGGCGTGTTCGTGGCAGTGGCCCAATATAGTCAATCTGCCAGGCCTCGCCATATTGAAAACCCAGCCACCGCCCTCTATTGCAGGGACATTTTACTCGTGTTGCTCGCTTGATTGCAGCACATCGTGTTGGGTTTGCGTGGCAAGGTTTTGGTAGCAGGGGGGCTACAGGGGTGGCTTCTGTGAGAAGCTGCTAGAAGCTTCCCCTGTGTCTGATAGAGCCAATGCCAACCAGCTCCAAGATGGACCTGCCGCTGGCCAAGGCCAAGCCAATCAGCGCCTCTGTGATAACATATATAAGAAAGAAAAAACAGTTAGGGAGAGATTTTGCAGCCAGAAGGAGGAGGGAGAAGATGTAAGAAACTCTGCAGACACCAAGGTCAGTGAAGAAGGAGGGAGAGGAGGTGCTACAGGCGCCAGAGCAGAGATTCCCCTGCAGCCTGTGGAGAAGACCATGGTGAAGCAGGCTGTCCCCCTGCAGCCCATAGAGGAAGGATGAGGGAGTGTAGAGATTCCACCTGCAGCCCGTGGAGGACCCCACACCGGAGCAGGTGGAGACACCTGAAGGAGGCTGTGACCCCGTGGGAAGCCCACGCTGGAGCAAGCTCCTGGCAGGACCTGTGGACCCATGGAGAGAGGAGCCCACGCCAGAGCAGGTTTGCTGGAAGGACTTGTGACCCCATGGGGGACCTACGCTGGAGCAGTCTGCTCCTGAAGGTCTGCACCCCGTGGGAGAGATGCACACTGGAGCAGTTCGTGAAGGACTGTCTCCCGTGTGAGGGACCCCATGCTGGAGCAGGGGAAGCATGTGAGGAGTCCTCCCCCTGAGGATGAAGAAGCGGCAGAAACACCGCGTGATGAACTGACCGTAACCCCCATTCCCCGTCCCCCTGTGCTGCTGAGGGAGGGCGGAGGTTCAAGCCGGGAGTGAAGTTGAGCGTGGGAAGATGGGAGGGGTGGGGGGAGGTGTTTTAAGATTTGGTTTTATTTCTCATTGCTCTACTCTGTTTTGCTTAGTAATAAATTAGATGAAATTCCCTCTCTAAGTTAAGTCTGTTTTGCTCGTGATGACAAGTAGTGAGTGATGTCTCCCTGTCCTTATCTCGACCCACAAGCTTTTCGTTGTACTTTTTCTCACCTGTCTGGTGAATGAGGGGAGTGATAGAGCGGCTCTGGTGGGCACCTGGCCTCCAGCCAGGGTCAACCCACCACATACATATTTCGCATTGATGAGTGACTTGTGTGATGGCCTCCATGGTCAGGTCCAACCCTCGATCACGAGCCCATCTGTATGTTGCATCTCTCCCTAGATGTCTTGATGTTTCATGAGCCCATCGAGCTACAAATAGCTCACCCTTACACTCCCAGTCCAGGTCCACTTGAGCTACTTCAATTTTGGCAGCCTTGTCTACCTGTTCATTGTTTTGATGTTCTTCAGTGGCACGGCTTTTGGGTATGTGAGCATCTACATGATGTACCTTCACAGCCGTGTTTTCTACCCGGGCAGCGATGTCCTGCCACAATGCAGCAGCCCAGATGGGTTTACCCCTGCGCTGCCAATTGGTCTTCTTCCACTGCTGTAGCCACCCCCACAGGGCATTTGCCACCATCCAGGACTCAGTATAGAGATAGAGTACTGGCCACTTTTCTCATTCAGCAATCTCTAGGGCTAGTTGAATGGCTTTCACTTCTGCAAACTGACTTGACTCGCCTTCTCCTTCAGTGGCCTCAACGACTTGTCGTGTGGGACTCCATACAGCAGCTTTCCACTTCAGATGGTTTCCTACAACACGACAGGATCCATCAGTAAACAGAGCATAATGCCTTTCATCTTCTGATAACTCATTATATGGTGGTGCCTCTTGGGCACAAGCCACCTCCTTCAGGCAGTGCACCAAAATCTCTGCCTTCTGGCCAGTCCGTGATCTCTTCCAGGATTCCTGGGTGGTTAGGTTTCCCTAATCGTGCTTGTTGCATGATCAACCCTACCTACTCTACTCCATGTAGCGCTGGTTGTGTGATGTGTAGACGGGATGTTTCCTTTGAACATCCAGTGTAGCATGGGCAATTGAGGTGCCAAGAAGACAGATGTTTTTGTACCAACAACTTCTGAAGCAGCTCGAATCCCCTCATTGTCTGCTAGGATCTCTTTTTCTGTTGGGGTGTAGTGGGCTTCTGATCCTCGATACCCCCGGCTCCAAAACCCTAATGGTCGACATGGGGTTTCTCCTGCTGTTTTCTGCCAGAGGCTCCAGGTGAGACCATGCTCCCCAGCTGCAGTGTAGAGTACATTTTGTACAGCTGGTCCTGTCTGGACAGGTCCAAGAGCTACTGCATGAGCTATTTCCTGTTTGATCTGCTCAAAGGCTTGTTGTTGCTCAAGGCCCCATTCAATATAGTTCTTCTTTCGGGTTACTCGATAGAGAGGGCTCACAAGCTGACTATAACCTGGAATATGCATTCTCCAGAACCCTACAAGGCCCAGGAAGGCTTGTGTCTCCTTCTTGTTAGCTGGTGGAGACATAGCTGCTATCTTGTTGACCACATCCATAGGCACATGACAGCATCCATCATGCCATTTTATTCCCAAAAACTGGATCTCTTGTGCAGGTCCCTTGACCTTGCTTTTCTTTATGGCGAAACCAGCTTTCAGAAGAATCTGAATTACTCTTTTTCCCTTCTCGAATGCTTCTTCTGCCTTATTGCCCCACACAATGATGTCATCAATGTATTGCAGGTGCTCTGGGGCACCACCCTTTTCCAGTGCAGTTTGGATTAGTCCATGACAAATAGTAGGACTATGCTTCCACCCCTGGGGCAGTCGATTCCAGGTGTATTGAACACCTCTCCAAGTGAAAGCAAACTGCGGCCTGCATTCGGCTGCCAAAGGAATTGAGAAGAACTCATTGGCGATGTCATTTGTAGCATACCACTTGGCTGCTTTTGACTCCAGTTCATATTGGAGCTCTAACATGTCTGGTACAGCAGCACTCAGTGGCGGCGTCACTTCCTTCAGGCCACGATAGTCCACCGTTAACCTCCACCCTCCATCAGACTTTTGCACTGGCCATATGGGACTATGAAAAGGTGAGTGAGTCTTGCTGATGACTCCCTGGTTCTCCAGTTGATGAATCAGCTCATGGATGGGAGCCAGGGAGTCTCGATTTGTGTGATGTTGCCACTGGTGCACAGTCCTGGTAGGAATTGGCACCTGTTGTTCTTCAACTAGCAGCAGTCTTGCAATGAAGGGATCTTCTGAGAGACCAGACAGGGTAGATAACTGTTTGATCTTCTCTGCATTCACAGTGGCTACACCGAAAGCCCATCGGTACCACTTTGGGTCCTTGAAGTACCCTCTCCTGAGGTAGTCTATGCCAAGGATACAAGGGGCCTCTGGGCTGGTCAAAATGGGGTGCTTTTATCTCTTGTCCCCTGTTAAGCTCACCTCAGCCTCCAATATGGACAGTTCTTGGCATCCCCCTGTCACTCCAGAGATCCGGATGGGTTCTGTGCCCCTATACCCTGATGGCACCAGCGTACACTGTGCACCAGTGTCTACCAAAGCCTTATACTTCTGTGGGTCTGATGTGCCAGGCCATCGAATCCACACAGTCCAATATACCCGGTCATTCTTCTCCTCCTCCTGGCCAAAGGCAGGGACCCTCTATTCCTGTTCCTGGTCAGAGTATTCATTGTCTGATCCTTGCAGTGCCAGACCAGAAGTCCCCTCACCAGGATCAAGGGAGGTGATTTCGGTTCTTCTATGTCTGGGAGATCGCTGTTTGCCTTCTCGTGTCTCTGCAGCAACTACACTGACGGCCTTCTTGGGTGTCCCCTTCTTAACAGCTGTCTTCCCTCTTAGTTCATGAACACGGGCTTCCAACTTAAAGGTGGGTTCACCGTCCCACTTCCTCATGTCCTCCCCTTGGTCACGCAGGAAGAACCAGAGTGCACCATGTGGCATATGCCTGGGGCTCCCTTTCCCTCTGACCGGAGCAGGAGATGACTGATTTCTTGGGGTACCTCTGACAGCCAACGTGCTGGCCCATAGGGAGGAGGAGATACAGAGATTTTCTTCAAAGTTTTGGAGCCAAGAAGACACCTTCTCCACAGTTGGTGTGTCCATATCTGGGAAATACATTGCTGCCAAGCTATTAGAATATGATGCTGGGGCACTTTGAATCCCCTTCCTCCACGTGGCCCGTGTGCAGAGGACATCCTCTGGATTTTTGGAGACCTCCTCATCATCTAGATCACTGTAGATGACTTCCAGCACTGCTAGTTCTCTCAGGTACTGGATGCCTTCATCTGCAGTGGTCCACTTTCCTCTGGGGAGTTCACAAGATCTTCCTTGAATGGATATCTTGCCCTCACACTTGAGAGGAGCCATCTCCAGAGACTGCAAATTGTTGCCTCTTTTCCAATTCCTCTCTCAATTCCTCGGTTTCTAGCAAGGGATCCCAGCTGCTGGGCTTCCCTGCCTTCCAATTGCTGACTGTCAGCCCTGTTATCCCAGCATCGGAGCAGCCAGGCAGCAATCCGCTCACTTGGCTGGCAGCTGTAATCTTTCCGCATATCTCGAAGTTCGGATGAGGTCAGGGACCAGGTAGTTTCTGCTTCCTGTCTGATTTCTCTCACCCCTTCCTCCCACTTCTTTGCTGAAGGACCGGCTTCCTGATCAAACCTCTCCTCCTCTTCCTCCTCCCTTACTAATCAATGATATGGACCCATTTTTCTCCTTGTCCACTGTTCCTTTTTCATTACTGGGGCAATTACTGTAGCTGTTGTTGTGTGGGTCCCTATCTCAACCAGGGTGTCCTCAGATGTAGTTTGGGTCCCTTCCTCAACCACAGTCCTCTGAGAGTACTGCACTGTGGCTCAATAGGCACAAGCCAGGCCCCAGTACAGTGCTAGAAGCTGTTGGTTTTCATTGGGGTAGGCAAGGTACCATTCTATCAGGTGGCGTGTCAGTTTCCCAGGGTTGCTTGCCTGTTCAGGTGTAAAGTCCCAGATCATGGGAAGTGATAACCATCCTAGGAACCTACCCAAATCCTTCCACACACCCTGCCACCCAGGGACTGGTCTCCTCAGGGCACATTTCAGTGTTGCCTCACCCAAAAGATGCCTTCTCTTAAAACAAGACCAAATTCCTCAGAACCCATAATATGCCAACAGTATTAATTAGTAGTATTAAACAGCTCACATAAGGGTGAACAAGGACCTTGGGAGCCTGCAGAATCATAGAACAGTTTGGGTTGGAAGGGACCTCAAAGATCATCTAGTTCCAACAGACCCTGCCATGGGCAGGGACACCCTCCACTAGACCACGTTGCCCAAAGCCTCATCCAACCTGGCCTTAAACACTTCCAGAGATGGGGCCTCCACAACCTCTCTGGGCAACCTGTTCCAGTGCCTCACCACTCTAACAGTAAAGAATTTCTTTCTAACATCTCATCTAAATCGACCCTCCTTCAGCTTAAACCCATTACCCCTTGTCCTGTCACTACTTGCCCTTGTAAGCAGTCCCTCACCATCTTTCCTGGAGGCCCCATTCAGGTACTGGAAGGCCACAATTAGATCTCCCTGGAGCCTTCTTTTCTCCAGGCTGAACAACCCCAACTCTCTCAGCCTGTCCTCGTAGGAGATGTGCTCCAGCCCTCTGATCAGCTTTGTGACCCTCCTCTGGACTCCCTCCAACAGGTCCATGTCTATCTTGTACTGAGGCCCCCAGAGCTGGATGCAGTACTCCAGGTGGAGTCTCACAAGAGCGGAGTAGAGGGGCAGAATGACCTCCTTTGACCTGCTGGTCACATTTCTTTTGATGCAGCCCAGGACACGGTTGGCTTTCTGGGCTGCTAGCGCACATTCATGGCTCATGTTGAGCCCAGCCTGTAGTTGTGCTTGGGATTGCACCGACCCATGTGCAGGACCTTGCTCTTGGCCTTGTTGAAGTTCCACAATCAGTCCCGGGTAGGGAGAGAGCGATGTATTCCCCCATCCTCCCCACAAAATAGCTCCCCCAGCACAGTAAGATCATCAACACCAGGGCAAAGTACAGAGCCATATTTTGTATTAGCATGTTCCTAAACTTAGCAAAATAAAGAGATAAGCAGTGCAGCTAACAAACTCCATGACCCGCACAGGAGCTTGCCACTTAATAAATACTATAGCTGTATCACGCTTAATACAAAACTGCTGTTGTCGAGCCCCACTGCAGGGCTGCAGTATGCGTAGCGGTTGTTCTGGAAGATAAACGTAAAAAAATGAATGCCCCCACTTCCTTCCCCCTCTCTCTCAGCTTCTTATTGCTGAGTAGAAGTCATATGGTATGGAATATCCCTTTGGTCAGTTTGGGTCAGCTGTCCTGGCTGTGTATCCTCCCAAAATCTTGCCCACCCCCACCCTACTGCTGAGGGAGGGGGAGAAATGTTGGAGAGACAGCCTCGATGTGTGCCAGCCCTGCTCAGTAGCAGCCAAAACACTGGTGTGTTATCACCACCTTGCTAGCTACCAATACAAAGCACAGCACTATGAGGGCTGCTATAGGGAAAATTAACTTCATCTCAGCCAGACCCAATACATTGTCAAAAAGGACTATCATGGTTTTAACCAGAACTGGTAATTAAGCACCACGCAGCCGCTCGCTCACCCCTGCCCCCCTCAAGGTAATGGTGAGGAGAATAAAAAGAAAAAATGTTGGGTTGAGATAAGATAGTTTAATAGGATAACAAAGGAAGATAACAATAACAACAAACCAAATGATGCACAAATGCAATGGCTCAGCATATGCAGAAAGAAAAAAAAAAACAACCCCAACTCAATGCCCAGTCTGTTTCCAAGCAGAGAATCTGCCTCCCGGCTAGCTTTCCCAGTTATATACGGACCATGACGTTATATGGTAGGGAATATCCCCTTGGCCAGTCTGGGTCAGCTCTCCTGGCTATGTTCTCCCAGCTTCTTGTGCACCTGGCAGGGCGTGAGAAGCTGAAAAGTCCTTGACTTAGTGTAGACACTACAACTACCTAGCAACAGCTAAAACCATCTGTGTGTTATTGACAATATTCTCATTCTAAATCCAAAACACAGCACTATACCAGCTACTAGAGAGAGAATTAACTCTATCTCAGCTGAAACCAGGGCATTACTGGAAGTTAATTAATTTGATTTACAACCAACTCTTTTGTGGATGGGTTTAAAATCTGGAATATCTTGTAGACTGTTTTTGATTTATCCTGCATTAACTGAGAATTGTGATTCACTGTATTTAATGTGTAAGTAGTATAGTGGCCACATGAGGCTTTACTAAAACTATGAGCCCCATCAGATTTTCTCTGCAGCACCTGTAAGAGAAGTTTGACACAGAGAGAAGAGCTAGAAAGAAAAGAATTAGGTTAATTTGGCATCTGATCAGGAAAAGGAGCAGGTTTTTTCTTTCTTTCTAAGAAGGTGACTGGTTGTAGCCAGAAAAAAAAAAAAAAGAGAGAAACATTTTTCTGAGAAGGTAAGTCTTCTGTGGTTGGGTAGGAGCAAAGCAGTAGGGCTCTGCTAAAGGCACAAAGTTTGGCCTTTTCTTGAGTGCTTTTTCCCTTTTATTTGGGATGCTTGTCATCTCAAAGGAACATAGCTGAAGAATATCTTGTAACCCTGTGAACTAAAACATCCCTCTGTTTCCAATGGGATCCAATGCATTCAGGTTTTGGGAAGCTTGAAGTGGCCAAGAGTGCCACTGGACTGTTGCATGATGAGCTGTGGCCGGTGGTTCACTCATGGCATGTGCGCTGCTGGACTGAATGCTGTTATCTTACTTACACTGTTTTTGTTAAATGCCTGTTTTTCTGTGCAGTATGACTTCATACGTTTCTGTTGCTCCCAGAATTACAGGAATCTTTGTGTCATTATCTCATCTGTTACAAGAAATATTGTATTTATATTTCCAACTTTTGGTAAATTTTTGATAACTAGGTGCTGTGCTTGAAAGCTTGGAAAGTCTTTATAAAAGCGTGGGCGTTTTTGTTTGGTTTGTTTTTTGGTTTGTTTTTTGGTTTGTTTTTGTAAAATATGTGCAAGAGAAGAGAAGATCTTGCCAATGCTCTTTCTTGCGAAGAAGGATGCAAATGAAATCTTATCTGAAAAAAAATTTCTTTATCTAGATTGGGACAAGAGGTTCCTCAAGTGTCACAATTTACTTTTTTTATCACTTAAAAGGATAAAGTCCTGTTTTCCATAATGGCCAGCTCTTGATGTTTCTTAGCTTCAGAGGGTATTCACCCTTGCAGTACTGAAGCTTGGGTATCAAGTTTACCCTGATATCATCTTGGCACTCTCCTTTAAGTAGGAGTATTCAGATGGTATAAGGAAAAATTATATATTTTTTTTATTTGACCATTGAAGAACTGCTGATGTTCACAACAGTGGTAAATGGGCAGATTTTTTTAAGCGTTGTCCCTCTAGATTTAAAAATCACACAACATAAGTGCTTTATCACTTGGGGCGTACTTCAAGTAATCAGATATAAGTTCAGATATGATCAGATAAATTAGGTTGTTAACTGGTAGATAAGTTCAGGCTATTTAAATTCCTGTTCTTTAAGCCTGAAATTCTAAACTGCTATTTAAAATACATGTGGTATTCTAAGAGATCCTGGATGCTTGCATAGTGGAAGTGAAAGATGCAGGTTTATGTTTTGTTGTAACATTAAGTATTCTAAAGAAAGGTAGGTCAGTAAATTGTTAGCAGTTATTATCGCACACTTTAAACTTAGTTTTCTCAAACAAAAGAAGATAAATGGCAGGCACTAGGTTTAATATTCCATGGAAGCATCATATTTTCTAACTAAACCGTGAAACATACATTTGTCCCTGAAATGGGATATTTTTATGCACACATTTGTAAACCACATCCATTTGTTGGTTACTGCACAAAATACTGTGAATACATCTATGTTAAAATATTTAGAACATGTAATGCTAATATACCCTCATTACTTAATTTACAGATGTTTTATTTTAATGAAGTAGCGTGCTACAAACTTAACTGTGATAACTCGACAAGAAAGAGCATGGTTTTGTTAAACTGTTCTACTCTTCAGTCAGTTAAAACAAACAAGCAAGCTAATAAAAGTTTTAGGTAGATAACTCCTAAATCTGAATGAGTTTCTGTTTATCTTCTGCCGTAACTGCAGAAAGCCTTAGCATGAGCACTTACCAAGGCCATGTAGTTCATAGAATCGTAGAATGGTTTGGTTTGGAAGGGACCTCAAAGACTCGCTCCAACAGCTCAATGTCTGTCTTGTACTGAGGCCCCCAGAGCTGGACCTTGCACTTGGCCTTGTTGAACTGCATGCGGTTCGCACGGGCCCACCTCTCCAGCCTGTCAAGGTCCCTCTGGATGGCATCCCTTCCCTCCAGCGTGTCGACCACACCACACAGCTTGGTGTCGTTGGCAAACTTGCTGAGGGTGCACTCGATCCCACTGTCCATGTCGTCGACAAAGATGTTAGTGTTGGTCCCAGTACCAACCCCAGAGGAACGCCACTTGTCACTGATCTCCACTTGGACATTGAGCTGTTAACCACAACTGCTGCAGCAGTTGTTCACTACTGCAATCTTAATAGAAACAGAAAGCAGAGATGTCTAGAGTAATCAGAAAAAAATCAATGTGTGGGCCTGACTCCTGTCAAATGATACAAGAAAAAATATTACAGATGGGGCAAATTAGAGATGTTTTAAAATCCAGTAGATGAAGCAACCTTTTCAAATGGTACTTGAAGTGGGCAGTCTTGAGAGCAGCCCAGTGTATAGATCCCTTAGACCCAAGTGAGAGTGTAGCCCTGCTTGCAGGGGGAGTCTTGCCTCCCTGGCTCTGCTGCTGACCAGCCCTCATCTTCCTCTCTCCCAAACTAACTCAAGAGAAAAATATCCAAGCTTTTAAATGTAGTGTCTTATTAGGAGGGTCTGTCAACTGCTGGCGTAAGGGAAGGGAAAAGATGGGACTGAGTGGCCAGGCGCAGGGCAGTGGAAAAGGAGAGGAGGAGGGAGGAGGTCTCTTACATGTTCTCCTTTGGGTGGCAAGAAACATTCAAACTGTTTTGGCTGCTCCTGAAACCACATCCTTGGGGTTACTTGCAGGCCTCTTTCTTCTGCCAGATGCTTTCCTTTTGGGTGCAAAAGGTGCTACTCATCATTTTGATAAGAGGAGGTCAGTGGATACAGGAGACTATAAGATGTATGAGAGTTTTGGAAACAGATCTCAGTCTTGGCTGTCTGTAAAAGCCATGACATCACTGCAATCATGAAGTCAGCCTTGCTCTGCTTCAGATCAAAGCTTTGCAATCTGCTACCCATCTTATTTCTATTTCCAAATAATTGAGGAAAAGCAGAGCAGGAGACTGTTTGTCCAACATGTTTAAATAAATTATTAATGCAGAGATTCCTCTTCAAAGCATTCCCCTTTACCCTCCCCAGTGGTTGTGTTTTGCAGATGGAAGCAAGCCATTTTGTTTTCACAACATCTTTCGTTACCATTTGATTCTCCCCTGGGTATCTTTTTTTCCAGGATTACAGGAGCAGTAATGTTAGTTTTGGAAAGAGGAAAATATGCTTGTCTGTTCCTGGAAACTGCAGTAGTGCTTTATGCAACAAGGAAAACCAAGGAAAGCATGACGTGGTTTAACCCCAGCCGGCAGCTGAGTACCACGTGGCCGCTCGCTCACCCCTCCCCCGGCGGGATGGGGAGGACAATGGGAAAGACAAAGGCAAAACTCATGGGTTGGGATAAGGACAGTTTACTGGGACAGCAAAGGGAGAGGGAAAAAACAACAGGACTGATAACGGAATATTCACAATGGGTGAAAACAGAAAGCAATTTACTGATCCCAGGACAGACCAACCAGATGCTCATCCCACACTCAGACTGTCCCGGAGCTGTGCCGAACCCACCCCTCCCGGACTAGCCCCCTTTTATGGTGAGCATGATGTCACATGGTATGGAATAGCCCCCTGGCCAGCTTGGCTCACCTGTCCTGGCTCCTTGGGAAAATTAACTCTATCCTAGCCAGAACCAGGACATTATCCAGCCCTTATTCTATACCATCTACATCATGCCCATATCATAAACAGATATCATTCCATTACTCTATGGGCCATTGCTCTAAAATATCCATTGAGTTCATTTAGTCCATGGCTTTGGGTTCCATCTGCCATTACAGTACCTCAGGGCAGGAGCAATGGTGCATGCTGCTGGATTGTTGCACACTGCATCCAGAGTTTCACAACCAGAGTATCTGGCATGGTCCATGCTCGCAGTCTGGATGTCAAAGAAGTGATTTTTCAATAAAGTTTCTGGGCACCAGTTGAAGGCAGTTCTAGTTCCATCATCGTGGCACTTTGTTCAGTTTTATAAAAGTCCATCCTTCATTAATTTGGGTGATTCTTATGCTAATATCATTGATACAGTATACAGCTATTAACATCATACAATTGAATTTATTGGCTATTCGCACCCAAAATCAAATCCCCTTGAGGTACACATTGGACTTCCCCATCTTTTCTCATCACCCACCAAGTGCACCCTGGTCCCTGAGCAAAAGCAATCCCGCAGATGGGCTTGCCTTTGCCTGAAGCAGGGATAACTCAGACTGTCTTCCCCAACATATTCTTCCTGCACACTACAGGAACTTTATCCCCTTCTACTGGGCGTGGAAGTTATTATTGGGCAGGGCCAGCTCGATTGGCAGATCCCCTAGTGTTAACTAACCAGGTGGCCTTTGCTAAATGTGTGTCCCAATGTTGCTTCCACCACTGTAAGTACATGACGCTTGCCTTGGCGGGTTTGTGGGAGTGTGATGTAACGAATTTGCCATGCCTCCCCATATTTATATTTCAACCATCATCCTCCATATCACAGAGGCTTTACCCGCTTGGCCTGCTTGATTGCAGTGCATGTTTCACATTGATGGATGATCTGTGAGATGGCATCCATGCTCAAGTCCACCCCTCGATCACGAGCCCATCTATATGTCGCATCTCTTCCTTGATGACCTGAGGTGTCATGGGCCCAACGAGCTATAAATAATTCACCCTTACACTGCCAGTCCAAATACACCTGAGCCACTTGAACCTGAGCAGCCTGATCCACCTGCTGGTTGTTCTGATGTTCCTCAGTGGCCCGACTCTTGGGTACATGGGCATCTACATGACGTACCTTTACAACCAGCTTCCCTAGCTGGGCAGCAATATCTTGCCACAATGGGGCAGCCCAGATGGGTTTGCCTCTGCGTTGCCAGTTGCTCTGCTTCCACTGCTGTAACCACCCCCACAGGGCATTTCCCACCATCCATGAGTCAGTACAGAGGTAGAGCATTGGCCACTTTTCTCGTTCAGCAATATCTAAAGCCAGCTGGATGGTTTTCACCTCTGCAAACTGGCTCGATTCACCTTCTCCTTCAGCAGCTTCTGCGACTCGCCTTGTAGGACGCCATACAGCGGCCTTCCACCTCCGATGTTTTCTCACAATGCGGCAGGACCCATCAGTGAAGAGGGCGTATGGCTTCTCGTCTTCTTTTAGTTTATTATGGAATGGGGCTTCTTCAGCACGTGTCACCTCCTCCTCAGGCGATATTTGGAAATCTTTCCCTTCTGGCAAGTCCATGATCACTTCCAGAATTCCTGGGCCATTGAGGTTTCCTATTCTAGCCCATTGTGTGATCAGTGCAACCCACTTACTCCATGTAGCATCGGTCGCATGATGTGTAGAGGGGACCCTCCCTTTGAACATCCAGCCCAGCACTGGCAGTCAGGGTGCCAGGAGGAGCTCTGCTTGAGTACAAATCACTTCTGAAGCAGCTTGAACCCCTTCATAGGCTGCCAATATCTCATTTTCCGTTGGAGTGTAGCGGGCCTCGGATCCTCTGTATCCCCGACTCCAAAACCCCAGGGGTCGACCTCGAGTCTCCCCTGGTGCTTTCTGCCAGAGACTCCAGGTAGGGCCATTCTCCCCGGCTGCGGTGTACAGCACATTTTTCACATCTGGTCCTGCCCGGACTTTCCCAAGAGCTACGGCATGAACTATTTCTTGTTTAATTTGTTCAAAGGCTTGCCATTGCTCAGGGCCCCATTTGAAATCGTTCTTCTTCTGCGTTACCTGTTAGAGAGGGCTTATAAACAGACTGTAATTCGGAATGTGCATTCACCAGAAACCAACAATGCCTAAGAAGGCCTGTGTCTCCTTTTTTTGGTCGGTGGAGACATGGCTCCTATCTTGATGATAATATCCATTGGGATCTCACGACACCCATCTCGCCATCTTATTCCTAAAAACTGAATCTCCTGTGCAGGTTCCTTGACCTTACTTCGTTTTATGGTGAAACCAGCTTTCAGCAGGATTTGGATTATTTTCTTCCCTTTCTCAGAAACTTCCTCTGCTGAGTTGCCCCATACAATGATGTCATCCATGTATTGCAGGTGCTCTGGGGCTTCACCCTTTTCCAGTGCAGTCTGGATCAGTCCATGGCAGATGGTGGGGCTGTGTTTCCACCCCTGGGGCAGTCGATTCCAGGTGTACTGGACGCCCCTCCAAGTGAAGGCAAACTGTGGCCTGCACTCTGCCGCCAAAGGGATCGAGAAAAATGCATTAGCAATATCAATTGTGGCATACCACTTGGCTGCCTTTGACTCCTAGTTCATATTGAAGTTCCAGCATGTCTGGCACAGCAGCACTCATGGGCGGTGTGACTTCCTTCAGGCCACGATAGCCTACCGTCAGCCTCCACTCTCCATTGGACTTCCGCACTGGCCATATGGGACTGTTAAAGGGTGAGTGGGTTCTGCTGATCACTCCTTAACCCTCCAGCTGACAAATCATCTTCTGGATGCATACCAGGGAGTCTCGGTTGGTGCGGTATTACCGCCAGTGCACTTTTTGTGGTAGCAATTGGCACCTGTTGCTCTTCAACCCTCAGCAACCCTACAACAGAAGGGTCCTCCGAGAGACCAGGTAGAGTAGATAACGGTTCAGTTTCCTCCGTCTCCAAGGCAGCTATTCCAAAAGCCCACCGGTACCCTTCTGGGTCTTTCAGCCTCCAACAGAGTCAACTGTTGGGATCTCCTTGTCACTCCAGAAATAGAGATGGGTTCCACCCCTTCATAGCTGGATGGCATTAAAGTACACTGTGCACCAGTGTCCACTAGAGCTTTGTACTCCTGTGGATCTGACATGCCAGGCCATTGGATCCGCACAGTCCAATACACCCTATTGTCCCTCTCCTCCACCTGGCTGGAGGCAGGGCCCCTCTAATCCTGCTCATCATATTCGCTACTCACTTCTTGCAAAAAGGACTTAGAAGTCCCTTCAAGACCATCGTAATTGCCATCAGGCTTTCACTTGGTCTGGGGGGCTGCCTGGTGGAAACTGGAGCAGCGTTGTTCCTGGAAGAATCTCTTTATGACTGTCTTGCCTTGCAGCTCACGTACTCATGCCCATAGGGTTGAGGCAGGCTTCCCATCCCATTTCCTCATGTCCTCTCTATGGTGTCTTGCGTTTGCATGGCAAGGTTTTGGTGGGGGGGGTGTCTACAGGGGTGGCTTCTGTGAGAAGCTGCTAGAAGCTTCCCCTGTGTCTGATAGAGCCAATGCCAGCCAGCTCCAAGACAGACCTGCCGCTGGCCAAGGCCAAGCCAATCAGCACCTCTGTGATAACGTATTTAAGAAGGAAAAAAAAAACAGAAGGAAAAAAACCGAACCTAGAGGGAGCTTTTGCAGCCAGAGAGAGGAGTGAGAAGATGCAAGAAACTTCACAGACACCAAGGTCAGTGCAGAAGGAAGGAGAGGAGGTGCTCCAGGCGCCGGAGGTCTGCACCTCGTGGGAGAGACCCATGCTGGAGCAGTTCATGAAGGACTGTAGCCCGTGGGAAGGACTCACGTTGGAGAAGTTCATGAAGGACTGTCTCCCATGAGAGGGATTCCATGCTGGAGCAGGGGAACGATGAGAGAAGTCCTCCCCCTGAGGATGAAGAAGCGGCAGAAACAACGTGTGATGAACTGACCGTAACCCCCATTCCCCGTCCCCCTGTGCCGCTGAAGGGGGGCAGAGGTTGAAGCCGGGAGTGAAGTTGAGCCTGGGAACATGGGAGGGGTGTGGGGGAGGTGTTTTAAGATTTGGTTTTCTTTCTCATTCCTCTACTCTGTTTTGCTTAGTAATAAATCAGATGAATTCCCTCTCTAAGTTCAGTCTGTTTTGCTCGTGACGATAATTAGTGAGTGATCTCTCCCTGTCCTTATCTCGACCCATAAGCTTTTCGTTGTACTTTTTCTCTCCTGTCTGGTGAATGAGGGGAGTGATAGAGCGGCTCTGGTGGGCACCTGGGCCCCAGCCAGGGCCAACCCACCACACATGGTCACGCAGGAAAAACCACAGGATACCTCATGGTGTGTATGCTCTGTATCCCCTCTCCGGAGCAGAGGAACACTTATTCCTAACAGCTGAAATACTGGTCTGTACAGGTGGGGAGTAAGGTATATCCTCTTTGAATTGTTGGACCTCCCGGGACAGTTTCTCCACAGCCGAGATGAGGGAGGAAGAGAGATTGTGTTCATGTTGCCAGTTGGCCAGCCACTTCATCCACTGTTGGTTCCTCTTCGCTTTTCCAGTCTATTACTGCCAGTGAGTTGGTGTACGATGATGGCGCGCTCCGTACAAAATTCCACCACATGGGTCAGGTACATTGGACTCCATCAGGATCTGTGGGCAACTGCACATTGTCCGGATCATAATAAACCATCTCCCGCATGGCTAATTCCTTTAGGTACTGGATACCTCTCTCCATGGTGGTCCACTTGCCTGGCCGACATACGACATCTTCACTGAAAGGATACCTTTCCCTCACACTTGACAGGAGGCGCCTCCAGAGGCTAAGGGCCTGTGCCTTCTTCCCAATTGCCTTGTCAATGCCCCCTTCCCTAGACAAGGATCCTAGCTGCTTGGCCTCCCTGCCCTCCAGTTCCAGGCTACTGGCCCCGTTATCCCAGCAGCGGAGCAGCCAGGTAATAATATGCTCCCCTGGAAGGCGGCTGAAATCTTTCCGCATATCTCGCAGCTCACTCAGGGACAGGGATCGGGTGACTGCTTCTGGTTCTGGCTCTTCTTCTTGTTCTCGTGATGGCCCCAGTTCATCATCATCCTTCACTAAGCAAACCGATTTCCTTGTGTATTTCTTTTTGTGTATAGGGGCGACTGATACTGGTATGGGCTGGGCTTTTGGCTTGGCTGCAGTGTCTTTTGCAGAGGTTTGAATATCCGTAGTGCCTGTGGGTCTGTTCTCCCTCTCTTCCCCCTGATGGCACTGCCCAATATCGAGCAGCATTTGGTAGATAGTGGCCAGGGCCCAGCACAGTGCAGTAAGTTGTGCTTCCTTAGAATACTTGCAGCATTTTCCTTTCAAATATTCTACCACTTTATCAGGGTCCTGCAGTTGTTCGGGAGTGAAGCTCCAAGCCATTGGGGGTGAGAAGGTCTCTAGATACCCACCCATATTCTCCCACATGCCATGCCAGCCCTGACCATTCAGCCTTGGGGAAGATCCCTGGGTGGTATTCTTAAAACAATTTTTGCTAACCCTGAACAGGACTTGGAAAACATTCAGGAGACCCAGCAATAGGAATATACTGGCCTGAACATTCCAAGGGTATTCAAAATTCTCAAAAATTGTTGTAACCAACCAAAAGGGAAAAGGGGAGGTGAAAGAGTGGGAGAAGGTATCCCCCCCTGTCTTCCCCATAGATTGGGTCCAATTATTAATCAATTCTGAAAGACATTGACCGAGGTACGGGCATGACAGAAATGCTACACGCAAATACCAGCTTAGACTCATGACCGTCGATGTTATCATAAGTCGATATCACACAATACAACAACATGAGAACACGAACCCCTCTCCCAGAGGTGATAAACAGCGCCGCAGGGATTGCATAGAGTAAACACGGGTTTACAAACCAGAGCCATGTGACCAAACAGAACATCATTGTGACCAGTGACTGTTTCAGTAACATTATAAATGCTTTTAACAACTTTGTTTTAACACACTTGGGTCAGACTTGTCGTTATCACAACCCCTCGAGCCCCACGTTGGGCGCCAAAAAGGACTGACGTAGTTTAGCCCCAGCCGGCAGCTGAGCACCACGTGGCCCCTCACTCACCCCTCCCCCGGCAGGATGGGGAGGAGAATGGAAAGACAAAGGCAAAGCCTCATGGGTTGGGATAAGGACAGTTTACTGGGATGGCAAGGGAGAGGGAAACAACAACATTACTGATAATGGAATGTTCACAATGGGTGATAACAGAAAGCAATTTACCGATCCCACGACCGACCAACTGACCGGACGCTCAGCCTACACTCAGACCATCCCGGAGCCCACCGAACCTGCCCCTCCCGACTAGTCCCCTTTTATGGTGAGCATGATTTCACATGGTATGGAATAGCCCCCTGGCCAGCTTGGCTTACCTGTCCTGGCTCCTTGTGAATATTAACTCTATCCTAGCCACACCAGGACAGGTGTATATAGTACTCTGGATTGAGGAGTAACTGGAAGGCATTGCATTGGTCATCCTAAGATGAGTTCTTCTAGATAGAAGGCTATGCCCTAGAAAAACATTAATGGAAGACAGTTGTTAGCAGCAAAGAGTAAGTAATATCACAGAAACAAAGCCTAGCTCCTCCTGAGACCTATCAAAATATTTGCTGTCTTGCAGAGACATACTCAATGGTTGAGTTACTTATCCGGTGACTGTGGATGTCTCTCTTCCGTGTCCTCATCTGCTGTGGGGATCATCCACTTCATCTGTTGACAGCAGAGAGCAACTTGTGTTTGAAGGGATCTTCCTGATTTGCTTCAGGCAAAGGGCATTCAAGGGTCTGCTCCATTTACCTGCTACTCAATGAGGTGTCACACTGCTCTTGCCTACACGAATAGCAGGTGTACGATGCTGAGTATGTCAATACTTGTTACAAAAGCTGTAGTTATTCCTATCCTGCAGAGTGATTCCCCTGTACCAGGTGAATCAGTTTCCCATTTCTTCGTGAACTATCCACATACTTCTTGCATTTACGTGAAGGAAGACTGACTGGTGCTCATGTAAGGGCGCCAACGGGCAGAGCGGCTCTTGCAGTGGGGCAGAAGTACATAGCACATCATGAATCCTGCCAATGTGTTTGTGATAGATCTCTGCATCTGGAAACTGCAAATGATAATCCCATTCTGCCAGCCAGTGTGTAAGGACACACTGGGAACTGGTGGGGTATTTTTTGCCTGTTTGGGTAAGATTTTTTTTACTTCTACTCAACTTTTCAGTGGTCTCCCATAATGGAATAAAAGATAGGACTGAGAGAGTGGCCCTGATAGTGGTTATACCTTTCTGGCTGGAGAACTCATTGCTCTTTGGTTTGTTTAATGAAACACAGAGGCTTTGCAAATGCACCTTGGCAGAGGGAGTTTCCTGGTGAATAGCAGACTTCCATTTGGGTTCATGTGGATGTAAAAGGGGCGTTTGGACAATGTGGTACATTGCTGAGTGTGTTGGGTTTGCGTGGCAAAGTTTTGGAAGCGGGGGGGGGGGAGCTACAGGGGTGGCTTCTGTGAGAAGCTGCTAGAAGCTTCCCCTGTGTCTGATAGAGCCAATGCCAGCTGGCTCCAAGACGGACCTGCTGCTGGCCAAGGCCAAGCCAATCAGCACCTCTGTGATAACATATTTAAGAAGGAGAAAAAAAAAACCAGTTATAGAGACCTTTTGCAGCCGGAGAGAGGAGGGAGAAGATGTAAGAAACTCTGCAGACACCAAGGTCAGTGAAGAAGGAGGGGGAGGAGGTGCTCCAGGCACTGGAGCAGAGATTCCCCTGCAGCCCGTGGGGAAGATCATGGTGAAGCAGGCTGTCCCCCTGCAGCCCATGGAGGGAGGATGAGGGGGTGTAAAGATTCCACCTGCAGCCCGTGGAGGACCCCCATGCCGGAGCAGGTGGAGGCACCTGAAGGAGGCTGTGGCCCCGTGGGAAGCCCACGCTGGAGCAAGCTCCTGGCAGGACCTGTGGACCCATGGAGAGAGGAGCCCACGCCAGAGCAGGTTTGCTGACAGGACTTGTGACCCCATGGGGGACCCACGCTGGAGCAGTTTGCTCCTGAAGGTCTGCACCCCATGGGAGAGATGCACACTGGAGCAGTTCGTGAAGGACTGTCTCCCGTGTGAGGGACCCCATGCTGGAGCAGGGGAAGAATGAGAGGAGTCCTCCCCCTGAGGATGAAGAAGTGGCAGAAACAACGTGTGATGAACTGACCGTAACCCCCATTCCCCGTCCCCCTGTGCCGCTGAGGGAGGGCAGAGGTTGAAGCCAGGAGTGAAGTTGAGCCTGGGAAGATGGGAGGGGTGGGGGGAGGTGTTTTAAGATTTTATTTTATTTCTCATTCTTCTACTCTGTTTTGCTTAGTAATAAATTAGATGAATTTCCTCTCTAAGTTCAGTCTGTTTTGCTCGTGACGATAATTAGTGAGTGATCTCTCCCTGTCCTTATCTCGACTCACAAGCTTTTCGTTGTACTTTTTCTCCCCTGTCTGGTGAATGAGGGGAGTGATAGAGCAGCTCTGGTGGGCACCTGGCCCCCAGCCAGGGCCAACCCACCACACATGGTCACACAGGAAAAATCACAGGATACCTCGTGGTGTGTATGCTCTGTATCCCCTCTCCAGAGCAGAGGAACACTTACTCCTGGCCCCCAGCCAGGGTCAACCCACCACACTGAGCTAGCCTCCAGAAAGAAGTCAGCAAGTGGTGTACTGGTTTATGTAAAGTCCAGCAGTTAAATACCATGTTAAACATGTGAAGCATAATCTTAACGATTTTTTATGAGAGTTTTGGGCAAAAGTATGATAATATTAAGACACACAAGAAAAGTATTCTTTGCAAGGATCCCAGCATTAAATGTTTCCTTAAGGCACAAATTTTATTCCAGCCCTGCAGTTTATAGATTGTGTTTTCATTTCTCCCAACGCTATACTAAAATGTCTTGCTGTATTTTGAGATCTACCGCATCTCCACTGGGAGATTTTATTTGAATTTGAGGACTTTCCTAGGAAAAAATAATGTTTCTAAATCATAAACCATTCCTTGCAACTGTCATGCCCATTCACTCTCTTGTATTAATTTGAAAACTGTTCCTCCTTCATTTTAATATCAGTATTAATTCCTTTAGGAACTTTCTGCCTGGAAGAGTTGTACAACATTAGTAAGGATCTAGTTGTCAAGTGCTAGTTCAGTATTGTGTACTTTTCTTTTTCAGTCTTGGTCCCTTATTTACTGCAGATGTTATCAGTCTAATTTCTGGGGGAGCACATGAGAGGGAGAAAAATTGATGGGAAAAGAGCAGATGTAGGAGAATGCTTGTTTATCATGTGCTGTATTTCGACACCTGAAGACTAATTCTCTCCTCTGCTTCCCAGAGGCACAGGTCCCATTCTAATGGCTCTGTGGACCTTTATATAAGGAAAAAAGGAAAACTGTAATGTTTACCTGAAACTTTATTTTCTTTAAAGGATAAGTTTGCATAGATTCAGCTTACTTATCTTGCTAAAAAGCAGAAATTGACCTTTTAGAGTTTGAATTTGTTTTAGGTAGAACATAGCCTGTTTTGCAGAAAGAGAAATGAATTAAAGTATGCTTAAAATAACTTGCTGTTTAGGAAAGCACCTCTTATACTACATATAGCCTGTATTATCTAGTGATACAGCTTTTCCAAAAAGCGGTGAGGTACTAAGAAAATGACCAACCATATTAACAGATTAGGATACAAGTGACAAGCAGGCAATTCAGATTTAGTTTTCCTGTGTCGCAGGTTTAACTTGTTACATTGCTTAATGGTGAGGAATTGGATTCGCTGCTACCTTTTGACTTTTCCAGTTGCAATCTTATTCCTGCTCAATCTGTGCTATCTATCCATGGCTTCAGGCTATTCCAGGCTTCAATATAGATGACAAAGCAAACTTCTGCCATCCAAACACAAACTAAACCAAAGCTGCTCTAAAAGAGTTTATTATGCCTTTTTTTCCCCCCTGCTCTAACATACTCTGTCTTGGGATTTGAGATATTCTTTATTCAAGTTTATATACTGTCCCCACCCAGCAAACTTTAAAGAACTAACAATGCATGACTATTCATCTTTGCTTGTTAGGTGGGACTGAACTACATCTTTGTGGAATGTCAAAAGAAAATGAGTTTGCTTTATAGTTTCAAAAAGGAGGATGATTTTCGTAAGGAGAACTTTACATCCAGTGCTTAGAAAATTTCCAAAAATATTTGAGACACACAAATAAATTTTTGAAATGAAACCTTGGAATTCAAAGGTTGTGTGAAGTATACTTTCTATTAGTAATATGCATATACTTCCTTTCCATCTTTGTCTTTTGAACATTTTATTCTTGATCCTTCCCAGGGTTCCTTATTTTTGAGGAATTTGAAAATACAGTGTCCTGGTTTCAGCTAGGATATAGTTAATTTTCACCAGCAACTGGGATGGGACACAGCTAGGACAGGTGACCCAAACTAGCCAAAGAGGTATTCCATACCATATGATGTCATGCTTAGCATAAAAGGGGGCTAGCCAGGGAGGGGCAGCATGGTTCTGGGATGGTTGTGAATATGTGGTCATTGGGTTGTCAGATAAGAAAATTGCCTTGTGCTATCACCTGCTTTGTATGTTCTGTTACAAGTACTGCTGTTGTTATTTTCCTCTTTCTTTGCTGTCCCAGTAAACTGTCCTTATCCCAACCCATGAGTTTTACCTTTGTCTTCCGGTTCTCCTCCTCATCCAACCCAGGTTGGGGGGGAAGAGTGAATGAGTGGCTGGGGCCGAACCACGATAGGACTGCCCTCTCTTTTCCCACTGAAGCTGTGCCACCATGCAGCTGGCAATGCAGCCCTTTGTGCGGTGGGGAAAGGGAGATTGGCCCTGACCTCATTATTTAGCTTGTAGAGCTTAAGAAGGGTGTGGAGATCTCATCTCTGCTCTCTGGAGACTGTTCTTAAACAGTTAAAATGAGATCCACAGAGATGTTTTCAATTTAAATGTTGGTGGGGTTTTTTTTTATTGGGGGGGGAATAGCTGCAAGCTGACCTAGTATCACTAATTTAACCTGGTATGTGTGTGTCCCTGAAAAGGTATGCATTAGCTGCAAGTATTCTGGTTTTAAACCAGTTTTACTTTACTAGCCTAGTTTCTTAGGGCAAAGTGTACTTTTGAAATTGCTGAAGTGGGTGGTTGTGATTGGTTTTGGTGGCTGTGGTATAGGTTGTGAAAATACTAGGTGTGAGGTTAAACTGCATAGCCCATAAAACAAACCATATGCACATCAGAATGTCTCAGATGGATTTTTGTGGTTTGCAGGTCTGTGAATAGAGCTGCTGTTACTCACGTGGATGAGGGTCTGGCAAACATAACTCCTTAACAGCTTTTTACTTACCCAAAACATTTAAGAGCAGAAAGTGTGCCATTCTTTCTTTCCCTTAGGAATTAATGCTTTGCTTTAAATGGCAGTAATTTACAAAACCTATAAATGCAATAAGTAATATAAGCTATAAGGGACTAAAGTTTTAGGTTGTGTGTTTTTTGGGGTTTTTTTTCTTCTTCTTTTAAGGAGTCTTTCATCTCTTTACTGTACATAGCCTCAGTAGGAATGAGAGCTGTATTCCACTATATTCAAAAGCACTAGTAGGAATTTCATGTTTTCTTATACCTGGGCAATAGCCTTAAATATCAGTTCTTACTGTATTATTATTTATGTTAATACTGACTTTAAAGTCATACTTGATCACTGCATAAATATGACATTGAATGCTGCCTTGAAAGGTTTTTTGTTTGTTTACTTTGGTTTTGTTTTATAGGAATATTGAAAATGTATTTTTGCCTTATGGTTAGCTTCACAGCTTTGCTGCACAAATCATAGAATCATTTTGGTTGGAAAAGACCTTTAAGATCATCAAGTCCAACTGTTAAAATCTCAAAGGTTTTGGGGTTTTCTTCTGAAAGCATTAAGCATAATTATCATATTGTGCTGAGTTTTGTAACCAGAGCTTTTGTTTTTATAATGTAGACAAAAGCATTCAATGATGTGGTTTATACAGGCATTAACAAAACAGGGAATTAAAGAGAAGGATGGTTGTTCCTTTATGAGTAATTAAAGCATCTTCTCCCACCTCCATTGCTGTTTGCTTCCCACTTTATGTTTTTTAATAATTTGTCTAAATATTAACTTATGTTTCCACTTCAGATCATCTATGCCACAAAGTAAAAAATATTAGTCTAAAGGTAATGGTTAAAACAAGTTTTGAATAAGGTTGTCCAAAAATGGGAGTTGCATCACTAACAGTATAAGACAAGATTCCTGAAGGAATGGAGGTTTTTCAGAAAGCTGAAAGGAAAAAAAAATAATTGCTGTCTGTGGCCAGACTGCTGATGTGGGGGTGAGGAGCTGTTTGGCCACAGGCTCTTTAGTACTGCAACATAGATATTTAACTGCCTGAAAGGCCTTTTTTCCTTTGCCTCCAGCCAGCTCTTTGCTATCGAGAAGCTCTTTGGCTTCTGTCCTAGTCCATGTAGTGTTGGATCACTGTCCAGGTGTGAAGATCCAGAATAGCTTCCAGGTTAAATGTGTTCTGTGATTAGAGGATATGCTTTACCTTTATCTTTAAACAGTGCCTATTGGGCTGTTAATCTTTTTCACTCTTCAGCAGTTTCTTGTCTCAGCATTCAGCTCTTTGAATGTGAGAGGACGTTCAACAAAACTCTGAAATGTTCTCAGTAACCAGGACTTTGCCTTTCAACCAATAAGACCTTGGTGCTGGAATAAAGTTTTTGACCAAAAAAAGGCAGACCTGGAGTAGTAAGTTTCTTGAATGTTAGCAATTTAATTGTTCAGTGCTATGTAGTTGATAAGATTAGATAAGTTAAAGCTTTAAATGAACTAAAAGCAATTCACTAATAAGAATTTTGCTACTATAATGCTATGATAAACCTGAAAGTCATAAATACTAATTTTAATGAACTTTTTGTAGCATAACATTCAATTTTGGTTTTAAATAAATGTAAATTTCCCCAAAGCTCTACAGAACTTCTGATTTTGAAGATGCAGAAAAAGAAGCTTTCTATTTTCTTTGTTTGACAGCAGCAGCTGCCTCTGAATTTCACTCCTGCTAGCTGTTACTTGTAGGCAACACATTTTCACAAGGCAAATGTGATATGCATCTTAATATTACTCAATAAAAATGTGAAGAGAAAAAAACAATCAATCAAGTGTGACTAAAGGGTATGTGAAACTAAGTCCCTGGCCTCACAGGTTCCTGATCGCTGCTCTATGTAATCCTTAATATTGTCAAAAGGAATGATTGAGTATCCTGGTTTTCAGCCAGGATAGAGTTAATTTTCACAAGAAGGTGGAAGGGGACACAGCCAGGATAGCTCCGCCCACCGGGGGGATGGGGGGGTGAGTGAGCAGTGCTTAGCTGACCTGGGGCTAAACCACAACAGTCTTTTTTGGTACCCAAGTGGGGCACAAAGGGTTGAGATAATGACAGATCTGACCAGAGCATGTGTATAACAAATTTGTTATATTGCATTTATTATATATTACGTAGTCACTTGTCACAATGGCATTTTGTTTGGTTGTATTATATAAATGCTTACTTGCTGTATGTATTCCCTGTGGTGCTGTTTATCACCTCTGGGAGAGGGGTCAGGATTCTCATTTTGCTGTATTGTGTTGTGGTCGTTTAGCCCCAGCTGGCAGCTAAGCACCACAGGGCCCCTCTCTCAGTCCTCCTCCCTTCAGAAGACAAAAGTAAAACTCCTGGGTTGGGATAAGGACAGTTTACTGGGACAACAAAGGGAGAGGAAAATAACAACAGTACTTAGAATAAACAAAGTGGATGATACACAATGCAACTTGCTCATCTGAGGACCAGACACTCAGACCTGTCCAGGACCCTAGCCCCCCTTCCCAACTAGCCCCTTTTCTACTGAGCATGATGTCATAGGGTATGGAATACCCCTTTGGCTAGTTTGGGTCACCTGTCCTGGCTGTGTCCCATCCCAGTTGCTGGTGAAAATTAACTCTATCCTAGCTGAAAACCAGGACGTGTAATATCGACTTATGATATGATAACATCACTGGTCATGAGGTTAAGCTGGTATTTGTATGTGGCATTGCTGTCATGCCTGTACCTCAGATGACATCTCTTTGGATTGACATCTATGGGGAAGACAAGGAGGGATACCTTCTCCCACTCTTTCACCTCCCCTTGAAAGGAAAATGCTGTGGCTATTCCAGAGACATACCTTAAGGCACTGTGCTGGGCCTGGGCCATTATTTACCAAATACTGCTCCATAGTAGGCAGCACCCTCAGGGGGAAGAGAGGGAGAAGAGAGTGACAGGCACTGTGGATACTCCAACTCCTGTGACAGGCACTGTGGCTATTCAAACCCTCGTGACAGACATTGCAGCTGAACCAAAAAAACAGTCCGTTCTGGTATCAGTTGTCCCTATATACAAGAAGAAATACACAAAAAAATTAATCAGTTCGCTTAGTAAGGAATGATGATGAACCTGGACCATCACGAGAACAGGAGGAAGAGCCAGAACCAGAGGTAATCACCCAATCCCTATCCCTGAGGGAGCTGCGAGATATGCGAAAGGATTTCAGCCATCGTCCAGGCAAGCACATCAATAATTGGCTGCTCTGATCCTGGGATAATGGGGCCAGTAGCCTGGAATTAAAAGGTAGGGAGGCCAAGCAACTGGGATCTCTGTCTAGGGAAGGGGGCATTGACAAGGCGATGGGGAAAAAGACACAAGCCCTCCGCCTCTGGAGGTGACTCCTGTCAAGCATGAAGGAAAGGTATCCCTTCAGTGAAGATGTCGTATGTCGGCCAGGCAAGTGGCCCACCATGGAGAGAGGTATCCAGTACCTGAGGGAATTAGTCATGTGGGAGATGGTTTATTATGACCCAGAAAATGCACAGTTACCCACGTATCCTGACGAAGTCCAGTGCACATGACCCATGTGGCAGAAATCTGTACGGAGTGCACCATCGTTGTATGCCAACTCATTGGCAGTAATGGGCTGGAAAGGTGAAGAGGCACCAGTGGTGGATGAAGTGACTGACAAACTCTGGCAATATGAAGAGAGTCTCTCTTCCTCCCTCATCTCAACTGTGGAGAAACTGTCCCGGGAGTTGCAGCAATTCAGAGAGGATATGTCCTACTCCGCACCTGTACATACCAGTATCTCAGCTATTAGGAGTAAGCGTTCCTCTGCTCAAGAGAGAGGATATAGAGGGTACGCATCACGAGGCACCCTGTGGTTTTCCCTGCGTGACCACGGACAGGACATGAGGAAATGGGATGGAAAACCTACCTCGTTTCTACAGGCATGAGTACATGAGTTGCAAGGAAAAAACATCACAAAAGGGAATTCTTCCAGGAAAAATGCTGCTCCAGTTTCCAGTGGGCTCTGGGTTCCCCAGAGTGACTGGAAGGCCTGATTGTACTTATGATCCTCTTGAAGGGACTTCGAAGTCCTTTTTGCAAGAAGCGAGTAGCAAATACGATGACCACAGTGTATCTTAATTCCATCAAGCTATGAAGGGGCAGAACCCATCTGTATTTCTGGAGTGACAGGGGAATCCCAACAGCTTACTGGAGGCCGAAGTGAGTGTAACTGGGAATTAGTGGCAAAAGCACTCCACTGTGATTGGCTCAGAGGATCCATGCATCCTTGGCATAGACTACCTCAGGAGAAGAAATTTCAAGTACCCAAAAGGGTACCGGTGGACTTTTGGCATAGCTGTCTTTGAGATCAGGAAAGTAGACAGATGTTTCATTTCCTCCATCTCCTGGAGGACCCTTGTGTTGTGGGGTTGCTGAGGATCAAAGAACAACAGGTGCCAATTCCTACTGCAACAGTGGACAGGTGGAGATCCTGTTTTTAGGAATCAAATCCAAGATGGACATCATCAGATCCCGATGAATGTGATCAGTAAATAGCAGCTATGTCTCCACTGACTAGTAAAAATTACAAGCTTTCTTAGGCATTGTGGGTTTTTTGAGGATGCATATTCCAAATTACACTCTAATTGTATGCCCTCTCTATCTAGTGACCCGGAATAAGAATGATTTCAAATGGAGCAGGATAAGCTTTTAACAATGATGTGCTCTACACTGTAGCCAGTGAGAATGGCCCTACCTGCAGTCTCTGGGAGAAAGCACCAGGGGAGATTTGAGGTTGACCCCTGGGGTTTTGGAGTCAAGGATACAGAGGATCCAAGGTCTGCTATGCTCTAACTGAAAAAGAGATATTGGCAGCTGTCGCGTGAAAGGGTACAAGTCTGATATGTGGCTGAGGGAGGCCCTCCCGTTGAGTCACGAGGTTCAGAAAGGACCCCCTTGCTTTCTAAACTCCTTCTCAGAGAGGAGCCTAGGTGCGGCTAGGTCCAGTCTTAGTCCCAGACTTAGTCCCAGACTTGGTCAACGGTTTATGTCTAAAGGATTATGTGTGTAGCCACTTATCAGAGTCAACGTTTGCCTGTCAGAGCCCCACTAAGGACTTTCACTGAAACAGTTTCGCAAAGTTGAAAAGAAAAATAGGTAATTTATTGAGGCGACAGATATAAAAGTTCAGAATTGCCGTTGATAAATGCACTAACTGCAACAATTTTGAGCTCAAGTTAATAGTTCAGCGCTTTTGTTAATGATAGTTTTCCCAGGGTAACATCCGACATAATCGGCGGCGCAAGTCTTACCAAAGAGGCATCCCTGCTTGGGGAGGAGAGAGGTCCAGGCCCGTCGACCCGTCCAGATAGTTGGCGTTCTCATCCTCAAAAAAGAGGATTCTAAATGCCAGATTTATACTTTTGGCGAGGTGGGACTAAGTCAGGTATTGTGTGTCGATTGGCCCTTAACAAGGCTTGTTGTGCAGTTGATCGGGGCTGGTGGGGGGGAGTGGCAGAGAACAAAGGCGTTCAGTACAGAGGGGCGGTGGTCTGTTTAGTTTTACCAAAGTAAACATCAAGCTGTGAAGGCTCCCCCTCACCCCAGGCATCACTTAGTTGATTAAGGAGCAGACCCGTCAGGTGCCGCATCTTGTTAAGATGAACAAATTGCTCATCTCCTGCCCCTGTTTGGGTCCAGTGCTTATCAGTGCAAGATAAGCAAGTTGCTCAATCCCTGCTCTCGCCCAAGCTGGACTCCCCCAGGGCCCCTTCTGCTGGGTCATAATGGCCCTGTATTCGGCACCAGCAAGCCTGGAAAAGTCCGGCATCCCACAGCAGCATATGGAGTTCAAGCTGCTTCAGAAGTGGTTGGTACAAAGGCACAGCTCCTCCTGGTACCCCAACTGCTGGTGCTGGGTTTGATGTTCAAAGGGAGGGTCTCCTCTACACATCATGCAACTGATGCTACGTGGAGTAAGTGGATGACACTGATATTGCTGAATGAGAAAAGTAGCCAGTACTTTATCTCTATACTGACTCATGGATGGTGGCAAATGCCCTGTGGGAGTGGTTACAGCAATGGAAGCAGAGCAACTGGCAGCACAGAGGCAAATCCATCTGGGTTGCCAAATTATGGCAAGATATTGCTGCCCAGCTGGAGAATCTGGTTGTAAAAGTACGTCATGTAGATGCCCACGTACCCAAGAGTCGGGCCACTGAAGAACATCACAACAACCAGCAGGTGGATCAGGCTGCCAAGATTCAAGTGGCTCAGGTGGATCTGGACTGGCAACGTAAGGGTGAATTATTTATAGCTCATTGGGCCCATGACACCTCAGGCCATCAAGGAAGAGATGCAACATATAGATAGGTTCATGATCGAGGGGTGGATTTAACCATGGATGCTATCTCACAGGTCATCCATCAATGTGAAACATTCGCTGGGATGAAATAAGCCAAGCAGTTAAAACCTCTGTGATATGGAGGACGATGGCTGAAACATAAATATGGGGAGGCTTGGCAGATTAATTGCATCACACTCCCACAAACCTGCCAAAGCAAGCGCTACGTATTTACAATGGTGGAAGCAACCACTGGATGGCTGGAAACATATCCTGTGCCCCATGCCACTGCCCGGAACACTATTCTGGGTCTTGAAAAGCAAGTCCTGTGGTGACATGGCACCCCAGAAAGAACTGAGTCAGACAACGGGACTCATTTTCGGAACAACCTCATAGACAGCTGGGCCAAAGAACATGGCATTGAGTGGGTGTATCACATCCCCTACCATGCACCAGCCTCTGGGAAAACTGAACGATATAATGGACTGTTAAAGACTACCCTAAGAGCAATGGGTGTTGGGACCTTCAAACACTGGGACACACATTTGGCAAAGGCCACCTGGTTAGTTAACACTAGGTGATCTGCCAATCGAGCTGGCCCTGCCTAATCAAAACTTTTACATACAGTAGAAGGGGATAAAGTCCCTGTAGTGCACATGAAGAATATGTTAGGGAAGACAGTCTGGGTTAGCCCTGCTTCAGACAAAAGCAAACCCATCTGCGGGATTGCTTTTGCTCAAGGACCAGGGTGCACTTCGTGAGTAATGAGAAAGGATGGGGAAGTTTGGTCTGTACCTCAAGGGGATTTGATTTTGGGTGAGAATAGACAAAAAAAATAAATTGTATGATGTTAATTGCTAAATAACCCTGCCATTGTATGTCATCACTACTATAATTGCTGTATGCCTTATAAATGGTGTTAAAGTATCACCCAATTAATGAACTATGAACTTTGATGAAACCAAGCATCTTGCAGCAATGATGGAACTAGAACTGGCTTCAGCAACCGGCACCCATTGACTTCCTTGAAATCAGCATCTTCAGTCTGCACACCATGGGCATGGGCTGCGCCAGATACATGAGTCACAAACTCTGGATGCAGGACGCAACAATCCAACAGCAAACACTATCTCTCCTGCCCTGAGAGACTGTTATGACAGATGGAGCCCAAAGTCATGGATTAAATGAACTCAGCAGACATTTTAGAGGGATGGCTCATAGACTAAGGGAATAATATATGCATATATATATCAAAGACAGGAAAAGTTGTTGTGATTAGTTGGAAAGTGTAGGATCTGGGCATGATATAGTTGGTATAGAATAAGGGTGGATAATGTCCTAGTTTTTGGCTGGGATAGAGTTAATTTTCACAAGAAGCTAGGAGGTGACACAGCCAGGACAGGTGACCCAAACTAGCTAAAGGGATATTCCGTACCATATGACATCATGCTCAGTATATAATGCGGAGAGCTTGCCAGGGAGGAGGAATCGCTACTCAGGGATGGGCTGGGCATCAGGTTCCAGGTAGTGAGCAAGTTGCATTGTGTATCAGCCGCTTTCTATATTCTTTTATTAGTATTGTTATTTTCCTCTTTCTTTGCTGTCCTATTAAACTGTCCTTATCCCAGCCCACAAGTTTTACCTTTTCCTTCCGATTCTCTTCCCCACCGGGGAGGGGAGGAGTGAGCGAGCAGCCGCATGGTACTTAATTTCCAGCTGAGAATAAACCATGACATTGAGGCAACCAACTGTCAAGGAAAAAGCTTCCCTGATCAGGCTTTTAAAACCACATAGTAGTATTTTTGGAGTTTGGTTGTAGTGTTGTCATGGAAACCTTAAATGTTATTTAGGAAGAAAATAATGTTGATGATTAGAGAAATTTAAGTAGTGTTTAGTTAATTGATATATGATTCTAGTCATTAGAAAAATATTTGTTTTGGGAGCAAGATGCTTATAATTGACTCAGTGGGAAGCCATTATGTTAGGCACGAAGCTTTGAGAGCCAAGCTTAATAGCCACATATGCCATCATGCAAACCTGTTTGTCTTTCAGGTTGGTAATAAGTACTTAGAAAACATATGGATAATTTTGCTAAGATTTTGTCCTTACAAATGAGTCTGGAAAGATTTTTCCAGTACTGAGTGTCCTGGTTTTGGCTGAGATAGAGTTAATTCTCTTCCTAGTAGCTGGTATAGTGCTGTGTTTTGAATTTAATATGAGAATGATGTTGATAACACACTGATGGTTTTAGTTGTTACTAGGTAGTTGTTGTGTCTACACTAAGTCAATGACTTTTCAGCTTCCTCATGCTCTGCCAGATGTACAAGAAGCTGGGAGAGCATAGCCAGGAGAGCTGACCTAGAGTGGCTAAGGGGACATTCCCTACCATATAATGTCATGCTCCATATATAACTGAGTAAACTTGCTGGGAGATGGGATCACTGCTTGGAATGGTGTGGTCGACACACTGGAGGGAAGGGATGCCATCCAGAGGGACCTTGACAGGCTGGAGAGGTGGGCCCGTGCGAACTGCATGAAGTTCAACAAGGCCAAGTGCAAGGTCCTGCACGTGGGTCGGCGCAGTCCCAAGCACGACTATAGGCTGGGTGAGGAATGGATTGAAAGCAGCCCTGAGGAGAAGGACTTGGGGGTATTGATTGATGAGAAGCTCAATATGAACTGGCAGTGTGCACTTGCACCCCAGAAAGCCAACCGTGTCCTGGGCTGCATCAAAAGAGGTGTGACCAGCAGGTCAAGGGAGGTGATCCTGCCCCTCTACTCTGCTCTGGTGAGACCCCACTTGGAGTACTGCATCCAGCTCTGGGGGCCCCAGTATACGAAAGACATGGAGCTGTTGGAGTGAGTCCAGAGGAGGGCCACAAAGATGATCAGAGGGCTGGAGCACCTCTCCTATGAGGACAGGCTGAGAGAGTTGGGATTGTTCAGCCTGGAGAAAAGAACGCTCCGGGGAGATCTAATTGCAGCTTACCAGTTTCTGAAGGGAGCCTCCAGGAAAGCTGGTGAGGGACTGTTTATCAGGGAATGTAGTGACAGGACAAGGGGTAATGGGTTCAAGCTGAAGGATGGTCGATTTAGATTAGATGTTAGGAAGAAATTCTTTACTGTGAGAGTGGTGAGGCACTGGAACAGGTTGCCCAGGGAGGTTGTGGAGGCCCCCTCCCTGGAAGTGTTTAAGGCCAGGTTGGATGAGGCTTTGGGCAACGTGGTCTAGTGGAGGGTGTCCCTGCCCATGGCAGGGAGCTTAGAACTAGATGATCTTTAAGGTCCCTTCCCACCCAAACCATTCTATGATTCCATGATTCTAAACAAGCTGGGCATCAGGTTGTTTTTTTTCCACAGGTACTGAGCAATTGCATTTGTCCATCACTTTTTTTTTATGTTATTATTATTCTCTTCCTTTGTCATCCTATTAAATGTCTTTATCTCAACCCATGAGGTTTTTTTCCATTCTTCTCCACATTCCCTTGTCTAGGGGAGGGGTGAGTGAGCAGCTGCATGGTGCTTATTTGTCAGCTCGGCTTAAACCATGACAACCAGTTAAATATTAAATGACCAAATACTTGAAAACAAGGTGAAGGAAAGGTCTAAAACACATACTTGTTCAGCACATTAGGTTCTGGAAAGGGGAATCTCTGCATTCGTGACTTAGGCAAGACAGTGTTTAAACTTTCATAGCTTGTTTAATGTCTGAGCTGTTTTTGAATAGCAGTAAAAAAATGCTAAAATAAGTAGGATCTATATAACAGATTAGTCCTGGAGTCTCTGCAGCACTGTTAAGTGTGATTTAGAGAAAACATTAGCCATTTCATATAGCATCTAACTGTGCATGAGATTAGGACCCATTCTCTCAAAGGTATCTTGCCTATCAATTTGTACGGATGGTTTGTTACCAACCTGCTTATGTGAGGAAGTATGGGGGAGCTCAGTGAGTCCCCACCCTGAGCCCTGAGGGCAGTGGTCTCTGACTGCTGGTGGCTGTTTTTACCAGGTGGTCTGTTCTAGCTGTGCATTCATTGTGTACACGGTGTTAATAAATACAAAAGAAAAATAGTTAGAAGTTAGCATTTTTACTATTAGGTAACTAAATTCCTCTGTATATGTGATAAAATAGGATTTCCTTCTGTATTAAGTACGTCTTGTTGTTTAGTTATGAAAAGGGAGACCTGTTCAACTTTGCACGTGAATGCTCCTTTGATCCGAAGCCTCCTTTCATTTTTTTTCCTTGTTATCCAGGGTATTGGTGTGGAGTAAGATTTGTTTCCAAGCCACTTTCCTCATGTAAAGTAAAAACCAGGCACTCTTCATGTTTCTTGATTTTCCTTTTGTTTTATTTCCTGCTTAATTTGCTGTCTGTTGCTTGGTGTTCATCCTTCCTTGTTTCATAGGAGGCATTAAATAGCTGCTGTGATATTTTAAAGGTATGAAGGGACTCTAATAGGGATTTCTTTTCTGTCTCAGCATGTTAAAATCAATTCAGTGGCTGCATGTTACAGTGCTCTTCCTCCCTCCCCCACTGCTGGAAATGTGGGTGGATTAATCTAGCACCAAATTGCTGTAAGGAAACCCTATGCTCTTCAGTAAAAAAAAAAAAAAAAAAAATCATTGCAAGTCTGTGAATCATTTTATAAAAATACTGGATTGAGTTTCAGGCATCAAGTCCCTGCTGATGCATTAAATTCTTCATGATATTGGCAGGGGAGAAGCAAGGGACCTTTCTTTAGCTGGATAAATAGAAGTGTCAACTCCAGATGCCTTGAGAGAGAGACTCCAGACAAACTTTTAGTACAATTACAGAAGGAGAAAGCAGAAGAGACCCGTGGGACTCCTATGTGTATTGAATTTCGTTTAGCCTTTTGGTCACACTAACAGAAAAAAAAACCTATAGGAGTCTTTAAAGTGTATATGTTTGTAGTCTTTTGGGTATAAACATGGGGGTGTTGCTTTTTTTTAATATGTATATATGTGCATATGCATGCTGTATTTTTTTTTAGGAAATGGTATTGGCAGAGGATACTCAAACTAAAAAAAAAATAGAAGTACATCTCTTCCAGTGCTCATAGCACATGGAAGAAAAGTCAGGGCTCTTCCTTGGGGCACTTCTCAACATTCAAAGGATATGGACTCGCATGGGACTGGCACATAACTCGTCAGTGTGGACGCTTAGCTTCGGTGCTGTCCTGGCATCAGCGGGGTTGGAGGTGTGAGAAGGAATTTTGTTCATTCACCTAATCTTTCTCTGCAGACAGTTAATGACTCTCTAGTCTTCCCTTACCAGCAGGGAGCCTTCAGTGATTATTTACATTAAATCATTTTAAATGAAAGAATAAAACTCAAAGTCATCAGTTTACAGTTTGTTGATGGGTATGATATAGTTTCTTTTTAAATAAATTATAAGCATTCTGATAGTTGAATTTGATTTCTTCTACACCTTTTTTCCTTTTTCCTTTAAGGAAGTCTCTCTGGTTCTCATTCATGTTCTTCATCTATTTCATCTGAGGTGACGCAGTGTTTCAGCACTGGCCACGTATGGGAATTCTCAGGTTTAACCTGTTGACAGTACCAGTTGGAGCGGGAAACAGAACCAAACATAATGACTCTTTTTACAAATAAAGTTGGGATTTTTTTGTTGGGTTTGGGGTTTTTTTTGGTTGAGCTTCTGTTGTCATCCATGTTTCTAGTCCTTATGACTGTATAGAAAAGTTTGAAAACATCTTTTATAATGTGAGGTATCACTATCTCTGGCAACTGCAGTTTTAAGAAAACACCAAGTATTAGGAAGTTCACAATAACATTGTAGGAGTTGGCAGCAGTATCTGGTTTCTTTGAGTCATCATTTTTCTGTGACTGAACTGAAATTTTGGCCTTTCTTTGACATGTTCTTATAGATGACTAATTATTACTTTAAGATCAGCATTAAGTAAAATAAAGTTTTTTAAAAAGTGTCTTTCATCTATCCTGAGACCTTCCTTTGAATTTCTTCCTCAATTACTGCAGATAATATCACTCTTGCACTTGTTATATGTATAGGTCAAACAAAGGTCCAAGGTAATGTCATAAGGCCATAAATAAAATGGTAGACCAGAGGTTCATTTAGCCCAGTATCTGATGATAGCCAGTGGCCTAGAGTACAGAGCAAATTTACATTGATGCTTTCATAGTCTCTATTGCTCTGCATCTTGAGACAGTTGTTCTGTTTAATGTCTTTCAGTGGATCTTTCATTCATTAACTTGTCCAGTTATTTCTTGAGCAAATGTGGAATTTAGCATCCTCAGCTAACTACGGCAGATTTCCTCAGCATAACTGCATCTTGCGTGGAAAATGTGCTTTCTTGAACCTTACATTCCCCAGTATACTATGATGCTGTCAACACTTGGATTAGCAGATACAGTGAAGAGTTGTTCTCTCTTCTTCCTTTCTGTGCTTATAACCATTTTATAGAGATCTAAAGAAAATACATCCTTATCTCTTAAATGTGTGATCCGTACAAAAGATGCTGACTCTCATACTGTAATAGCCTGGAAAGTTGTCTCTCAAATGCAGAGCTCCGTGAAGAAACCATGTATTTTCTGTGTTGTAGTTCTGTGGGCTTTTGCCACTTCTGCATAATTTTTAAAAGTTACCCGACAGACCATAAAATGGATTTTGGCTCACAGGGTAAACTACTGGGACATGAAACAATGACTTTAAGAAGAAAAGCTGGATTTTGATAAGTTTTTTAAATTTATTTTATTTTAGCTATAGTGGGTGGCTTCTCAAGCATTTGTTTGTGATATCAACCTGAGAGCATCTTATTTTTTTAATCTTACTTAGAAAAGAAACAAAAACATTCAGGAAAAAAAACTGCTTAGACTCATTGTGTCTTCCTCTTGTGCTTTGGGATACTATTACACATGCTTGTGATTATCCACTCTGCAAACAGTTATCAAAAAAATTAATCTGTTTTCCAAGTCCCACAGAAGAACAGATGTGGAATTAAGTTTCAAACAATGTACTCTTAAACACTTACATCTGGACATATGTCACAATAATTTCACAACTGGCCCGTGCCGACTGAGGAGAGAGGCTAGGATGCTGTGGTGGGTTGACCTTGGCTGGAGGCCAGGTGCCCGCCAGAACTGCTCTATCACTCCCCCTCCTTAACTAGACAGGGGAGAAAAGGTATAACGAAAGGCTTGTGGGTCGAGATAAGAACAGGGAGAGATCACTCATTAATTATTGCCATGGGCAAAACAGACTGAACTTAAAGAAAAATTCATCTAATTTATTACCAAGCAAAACAGAACAGAGGAATGAGAAAGAAAACCAAATCTTAAAACACCTCCCCCCACCCCTCCCATCTTCCCAGGCTCAAATTTACTCCCGGTTTCAACCTACTTCCCCCTCAGCGGCACAGGGGGATGGGGAATGAGGGTTATGGTCAGTTGATCACACGTTGGTTCTGCCGTTCCTTCCCCCTCAGGGGGAGGAGTCCTCTCATTCTTCCCCTGCTCCAGCGTGGGGTCCCTCTCACGGGAGACAGTCCTTCACGAACTTCTCCAACGTGAGTCCTTCCCACAGGCTGCAGTTCTTCGCGAACTGCTCCAGCATGGGTGTCTCCCACGAGGTGCAGACCTTCAGGAGCAAAGTGCTCCAGCGTGGGTCCCCCACGGGGTCACAAGTCCTGCCAGCAAACCTGCTCTGGCATGGGCTCCTCTCTCTCTATGGGTCCACAGGTCCTGCCAGGAGCTTGCTCCAGCGCGGGCTTCCCATGGGGCCACAGCCTCCTTCAGGTGCCTCCACCTGCTCCGGCATGGGGGTCCTCCATGGGCTGCAGGTGGAATCTCTACACCCCCTCATCCTCCCTCCATGGGCTACAGGGGGACAGCCTGCTTCACCATGGTCTTCACCACAGGCTGCAGGGAGATCTCTGCTCCGGCACCTGGAGCACCTCCTCCCCCTCCTTCTTCACTGACCTTGGTGTCTGCAGAGTTTCTTGCATCTTCTCACTCCTCTCTCTGGCTGCAAAAGCTCCCTCTAACTGTTTTTTTTCCCCTTTCTTAAATATGTTATCACAGAGGTGCTGATTGGCTTGGCCTTGACCAGCGGCGGGTCCGTCTTGGATCTGGCTGGCATTGGCTCTATCAGACACAGGGGAAGCTTCTAGCAGCTTCTCGCGGAAGCCACCCCTGTAGCCCCCCCGCTACCAAAACCTTGCCACGCAAACCCATTACAGATGCAAAGCATAGAATTACAAGAGTAATACTTTATTCATGCGCGTGAAGTGTCCCATTCATATTTGGGCACCCTGAATGCAGTTTTACACATGGTTCTTGTACCTTTCAAGCATTCAGGTACAACACGATTTGACCAATCACTACTTAACGCATGCACTTAATGCAGTGGGAACTGATTGGATGCTTTGTTAGTTGAGCATGGAGTGCAGAATTTGCATTTTTCTTGGGCTTCATTCTCTGAACAGTCCTTTGAAAACAGTGCTAATAAATGAACAAGAAAAGGGGCTGTTTCAGATATTTAACTCTTTCTAGAGAGCCAAAACCTCAGGGGACCACCTGAATTGATCTGGGATATATTATGTGAAAGAGAGATTGTGTATATATGTATAATTTTCTTCCTTTATTTAAGAGCTCTTATGATGCTGTACAGGATATTGGGGAGTAAAGTAGCTGTATATCATCTGTGTGCTTTCAAAAGCAATGATTTAAACCAGCCAGCTCTGCCTGTAACAGATTTCGAGACAACATTCATTTGCTGGAACACCATAAGAAAGCAATTATGCCAGAAAACTTATTCATGTTCTGTTCTAAACCTCAGACTTCACTAGAAAATTCCCTTAAAAAGATAGTTGTCTTGGTTCTGGCAAGGATAGAGTTAATTTCCCAAGGAGCCAGGACAGGTGAGCCAAGCTGGCCGGGGGCTATTCCATACCATGTGACATCATGCTCACCATAAAAGGGGGCTAGTCAGGCAGGGGCGGGTTCGGCATGTCGGCTTGACTCCGGGACGGGTCGAGCGTCTGGTCGGTCGGTCGGTCGTCGGATCGGTAAAATCGTTCTCTGTTATCACCCATTGTTACTATCTGTTACCAGTACTGTTGTTGATTGTTTTCCCTCTCCCTTGCTGTCCCAGTAAACTGCCCTTATCCCAACCCTCGAGGCTTTGCCGTTGTTTTTTTTCGTTCTCCTCCACATCCCGCCGGGGGAGGAGTGAGCGAGCAGTGCGTGGCACTTAGCTACCGGCTGGGGCTAAACCACGTCAGTCCTTTTTGGCGCCCAACGTGGGGCCCGAGGGGTTGTGATAACGACAAGTCTGACCCAAGTGTGTTAAAACAAAGTTGTTATAAGCATTTAAAATGTTACTGAAACAGTCACTGGTCACAATGATGTTCTGTTTGGTCACATGGCTCTGGTTTGTAAACCCATGTTTACTCTATGTAATCCCTGCAGTGCTGTTTATCACCTCTGGGAGAGGGGTTTGTGTTCTCATATTGTTGTATTGTGTGATAATGACTTATGATAAGATATCATTGACAGTGATGAGTCTGAGCTGGTATGTGTATGTAGCATTTCTGTCATGCCCGTACCTCGATCAATATCTTTCAGAATTGATTAATAATTGGACCCAATCTATGGGGAAGACGGGGGGGATACCTTCTCCCACTCTTTCACCTCCCCTTTTCCCTTTTGGTTGGTTACAACAATTTTTGAGAATTTTGAATACCCTTGGAATGTTCAGGCCAGTATATTCCTATTGCTAGGTCTCCTGAATGCTTTCCCACTCCTGTTCAGGGTTAGCAAAAAGCTTTTCAAGAGTACCACCCAGGGATCTTCCCCAAGGCTGAATGGTCAGGGCTGGCATGGCATGTGGGAGAGTATGGGCGGGTATCTAGAGACCCTTTCACCCCCAATGGTTTGGAGCTTCACTCCCGAACAACTGCAAGACCATCATAAAATGGTGGAATATTTGAAAGGGAAATGCTGTGGGGATTCTAAGGAGACACAACTTACTGTGCTGTGCTGGGCCCTGGCCACAATCTATCAAACACTGCTTGATAGTAGACAGCACCATCCAGAGGGAGAGAGCGGACCCACAAGCACTGCAGCTGCCCAGGCCCCTGCAACAGGCACTGCAGCTACCCAAACCCCCGCAACAGGCACTGTAGCCAAGACAAAAGATCAACCCACACCAGTATCAGTCGCCTCTATACACAAAAAGAAATACACAAGGAAATTGGTTCGCTTAGTGAAAGATGATGATGAACCGGGGCCATCACGAGAACAAGAAGAAGAGCCAGAACCAGAAGTGATCACTCGATCCCTGTCCCTGAGTGAGCTGCGAGATATGCGGAAAGATTTCAGCCGCCTTCCAGGGGAGCATATTATTACCTGGCTGCTCCGCTGCTGGGATAACGGGGCCAGTAGCCTGGAACTGGAGGGCAGGGAGGCCAAGCAGCTAGGATCCTTGTCTAGGGAAGGGGGCATTGACAAAGCAATTGGGAAGAAGGCACAGGCCCTTAGCCTCTGGAGGCGCCTCCTGTCAAGTGTGAGGGAAAGGTATCCTTTCAGTGAAGATGTCGTATGTCAGCCAGGCAAGTGGACCACCATGGAGAGAGGTATCCAATATCTGAGGGAATTAGCTGTGCGGGAGATGGTTTATTATGATCCGGACAATGCACAGTTGCCCACAGACCCCGATGAAGTCCACTGTACCCGACCCATGTGGTGAAAATTTGTGCGAAGTGCACCATCATCGTACACCAATTCACTGGCAGTAAGTGACTGGAAGAGTGAAGAGGCACCCACGGTGGACAAAGTGGCTGGCCGACTCCAGCAGTATGAAGAGAGCCTTTCCTCCTCCCTAATCTCGGCTGTGGAGAAACTGTCCCAGGACGTCCGGCAACTCAAAGAGGATATGTCTTACTCCCCACCTGTACAGACCAGTATTTCAGCTGTGAGGAGTAAGTGTTTTTCTGCTCCAGAGAGGGGATATAGAGCATACACACCACGAGGTATCCTGTGGTTTTTCCTGCGTGACCACGGAGAAGACATGAGGAAATGGGATGGGAAGCCCACCTCAACCCTGCGGGCACGCGTACATGAGCTACAAGGCAAGACAGCTGTAAAAAGGGACTCCTCCAGAAAGAATGCTGCTCCAGTTTCCACCGGGCAGCCCCCCAGACCAAGTGAAAGGCCAGATCGCGCTTCTGATCCTCTTGAAGGGACTTCTAAGTCCTTTTTGCAAGGAGTGAGTAGTGACTATGATGAGCAGGATTAGAGGGGCCCTGCCTCCAGCCGGGTGGAGGAAAGGGACAATCGGGATTATTGGACTGTGTGGATCCGATGGCCTGGCACATCGAACCCACAAGAGTACAAGGCCCTAGTGGACACGGGTGTACAGTGTACCCTAATGCCATCGAGCTATGAAGGGGTGGAACCAATATCTATTTCTGGTGTGATGGGGGGATCCCAACAGTTGACTCTGTTGGAGGCTGAAGTAAGTCTAACTGGGAATGAGTGGGAAAAGCACCCCATTGTGACTGGCCCAGAGGCTCCATGCATCCTAGGCATAGACTACCTCCGGAAAGGGTATTTCAAAGACCCAAAAGGTTACAGGTGGGCTTTTGGAATAGCTGCCTTAGAAGCGGAGGAAATGGAACCATTGTCTAGTTTGCTTGGTCTCTCGGAGGACCCTTCTGTTGTAGGGTTGCTGAGGGTTGAAGAGCAACAGGTGCCGATTGCTACCACAACTGTGCACCGGCGGCAATACTGCACCAACAGAGACTCCCTGGTTCCCATCCACAAGCTAATTTGTGAACTGGAGAGTCAGGGAGTGATCAGCAGAACCCACTCACCCTTTAACAGTCCCATATGGCCAGTGCGGAAGTCCAATGGAGAGTGGAGGCTGACGGTAGACTGTCGTGGCCTGAATGAAGTCACACCGCCCATGAGTGCTGCCGTGCCAGACATGCTGGAACTTCAATATGAACTAGGAGTCAAAGGCAGCCAAGTGGTATGCCACAATTGATATTGCTAATGCATTTTTCTCGATTCCTTTGGCAGCAGAGTGCAGGCCACAGTTTGCCTTCACTTGGAGGGGCGTCCAGTACACCTGGAATCGACTGCCCCAGAGGTGGAAACACAGCCCCACCATCTGCCATGGACTGATCCAGACTGCACTGGAAAAGGGTGAAGCCCCAGAGCACCTGCAATACATTGATGACATCATTGTATGGGGCAACTCAGCAGAGGAAGTTTCTGAGAAAGGGAAGAAAATAATCCAAATCCTGCTGCAGGCTGGCTTTGCCATAAAGCAAAGTAAGGTGAAGGGGCCTGCGCAGGAAATCCAGTTTTTAGGAATAAGGTGGCATGATGGGCGGCGTCAGATCCCTATGGATATTATCAACAAAATAGCAGCCATGTCCCCACCAACCAACAAAAAGGAGACACAGGCCTTCTTAGGCGTTGTGGGTTTCTGGAGAATGCACATTCCGAATTACAGTTTGATAGTAAGCCCTCTCTACCATGTAACCCAGAAGAAGAATGATTTCAAATGGGGCCCTGAGCAATGACAAGCTTTCGAACAAATTAAACAAGAAATAGTTCATGCCGTAGCTCTTGGGCCAGTCCGGGCAGGGCCAGATGTAAAAAATGTGCTGTACACCGCAGCCGGGGAGAATGGCCCTACCTGGAGACTCTGGCAGAAAGCACCAGGGGAGACTCGAGGTCGACCCCTGGGGTTTTGGAGTCAGGGATACAGAGGATCCGAGGCCCGCTACACTCCAACAGAAAAGGAGATATTGGCAGCCTACGAAGGGGTTCGAGCTTCTTCAGAGGTGATTGGCACTGAAGCACAGCTCCTCCTGGCACCCCGACTGCCAGTGCTGGGCTGCATGTTCAAAGAGAGGGCTCCTTCTACACATCATGCAACCGATGCTACGTGGAGTAAGTGGGTTGCACTGATCACACAATGGGCTAGAATAGGAAGCCCCAATCGTCCAGGGATTCTGGAAGTGATCACAGACTGGCCAGAAGGGAAAGATTTCGGAATGTCGCCAGAGGAGGAGGTGACACGTGCTGAAGAAGCCCCACCGTATAATAAACTAACAGAAGATGAGAAACCATATGCCCTGTTCACTGATGGGTCCTGTTGCATCGTGGGAAAGCATCGAAGGTGGAAGGCCGCTGTATGGAGTCCTACACGACGAGTTGCAGAAGCTGCTGAAGGACAAGGTGAATTGAGCCAGTTTGCAGAGGTGAAAGCATTCCAGCTGGCTTTAGATATTGCTGAAAGAGAAAAGTGGCCAACGCTGTACCTCTACACTGACTCATGGATGGTGACCAATGCCCTGTGGGGGTGGTTACAGCAGTGGAAGCAGAGCAACTGGCAACGCAGAGGCAAACCCATCTGGGCTGCCCCATTGTGGCAAGATATTGCTGCCCGGCTAGAGAAGCTGGTTGTAAAGGTAGGTCATGTAGATGCCCACGTACCCAAGAGTCGGGCCACTGAGGAACATCAGAACAACCAGCAGGTAGATCAGGCTGCTCAGATTGAGGTGGCTCAGGTGGATTTGGACTGGCAGTGTAAGGGTGAATTATTTATAGCTCGTTGGGCCCATGACACCTCAGGTCATCAAGGAAGAGATGTGACATATAGATGGGCCCGTGATCGAGGGGTGGACTTGAGCATGGATGCCATCTCACAGGTCATCCATCAATGTGAAACGTGCGCCGCAATCAAGCAAGCCAAGCGGGTAAAGCCTCTGTGGTATGGAGGCTGATGGTTGAAATATAAATATGGGGAAGCATGGCAAATCGACTACATCACGCTCCCACAAACCCACCACGGCAAGCGTTATGTTCTTACAATGGTGGAAGGAACCACTGAATGGCTGGAAACATATCCTGTGCCCCATGCCACTGCCCGGAACACTATTCTGGGTCTTGAAAAGCAAGTCCTGTGGTGACATGGCACCCCAGAGAGAATTGAGTCAGACAATGGGACTCATTTTCGGAACAACCTCATAGACACCTGGGTCAAAGGGCATGGTATTGAGTGGGTGTATCACATCCCCTATCATGCGCCAGCCTCTGGGAAAGTTGAAAGGTGCAATGGGCTGCTAAAAACCACCCTGAGGGCAATGGGTGGTGGGACCCTCAGACACTGGGACACACATTTGGCAAAGGCCACCTGGTTAGTTAACACTAGGGGATCTGCCAATCGAGCTGGCCCTGCCCAATCAAAATTCCCACGCCCAGTAGAAGGGGATAAAGTTCCTGTAGTGCGCATGAAAAATATGTTGGGTAAACCAGTTTGGGTTATCCCTGCTTCAGGCAAAGGCAAGCCCATCTGCGGGATTGCTTTTGCTCAGGGACCAGGGTGCACTTGGTGGGTGATGAGAAAGGATGGGGAAGTCCGGTGTGTACCCCAAGGGGATTTGATTTTGGGTGAAAATAGCCAATAAATTAAATTGCATGATGTTAATAGCGATATACTGTATCAATGGTATGACCATAAGAATCACCCAAAACTAATGAAGGATGGACTTTGAAACTGAACAAAGTGCCACGATGATGGAACTAGAACTGCCTTCAACTGGTGCCCAGAAACTTTATCAAAAAATCACATCTTTGACATCCAGACTGTGAGCATGGACCATACCAGATACACCGGCTGTTAAGACTCCGGATGCAGCGTGCAACAATCCAGCAGCACGCACCATTGCTCCTGCTCTGAGAGACTGTAATGGCAGATGGAACCCAAAGCCATGGACTAAATGAACTCGACAGACATTTTAGAGCGATAGCCCATAGAGTAAGGCAATGAGATCTGTAAAATAATCTGGGCATGACGTAGATGGTATGGAATAAGGGCTGGATAATGTCCTGGTTCTGGCAAGGATGGAGTTAATTTCCCAAGGAGCCAGGACAGGTGAGCCAAGCTGGCCAGGGGGCTATTCCATAGCATGTGACATCATGCTCACCATAAAAGGGGGCTAGTTGGGCAGGGGCGGGTTCGGTGTGTCGGTGTGGCTCCGGAGCATCCGGTCCGTTGGTCCTGGGATCGGTAAATCGTTCTCTGTTATCACCCATTGTTACTATCTGTTATCAGTACTGTTGTTGATTGTTTTCCCTCTCCCTTGCTGTCCCAGTAAACTGCCCTTATCCCAACCCTTGAGGCTTTGCCGTTGTTTTTCCGTTCTCCTCCACATCCCGCCGGGGGAGGAGTGAGGAAGCGTCGCGTGGCACTTAGCTACCGGCTGGGGCTAAACCACGTCAATAGTCCATACAAACACTTAAGCAAGCTAGTTTTGAGGGAGAAAAGGTTAGTATTTAGGGACTCTGGAACTTACAGCTTCAAACTTTACAGTATTATAATTTTGAATCAGTGCATTGGACAGTCACTGAGACTTAAGCTATTGTTGGATTCTTGGTCTTGGGATGAATTTCATAATTGATAAGAAAGCTCATGGAAACTGGACTATTGATCATTTTTCCCATTATGATTACCCTCTCTCATATACATATAGGTCTTGAAAAATAGTGCCTACTAGTATGAATCTGCATTTTCAGTTGCTGCAGAATTGAAACCAGTGTTAAAATGTGTAGCTTATACGTATAAGATTATTTTCAGTTATTTGATCAAAGGTAGCCTGGAAATAATTTGCCTTCCTGAATCTGCAAAAAAGGGTAAAAAAATCCTAACAAATTTCTTGCTTCTTAAATTTTGACAGACGTGATTAAACAGACAAGAATATGTCTTGTTTCATGGATTGATAGCGGTTCCTTGCAAGCTTTTAAACCTCATTTGAAGTTTTAAAATTAGCCTTATCATATTATGTTGAAGGGTTAAGAGAGCTATGAACTCAGCTACAAATAGTTTTTCTTGGGAAAACAATGGAGTCGGCTGCCAAACCTGAAGTGGGGTGTGAGATTAGTAGTGATGCATTTTCCTGACTTCCAAGGAGTAGGAATGGAAATCTTCTATCTCACTGACTTATTGGCTGTTCCTTAACTTCTTACCTTGCACGTTCATCATTATGTTTATTCTGGTAGCAAGCAAATGGACAATGAAAATGAAAATGTTCATTGCTAATAAAACAGCAAAATAGAATGTTTTGAGAGACTGAGAGAACAGAAGGAACTTTCAGAAATGTTTGTTATGTTCCAGGAAAATGGTGTCTCTTAGCTTGACTGCTGGAGAGATCTATGAAGGTTATAGCAGAGTTTATGTATTCTTAAAAATCTTTCATATGGATTTTCTGAGGCTGTTTTGCTTGTGCTCTGTGAAGTCTTCCTTTTTTTTTGGGGGGGGGGAGGTCTGCTTGACCTTAATTTTTCAAGTTTTGTTTCAAAATAACTGTATTTCATGGTTATTGCATTGTTTATACACTTTGCAAAAGAAAAAGGAGATAATAACATTCAAAATAAACATCTTTATACCCACATGTCTTGGTTTTTATCCTTTGTCTAGAATGACATAAATGGCTAAGTATTTTATATTCTTTAAACATGACAAAATGGTGGGCACTCACCTCAGAGCTAAAACCAGTGTTCCTACACAGAACATCTCCCCTGAGATGTCTGATGCATCCACCCAGACAGAACTAGTAAGGAAGGAGACTTCAGTACAGGCAGTAGGTTGCAATGAGTGCCCAGACCCTTCTCCTGGTGAAAAGGTAAGTACCTGCACAAGGTGTGCACAGGTTCTGTTACGTCAGGTGGCCAAGTTGCAGGAAACAGTTAAAAGACTGTGCAGTATTAGAGGAGCCGAGACAGAGATAGATAGGTGGTTTCATAACCAAGTACCTGTAGTGGGCACCACAGAGAATGAGGCACCTTGGACCCTGGTGACCCACAAAAGCAGGACTCTGCTTCAGCCTCCGCCCTCCAGCTTCACAATCAAAACCAGATATGAAGCTTTAACAGCTATAGACACTCACGAGCAAGGTCTGCAAGGAGAAACCGTACCAACAGCACACAGTGGATACTGTAAAAAGAAACGATGAGTGCTCGTAGTGGGAGACTTTCTGTTAAGGGGCACCAAGGTCCCCATCTGCCAACCTGACAGGGAGTCACGAGAGATATGCTGCCTTCTGGGAGCTAAGATCTGAGACATTGTCAAGAGGGTGCCACAACTTGTCAAGAGCACAGACTACTATCCACTGCTACTCTTTCATGTGGGCATGAAGGACACCGCAAGTCAGAACCTGGGCAGAATCAAGGAAGACTATAAAGCCCTGGGGGTGCAAGTGAAAAGCATTGGTGCCCAAGCTATCTTTTCCTCCATTCTATCAGTTGGAGGAAAGGGGGCAGCCAGAAATAGACGTATAACACATATCAATTTCTGGCTTCATGACTGGTGCCATTGTGAGGGTTTTGGCTTTTATGAAAATGGGACATTCTTTGATGACCATAACCTGTTAGAGAGGGATGGGATCCACTTGTCTAGAAGAGGCAAGGGAATCTTTGGCAGCAGGCTGGCCAACTTGGTGAAGCAGGCTTTAAACTGAAGGACTCAAGGGGCAGGGTCCAAAGTGGCAATGCTCATGCCATTGCATCCAACTAGGGAATAAGCCAGACCAACCAGAGCAGCAACAAATGTTCCTTAGCTGCCTCTCAAGATGAGAACCAGAAGGCCAACCACCTCAAGGGTGTGTATGCCTATGGTGGACCCTCTTGCACCCCTCCAGGGAAACCTGCATGTTTGATTACCCCTCTGAAATGCCTGTACACCAACACACGCAGCATGGGAAATAAACAGGAAGAACCAGAGGTCTGTGTGCAGGGCAATTACAGAGACATGGTGGGATAGCTTGCATGACTGGAATGCTGTCATGGATAGCTATGTACTTTTTAGGACAGGCCAGTAAGTTGAAGGTGGTGGAGTTGTTCTTTATGTGAGAGCAACTGGAATGTATCAAGCTCTGCCTAGGGATGGATGAAGAACGAGTTGAGAGCTTATGGGTAAGGATTAAGGGGCAGGCTAATATGGGTGACACTGTTGTGGGTGTTTACTACAGGCCACCTGATCAGGAAGAGGAAGTTGATGAGGCCTTCTGCAGACAGCTGGAAGTAGCCTCACAATCGCAGGCCCTGGTTCTCATGGGGGACCTCAACCACCCTGATATTTGCTGGAAAGGCAACAGGGCCAAGCATGCACAGTCCAGGAGGTTCCTGCAGACCACTGATGAAAACTTTTTGACACAGGTGGTGGAGGAGCCCACGAGGAGAGGGATGCTGCTGGACCTTGTACTCACAAACAAAGAAGGACTGGTTGGGGATGTGAAGGATGGGGGCAGCCTTGGCTGCAGTGACCATGAGATGGTGGAGTTCGGGATCCTGCGTGGAAGGAGCAGGGCAATAACTAGGATTACAACCCTGGACTTCAGGAGAGCTAACTTTGGCCTCTTCAGAGACCTGCTTGGGAGAATCCCATGGGTTAGGGCTCCAGAAGGTAGGGGGGCCCAAGAGAGCTGGTCAATATTCGAGCACCACTTCCTCTGAGCTCAAGATCGGTGCATCCCGAAGAGTAGGAAATCAAGCAAAGGAGGCAGGAGACCTGCATGGATGAGCAAGGAGCTTCTGGAAAAACTCAAAGGGAAGAAGGAAGCTTACAGAATGTGGAAAAAGGGACTGACCACTTGGGAGGAATATAGGGATGTAGTCAGGGAATGTAGGGACGCAACAAGGAAGGCTAAGGCCCACTTGCATATAAATCTGGCAAGGGAAGTCAAGGACAACAAGGAGGGCTTTTTCAAGTATATCAATAGCAAAAGGATGACTAGGGAATATGTGGGCCTGCTGCTGAATAAGATGGGTGCCTTGGTGATGGAGGATACAGAGAAGGCGGAGTTACTGAATGCCTTCTTTGCTTCAGTCTTGACTGCTAAGGCTGGCCCTCAGGAATCCCAGACCCTGGAGGTAGGAGGGAAAGTCTGGAGAAAGGAAGACTTTTCCTTGGTCGAGGAGGATCATGTTAGAGAACATCTAGGCAAACTCAACATCCACAAATCCATGGGCCCTGATGGGATGCACCCACGAGTGCTCAGGGAGCTGGCAGATGTTATTACTAGGCCACCCTCCATCATCTTTGAAAGGTCATGGAGAACAGGAGAGGTGCCTGAGGACTGGAGGAAAGCCAATGTCACTCTGATCTTCAAAAAGGGCAAGAAGGAGGACCCAGCTAACTACAGGCCAGTCAGCCTCACCTCCATCCCTGGAAAGGTGATGGAACAGCTCATTCTGGGGGTTATCAATAAACATGCAGAGGAAAAGAAGGTTATCGGGATTGGTCAACATGGATTCACCAATAGGGAAATCATGCCTGACCAATCTGATAGCCTTCTATGATGGCATGACTGGCTGGGTGGATGAAGGGAGAGCAGTGGATGTTGTCTACCTTGACTTCAGCAAGGCTTTTGGCACTGTCTCCTGTAACATCCTCATAGGCAAGCTTAGGAAGTGTGGGTTAGATGAGTGGACAGTGAGGTGGGCTGAGAACCAGCTGAATGGCAGGGCCCAGAGGGTTGTGATAAGTGATGCAGAGTCTAGTTGGAGGCTTGTATCTAGCAGTGTGCCCCAGGGGTCAGTACTGGGTCCTGTCTTATTCAACATATTCATCAAAGACCTGGATGAAGGGACAGAGTGTACCCTCAGCAAGTTTGCTGACAATACAAGACTGGGAGGAGTGGCTGATACACCAGAAGGCTGTGCTGCCATTCAGCGAGATCTGGACAGGCTAGAGAGTTGGGCAGAGAGGAACCAAATGAAATTCAACAAGGGCAAGTGTAGGGTCCTCCACCTCGGGAGGAATAACCCCATGCACCGGTACAGGTTAGGGGTTGACCTGCTGGGAAGCAGCTCTGCAGAGGAGGACCTGAGGAGTCCTGGTGGACAACAAGCTCTCCATGAGCCAGCAGTGTGCCCTCATGGCCAGGAAGGCCAATGGTATCCTGGGGCGCATTAAGAAGAGCATGGCCAGCAGGTCGAGGGAGGTTATCCTTCCCCTCTACTCTGCCCTGGTGAGGCCACATCTGGAGTACTGTGTCCATTTCTGGGCTCCCCAGTTCAAGAAAGATAGGGAGGGCTACGAGGATGATTAGGGGACTGTAGCATCTCTCCTATGAGGAAAGGCTGAGAGAGCTGGGTTTGTTTAGCCTGGAGAAGACCAGACTGGGAGGGGATCTCATCAATGCTTATAAATATCTAAAAGGTGGATGTCAAGAGGATGGGGGCAGATTCTTTTCAGTGGTGCCCAGTGACAGGACAAGGGGCAATGGGCACAAACTGTAACACAGGAAGTTCCACCTGAATATGAGGAAAAACTTCTTCACTTTGAGAGTGACCGAGCACTGGAACAGGCTTCCCAGAGAGGTTGTGGAGTCTCCTTCTCTGGAGATATTCAAAACCCTCCTGGATACAATCCTGTGCAACCTGCTCTAGGTGATCCTGCTCTAGTAGGGGGGTTGGACTAGATGATCTCTAGCGGTCCCTTCCAACCCGTACCATTCTGTGATTCTGTGACTTCGTGAATATAGTTGATGTAGATATCTTGTGCATGATCAAGACTTTTAGTAAATGCAGTTTTCTGCTGCCTTTAATAATCAAGACCATGGGATACAGCCAGTTGTTCCATAAACTTATGGGGCTGGTAAGGTTCAAATAAGAAACTGCATTTGTGATGTTTAATACTTAAGAGTATTTTAAATGGACTTACAATGCATGTCTTTATTTTAACAGTGGGGCTTGGGGTGGCTTTAAGGTATTAAATACATATTTTCTTAGCGGTGATTGAAGGGTACACTAACATATTCTAAAAATGTACAGAACTTTCCATGAGAAGGGCCTTGTAAGGGAGTTTGTTCCCTTGGTATTGCAGGCAGATTGTATGCAATTCCTTTCCTTGTGTCATTGGGCTCTGACTTAAAACTGGGTAGGTTAAAACTAGGTTTCTTGCCTCCGCTTTTGTTGTTCAAAGGCTGTTGCAGAATCTTACTCTTTGAGATTGTTTAGAAATCATCTCTTAACCTGCATCTTAAATGTATTCACAGTCAGTTTACAGTTATTTTGTTCCCACTCCAATGTTGACTTTTAATTTAAATATCTCTTCTTTCTCCTTGCTATTTAGCCACCTACAGTAATTGTAGGAAGCAATAATACTTCATTTTTGTTACCTTCATTTTGTTAGGCTAAAGGCGGCAAGACCTCATATCTTTTCTCAGCTTTCCTTTCCCTTGATCAGTACAGTGGTCCTTCTTTGTTCCTAATCCAACTTGGATGTCTTCCCCCTGCCCCTCGCTTATGGATAATAAGAACTGTATGTAGTGTTCAAGGTAAGACCTTGCAGGAGTCTTCAGCAACTGATAATACTCCTTCTGGGCTGATGATAACTTTTCTGATATATTCTAAGATTATACTGGAATTCTTCACCCCCATATCTTGTCAGAGGTATTTCCCAGCAGTCTCAAGATCAGTCATGAGATGCTTCTGAATGTCTTCCTCTTCTCAAAATGATATATGCATATTAAACCATTCTCTCTGAGTTCAAGCTATCAGGAAACTTTAGAACTGTGTGAATATGGTGGAAAATGCCACCTGAACTGTAAGTAATATTTTTTCTAATTCATTGCTTTAATTTAGAAAATCATTTTTCAATAAGAAAATGCAGTGGGGGTTTTTTTAAGTTATGAAACGAGTCCAAGTGAACTGATTCATATTACCATCTCAGTTTCTCAATTAGAGACATTAGGAAAGCAAGGAAACTTCCTTCACTCCTGCAGTTGTTGATAAAAGTTAAAGGAGAAGACATCAAATAATTAAAAAAGTTTTTGCATCAAACTGAAAAGTTTGGGTCAGGTGAATACCCTCTCATGTGTTTCATTAAAGAATTTTAGGAGGTGATCTTATGGTTACCATAAACTTTCTTGCACATTGAATACCTACCTTTGGGAATGTAAAGTTTAAACAGTGCTAGAAGATATACAAGTAGGAAGCCCAAGGATGAATATTCGAAGACAACATGTCTGACCAAAATTTATATTCAATTATTTGTAGTTAGAATCATACAGGTTGGAAGGGACCACTGAAGACAACGGTCAACTTTACCCTCAGCTGGGAAAGAGGAGTAAAAAAAAGTTGGGTAGCCTTCTGCCCCTCACAGCCATTCTTATTTGAATTGAATCCTTCTTGGAGTATTTTGCAAGCCTGTGATTTGAGTCTGAAATTGGCTTATGACACTCCAGTTCAACCTTGCAAGTACCTTTATATAGGAAATGGTAAAGTTAATAAACAATATGTCATTTTAAAGAATTAATTTATAACAATTTTGAAAGGGAAAAGCAGAGACTGAGATCTATTTTATTTTTTATTGAATCAGGAGACCTTTTTAGATGTGATTCTCCTCTTTGTGTGCATGTCTGTATGTGGAGACAGTCTTTCACAATAGAGTATCTCCTTTTAGGTAATAAAAAGAATAGTAGAAATATAGGGAAAATAAAATGTCATCACTAGGAGTTCATAACTTGTCAAGAAGTTCTTTCTCAGTTATACTGAGAAATGCATTTTAAAGAATAATTTAAAGAATTTTTAGAGGAATTTAAAGAATATTTAGAACTTCTTACAAATTGTGTGCTATGACAGTCTTCAAAGACGATATTATTGGCTTCAGGAAAAGCTAAACCCAGAGGTTTTATTTCTTGTATTACCAGGACATTTTCTGAAACGAAGATCAATTCTAGTAGTGTTTAAGAAAATGGGCTCCAGTGAAAGCTGAATATGACAAAAATTAAAAAGGCAAAGAAAAGCTTCTTTGTGGTGAACAAAACCACAGTTGCTGTTCAGTTCCTACCATCCCCAGGGCTAGCTATTTCTTCCATCTGCAAACCGAGTATAATTTTTAACTCTTACCAAGCAGTGGCTAGCTCATTTCCCCTTCCTTGAGTTAGCATCAAATGCATGCCTCTTTGTGGGTTTGTAAGCTCCCATTGGAAAAGCAAACTGCATGGAGATGGCTCAGGACTTTTTAGAGATCTGTAGAAACTGCAGGATGTTCTCCAGGGTGGGAAAACTGGACAGATAAGACTTGAGTATGGATTTTCATTTCCATAACATGATTTTGCTGAAATACTCAAGAAAGGCACATGGAATTTTGCTCAGGGTCTCTTCTTTATTTATTTTTTCTTTATGTTGGATTTGATTTTTGGGGTTTTATGTTTTTACAAGACTAAAAATTGGTTCTGACATGAGCTGGAGAATAGCTGAAAATAAACATGTTGATGTGCTCTAAGCAGTATTTTTAGCTTTGAATTAAGGTCTTGAGTCCACGATAGACCTACTGGTTGGATAATGTTCAGATAGACTAGTTTTGGTAGAAGGAACTTTGCTTTGAGGTCAAATTGAATGGCTCTAGATTTTGTGACTTAGCGAAATCATTACATGAATCACTGAAGTGCTTTGTGATTAAAAAGCAGCTTTTCACTGGTGGAAGGTCACAGGTAGTACCTGTAGGTGCTTTAATTTTATAAGCTACTTTTTATGAGTATTTTTTATTGCATCTGTGAAAATGAAAGTTGTGAGGAAGGCATGGAAATTAGTCCAATATAGAATATATGCTTAAGGTAAACAATGTTATTTTCCTGACACCATACAGGAGTTTAAAACTGTATTTTGAGGACTCTTAACAGCTTGTTCGTGTCTTAGTAAGTCAGTCCCTAGTTCTATGCTTCATTGCTTTGTTAGATGTCTTGTCTTAAATGTAAAGGAAGTCGAATGGTAAAATGAGTCTGCTTTTCTTGGGCGGGGGGGGGGAGGATTGTGCTTTAAGCATTTTATTTCGGTTGAAATCACAAAACAGGTTCTTAATTAGATTGTGGTGCAGTACTGGAAAACACAGGAACTTTATATGTCAATTTGGACGTTTTAATGATTGATTGATTTGTAATAGTCACAGCTTGGATCACTAGGATGATACTCTGAATATAACATTGGCCTGAGAAGATGTTGGATTGAAAACCAAACCCCGCAGCTGTTTGTTAGTTTAAAGAATGTGTGTGAGCATGTGTGAGATAACGTGTCTGGTTTTGTTTTTTTTCTTCCAGGCTATCACGATAGGATAGCCATGCAGCATTCTGTGACAAGCTCATGCTGTCTACCAATTAAATAAAAGTGTGTTATTTGCTTGTGTCTTAACAAATCTCCACAGTTGCCATCTCCAGGCCTTCAGGAGAAGATAACTGAGCTGTCTCCCTTGGAGTCATTCTGTTCCACTTCTGCCAGCAGACTGTTTTATTTGTAAATTTAGTGTTTTGCAGGCCACTGTGTGTGGTAATCTGAAGGCAGTAATTCGGATGCTAATAATACTCTTCAGAAGTTGTTATTTATTAAGCCAGCTGACATTTAGAAAGAAGAATAGCCTGAGCCTGCCAAGTGATTCTAGCTCATTGCTGAGGAACATGCTACTGGTTAGAGCATTTAATTAGCAACCAACCATCAGGGCCCTGAGGGCACTAAGGGGCCTCGGCCTCCCCTGGTGGAATATGTGCCAGGAATTCAGAGGCCTTGCTTGACTTTCCAGTGCTCCCAATATGTTTTCCTCTGTCCTCAGCAACATGCTTTGTTTGGAATTCTGCACTGTTTTTTCATTGTTAAACCATCTTCTCAAAAGCCAAATTATCTCTCTTTGTTAGAGTCTACTGATCTTCTGCCTCACTTTGTTCTTCTAGATAAGAGGAGGTTCTTCATATATCATGTTCTGATATATGTATAAAAATGCAAATTTGTTTGTTATTGTGGGAAATCCTGTAGTTCGGCATCACTGAATCAACCTTTATCACCTTTATCACCTTATTTTATTATTTTTTTGGTACTGGAGATCAAAAACTGGACATGGTATTCCAGATGTGTATTCCAGGAGTGCTAGGTAAAGGCAAATAACCACTTATTAATGAGAGCTTAGCCTGTAGATATATCCCAGGATATCCTTGGCCTTCCTTGCTGCCAGGGCTAACTGCTGGCTCATGTTTAGCCCACTGTCCACCTGGAACCCCAGCTCCATTTCAGCAGAGCTGCTCCCCAGGTAGTCAGTGTCCAGTCTGTCCAAGGGATTAGCCTATCCCAGGTACAGGACTTCACATTTGTCCTTGCAGAATTTCATGAAATATATGTGTATGGGGTGGCGGAAGGAGTTTGGAGGTGTGTTTCATAAATGGGGTGAACATGCTATGTAGTTTAAGTTTTTATTCCAGTGGTTTAGGAAGTTTTGTAGTTCTTCTGAAGTCACACCTGATTTTAACACTTTAGAATCATAGAATCATTAAGGTTGGAAAAGACCTCTAAGATCATCAAGTCCAACCATCAATCCAATGCCTACTAAACCATGTCCCAAAGTGTCATGTCTACATATTTTTTTAACACCTCCAGGGATGGTGACTCCACCACCTCTCTGGGCAGCCTGTTCCAATGCCTGACCACTCTTTCAGGTCAAATTTTTCCTAATATCCAATCTAAACTTCCCCTGGTGCAACTTGAGGCCATTTCCTCTCATCCTGTTGCAAGTTACTTGGGAGAAGAGACCAACACCCACCTCACTACAACCTCCTTTCAGGTAGTTGTAGAGAGTGATGAGGTCTCCCCTCAGCCTCCTCTTCTCCAGGCTGAACAACCCCAGTTCCCTCAGCAGCTCCTCATAAGACTTGTGCTCCAGTCCCTTGACCAGCTCTGTTGCCCTTCTCTGGACAGGCTCCAGCACCTCAATGTCCTTCTTGTAGTGAGGGGCCCAAACCTGAACACAGTACTCGAGGTGCAGCCTCACCAGAGCTGAGTACAGGGGCACGATCACTTCCCTAGTCCTGCTGGCCACACTATTCCTGATAGAAGCCAGGATGCTGTTGGCCGCCTTGGCCACCTGGGCACACTGCTGGTTCGTGTTCAGCCGGCTGTCAACCAGCACCCCCAGGTCCTTTTCCAGCAGGCAGCTTTCCAGCCACTCGTCCCCAAGCCTGTAGCATTGCATGGAGTTGTTGTGACCCAAGTGCAGGACCCAGCACTTAGCCTTGTTGAATCTCATATAGTTGGCCTTGGCCCATCGATCCAGCCTGTCCAGATCCCTCTGCAAAGCCTTCCTGCCCAACTTGGTGTCATCTGCAAACTTACTGAGAGTCCACTCAATCCCCTCGTCCAGATCGTTGATAAAGATATTAAACAAGACTGGCCCCAAGACTGAGCCCTGGGGAACACTGCTTGTGACTGGCCGCCAACTGGATTTAACTCTGTTCACCACTACTCTCTGGGCTCAGCCTTCCAGCCAGTTTTTTACCCAGCAAAGAGTGCACCTGTCTAAGCCATGAACTGCCAGCTTCTCCAGGAGAATGCTGTGGGAGACAGTATCGAAGGCTTTACTAAAGTCCAGGTAGATATCATCCACAGCCTTTCCCTCATCCACTAGGCAGGTCACCTGGTCATAGAAGGAGATCAGGTTGGTCAGCAGGACCTGCCTTTCATGAACCCATGCTGGCTGGGCCTGATCCCCTGGTTGTCCTGCACATGCCTGATGAGCACACTTTCTTATAAATCAGAATAGAATATACAAATAATTTTAAATTTGTTTTCAAATCTTGGCATACATTATTAGTAAAACAGAGGAAGACAAAAATATGCAATTTTGAGCATGCTTATTGGTTTATGTGTTACTCCTTCACACGTGCATATTTTTTTAGCTCCTTGATGGTTTGGAGTAATGTCCAGAATGCTGCATTTCTAGCAAAGTATTCTGGTACTGAAATGTTACCAATGCGTGTAAAATCTCTTACAAGTGTGTAACCGTAGGATAGGGGCCGTGAAACAGAAACTATAGAATCAGGTTGAGATAATTAGTTTGTAACCAAGGTAATACGTAATGAAGCTAACTGACCATGGCAAGGTACAATGCTGCTATGTTCCATGTACAGTCCCTACCAAACTGAACAATAGGTTTGGAGATATTAATCTTATGAAGTCGTTATGGACAGGTGCATCCACAGCAACAGTACTGCACATGCCCACAAGAAGAGGGTCATCCAGCGGACACGGGGGCACGACCACTGATGACCACCAGAGACCCTTGAGGACCACCGACTCAAATCACTGAGCATGCATGATGGGGAGGAGAATAAGAAATTATTATCATAGGACTGCCTTTTCTGAGAAAGATGATGAATATGTATGTTTTGATCCTACATAACCTGTGTGTTGGTGATCACCTGGCATGCACATTGGGTGGAGCTATCCCCCGTGCATCCAGCGCTGCAATAAAGAATGCCTGCCTTTTAACACTACATTGGTGTTACGAGGTTTATTCCCGGATTTCGGTGACAAGTGGAGTTGTACCATTCCAGCTACCAATACTAATGGTAAATATTGTTTTAATGTTTTTGGTTCTGTACCTTTCTTACATTTTACATCAATTATTTGTCTAGGTGTTGCCAGATGTCTGAAGTGGTTGACCAAGACCTAAGGACTTGGAACAGTGGTGAGTAAATAAAATTAAGATTATATTATCTGATATTTTCACATGCTGTCTGACTGAAGTTTGACTGCTGTTTGAGGGATGGAAGATGTGCAGTAGGTTATTCTTTTTGAATATTTTCTTCTGAGCACCAAGTTCCTGTTCAGAGCATTCATCTGACTTTTTAAGCAGAGATTTTAAGGCGGCGAAGAGGAGGTAGTCTCAGTGACTGCTTTTGACTTAGAAAATACTGAACTTGAAGTATTTCAAGCAGAATAGTTTAATGTATACTTGTTGAAGCAGTAACATACACTGTAATCCATTGTATCAAATGAGTGATGCCTGAATCCAGACTTCTCAGAATCATGTTAGTGTATACATTAAGCAATTATAAAATCAGATATCATTCTAGAATACATGGAAACCTAAGGTAAGTTAATAAATTACTGCAAGCTGATTTTTTTCTTTCTTTAAACCCCCAAGCTTATGTCTGTGCTTCTGTGGTGGGTTGACCCTGGCTGAGGGCCAGGTGCCCACCAGAGCCACTCTATCACTCCCCTCATTCACTAGACAGGGGAGAAAAAGTATAATGAAAGGCTTGTGGGTCGAGATAAGGACAGGGAGAGATCACTCACTAATTGTCGTCACGAGCAAAACAGACTGAACTGAGAGAGAAAATTCATCTAATTTATTACCAAGCAAAACAGAGTAGAGGAATGAGAAATAAAATCAAATCTTAAAACACCTCCCCCCACCCCTCCCATCTTCCCGGGCTCAACTTCACTCTTGGCTTCAACCTCCTCCCCACTCAGTGGCACAGGGGGATGGGGAATGATAGTTACGGTCAGTTGATAACACATTACTTCATCCTCAGGGGGAGGACTCCTCTTAATCGTTCCCCTGCTCCAGCATGGGGTCCCTCACACGGGCTACAGTCCTTCATGAACTGCTCCAACGTGGGTCTCTCCCATGGGGTGCAGACCTTCAGGAGCAAACTGCTCCAGCATGGATCCCCCACGGGGTCACAAGTCCTGCCAGCAAACCTGCTCTGGCATGGGCTCCTCTCTCCATGGGTCCACAGGTCCTGCCAGGAGCTTGCTCCAGCATGGGCTTCCCACGGGGTCACAGCCTCCTTCAGGTGCCTCCACCTGCTCCGGCATGGGGTCCTCCATGGGCTGCAGGTGGAATCTCTACACCCCCTCATCCTTCCTCCATGGACTACAGGGGGACAGCCTGCTTCACCATGGTCTTCACCATGGGCTGCAGGGGGATCTCTGCTCTGGCGCCTGGAGCACCTCCTCCCCCTCCTTCTTCACTGACCTTGGTGTCTGCAGAGTTTCTTATATCTTCTCACTCCTCTCTCTGGCTGCAAAAGCTCTCTCTCACTGGTTTTTTCCCCTTTCTTAAATATGTTATCACAGAGGCGCTGATTGGCTTGGCCTTGGCCAGCAGTGGGTCCATCTTGGAGCCGGCTGGCATTGGCTCTATCAGACACAGGGGAAGCTTCTAGCAGCTTCTCGCAGAAGCCACCCCTGTAGCCCCCCCCCCCCGCTACCAAAACCTTGCCACGCAAACCCAACACAGCTTCTTAATTCCCCCTCTGCAAACTGTGGTGTCCTTTGTAAAGATTGTTTTGTCAATCCCCTATGCCCTGCTCATTGCTGATCCTTTGCATCCTGTGTGCCAATTATGTGCCTGTTGTGACTAGAGAAGAACACAGGGAGGGTCTAAGGAAGAACTTTAAAAATTTCAAATACTTTTTCAAGTGAATTTTGTTTAGTAAAGTGTTTATAAATGTCTTATTTGCACTTCCCTGGCTGTAGTTGTAGGCTGACAGAGCATGCCTTACAAATGCAGAGATAAACTCACCAACCGTTAATTGTACTTAAAAATAATAACAAATAATCTTTAAAAAACCAACTGTGTTTTCTTGCCAAGTGATAGTTATTTGGAATAACGTAATATTTCTATTTCTCTGGTTTCCATAGCTGAGACAGTTTATGTGAAATATTTTGTATTTATGGGATCTTCTTTGCTTTCAGTGCCATTGGCAGCAAATATAAGTTTTTAGCATTCATTCATTTGATTGTGCATGTTATTGACTCTGGTGACCAAAAACAGAGAAAATGCAATACAGTAAGAAACTCTTGCCTTGTTTTTGTCTTCTTTTTTGCTTTTATGACCTCCGAGAATTATGTTTGTATAGTTCTTAATTTTTAGAAATACCATTTAGTTCAAACTTTTATGAGTGTAGAACATCATTTACCTTCAGGTAATTCTATCTTTACTATCTCTTTTCTATTTCTGCCTGTATTTTATCAGAAGCAAATAAGTGAATTTTAAGTGAATATGTCAGTTAATTTTTGATTGTTCCTTTTTGTCTACTGTTTTAATATCTACCCCCATGCCCCACCCCTCACCCCCCACCAATTCTCAGGACTAAACTGCTGTATTCATGGTGTCATCAGTGCACAAGTGGAATGAATTGATAGTTCCTGTGCACTTTCCATCCACCTTATCCCTCCTCCTTAGTAAGAATGAAACTTATTCTTTCCTACTTCTGTTTGCGAGGGCATTCAGGAGTCCTCAAAAATAAGCAGTACATTTTCTGATATTGACATTAGTTCATTTAGTACTCTAGAATAAATGTTACAGGTCTATGCCCACTTTGAATGTATTCAGTTATGTAGGATATTTTTGGTCACAGTGAATATCAGAAAGACCCAAACAACATTCTAGTTCCCATAGAAAAATCCATGTTTTGCCCTTGGCCTTAAGTGTAGACTTAATAGGAGCAACATTAAATTTCAGGATTGTGAAGAACTGTGCAAGAAGGAATTCATACTACATTGAACCTCATCAATCAGTCTTGTCCTCACTGAGCTACCTACATGTATATGGATTTATGTGGCTTCCTTTACCTATGTGCCAGTGTGACACATTTATTCATGCTCTGTGTAAGCGTTCCACAACACACAAGCATGCCACTATGCTGAAATAGATGTGTTAACTCAACAGGTACCACTCCAGTGTACGTATTATGTGATCCTACAAAAAGCTGAAACTATTATAAAGTTTCTTTACGAGTGTACAAGGGACAATTCTGGTCTGTGCCTCTTCATGTGTAGGATCTGATAAAACCATATGCTCGGTGTTCAGAAGTCACTTGTCCCAAACATTCTGAAAATAAAAACTATCTTTCTGTCAAGCTAAACATACCTATAGTTTAAGGGAAACTTAAAGAAAATATACCCAGTGTTTTTAAAAGTAACTCTAAAACTTGCTTAGGACTGCTACTTGTTGGTGACTCAAGTGTGTTTAAAAGTAGTCTTATAAACAACTTAATACATGTGAAGCAACTTCTAATTTTTTACTGACATTTAATTGCGTGACTTCAAACTGAAACAATTTCCTTCTTTACCGAGTGCTGATAGTGGTTATTTTATTATTAGTAAGGTGGCCATTCTGGTGGGATGCTCTGATATGGGGCCCTGATTCATCAGAGAATCAGAGGATATGTTTAAGGGCCATTGAAATAGTTAAAATGGTATTTGTTTAGAAACTAATGAGATGTTAAACTGGAACCTTGCTCAGATTACAGATTATAGTGAGATATCATACCAAACTTTCACAGCAGTTGCTAGGAATGAAAACTGAACTGTGTACTGTATGGTACATTGTAGGCAGTTTATATGGCTTTATTTAACAATGAATATAGGTATTCATTCTTTCAAGTTTGATGCTCTTTAAGAATCTACTAGTTAAGAATTAAAGAGACTTCTTGTTAATTTAAAATTGCTTCTTGGATACTATTACAGATAATATGACTTATAGTAATGTGCCTCAGATCAGTTAAGAACCCTAGAATGCTTAACAAAACAAAAACACTAGCACATGCATTAAGAACATGAAGCTAACTTAAACAGTAGCAGTAGGTGGGAAGCCAATGTAGAGGGTTAAGTGTAGTGGTGATGGTAAAATTGCAAAGGTCAGATGCTGGACATCTCTGGAAGGCAACAGGTGTTAATGTGGTTGAGGAATGTTAGCTGAGGCACTCTGATGGTTGATAATGAGACTAGCCCTGAAAATTTGGAGGTTTGATCCCCCTTTTAATAGCTGAAGTTTCACCAGCCAATTGTCAGTATTTTTGCCACAGGTTAGGTTGATACATGGGTGTAGTTCTTAGACCATGGTCTTCTGGCATCCCAGCTACTCTGGAACCTGTCAGTCAATGTGACATATATTCTGCTATGTTACATGTAAAGATAACTGAAAATAAATGTTTTGACCAGACAGTCCGGTTCCTCTTCAGGTAATAATACTTACTTAGCTTTCCTGCTTAGGGTCCCACTTGGCACTGGAGGGTGAGGATTGTGCTTCTGGCCTTGAGAAGAACTGGGAGAAACCAAGGTGAAGGAAAGCAAGCAGAGTGCCTTTCTGAAGGTCTTTCCTCATGTCCTGATAACCTGCAGAGAAAGAAAAGCTGTGGTAAAACAAGGGCTACAATGGTAAAACCAGTGTTGCTGGTTTTGTTTTTGTTAACAGCCAGAGTAAATAGGAAGTTATATATTTGTACTGCTTTTCCTTTATGAGCAACCTCTTTTGTGTCTGTGCTTTGCCTTTTTCTTTTCTATTTCATATAACTTATCTTTGTATGTATGCTCCTTCTTCAGAGAACTTTAAGGTGATTTTAAAGCACTAACCCAAAATTGCACCCCAGTTCCATTTAATAGAAACAGAAGTAGCAGTGGACCTTTTTTCACTTTCTTTCCTTTTGTCTATCATCAGAGGGGAGAGATGACAAGTTACTGAGTCAGGAAAATATTAAGATTTGCAGTTCTTTCCCTGGGAAGGCACTAGGAACTTTCAGATGCTGCAAACCATGCTGAACTGATAATTTGTTTATGGAGCAACAAATGCAATGGCTAATTTTAATTTTGTTATTTCTGGAATCTAGTGCAGTTCTTGACGTGGAGACGCCATGCCACAAACAGTGAGTAAATAGCAATTTGAGCCACAGGAAATAGTGTCGCATAGTGGATAGGGCTGCCTGTCGTGACTCTTGCATTCGATTTCTGCCTCTGTTATTAACCTGCTAAGTGATACTAGGAAAGTTAATTCATTTCTTACTCTTTTTGTTTGTTTAGATTGCAAGGCCTTTGTTCCAAATATTACGCCTCAGTGCATCTCACTGTGCTTTGGTGCCTGTGGATTCCTTCAGTTGCTATTGTATTACCTGTCAGACTTCAAGGAGCATCTGGACAATGCTCTTAGTCTTATGGTTTAGTTTTATGTAGTCCTGCGAGGAGCAGAGATTTGGACTTGATGATCCTTATGGGTCCCTTCCAACTTGAGATATTCTATGATTCTATTTTTACTCGCAGAGTTTCTCTCATGCTGTGACATTAAATCTCAGGGACTCACTGTGTGACGTGGAATCCTGAAGACACTTGAATATTCATTCTGCAAGAAGAAAGCTAGTAATACTGAGCATGGTTTAATGTGTCATCTGATCTTGCGCAACCGCAGGCTGATGCCAAAAGGGGCAGTACCGCTTCAGCCTGTTCTTCCCCTCTCTTGCATCAGCCCCATCCCAAAGGTGAGTTCAAGGTAAGCAGTTGATTCAATAAAAAATCCCTAACTGCCTGGAGAGGAAAACTACATCAGATAACTACATTGGCCTGGCTTATCCTGCGGCTGTGAAATTACTAGATGTAACACAAGGGAAAAATAGTGAATAAGCAGCTGGAAGTAGGTGGGGAGAGCAGTACTGTTTCTTTCAGCAACAGGTAATAAATACAACAGATGAGAAATAGCATGAAAAAGTAGGCTTACTAAGTGTGGCGTTTTACAACCAGATTTTGAACATAGCAGAAGAATAGCTTGCAATGGATGTGACAGCCCAACTTCATTTCTGCTGATGTTAGTTGCTGCTGTTACATATTCTTCACTGGAAGTATTTTTTTCTAATATTGATTTATAATTGGTTTTACTGAAGTAGCAATCATCTTTGTGATCCACACTGTGTTTTCAAGGCATATTTCTGATGCCTAAATATAACTTTCATTTAATTTTAATTTAAATTGAAGTATACTTAATCTTGCAAATTGAACTGACAGAAACTGTGCTTTATGTGATATATTCTACAGATCTTGTATTAACAATTTCCCCTTTAAACTCTATCAAGAAACCTCATTCTTCTTTGAAAATGACGTCTGTAATTGGAGTTGACTCTTTGAAGAGCATTTTGCACCCACCGTCCTTGCTCTTAAAAATGTATACACCAGATTAGATTGGTTTCTTTGATCTTATTTTCTTTGTGAGCCTCATGTAATAAGATCTTGTGTTGAAGGACCTGTCTTTTCTTCCCAGCTCGCCCTAGGTGTCCATGAAATAAAGAGGGATGAGCGGGAAGGAGGAAAGGAGAAGTGAAATGTTAAAATGGTTTTGGAAAATGTAGTTACTAAATTTAATCAAAGAGCCTTTACACACAGCACACACATGTTTGCAAGGACATGAATATTTCCTGTTGATTACTGTATTGGGTTTGCATGGCAAGGTTTTGGTAGCGAGGGGGTTACAGGGGTGGCTTCTGTGAGAAGCTGCTAGAAGCTTCCCCTATGTCAGATAGAGCCAATGCCAGCCGGCTCCAAGATGGACCCACTGCTGGCCAAGGCCAAGCCAATCAGCGACGGTGGTAGCACCTCTGGGAGAACATATTTAAGAAGGGGAAAAACCTGCTGCACAACAGCAGCCAGAAGAGAGGAGTGAGAATATGTGAGAGGAACAACCCTGCAGACACCAAGGTCAGTGAAGAAGGAGGGGGAGGAGGTGCTTCAGGCGCCAGAGCAAAGATTCCCCTGCAGCCTGTGGTGAAGACCATGGTGAAGCAGGCTGTCCCCCTGCAGCCCATGGAGGTTGATGGTGGAGCAGATATCCACCTGCAGCCCGTGGAGGACCCCCACACCAGAGCAGGTGGAGGCACCTGAAGGAGGCTGTGGCCCTGTTGGAAGCCCACGCCAGAGCAGGTTTGCTGGCAGGACTTGTGACCCTGTAGGGGACCTACGCTGGAGCAGTCTGGTCCTGAAGGATTGCACGCTGTGAATGGGACCCACGCTGGAGCAGTTTGTGAAGAACTGCAGCCCGTGGGAAGGAATCATGTTGGACAAGTTCATGGAGGACTGTCTGCTGTGGGAGGGACTCCATGCTGGAGCAGGGGAACGATGAGAGGAGTCCTCCCCCTGAAGAGGAAGGAGCGACAGAGACAACTTGTGATGAGCTGACCGCAACCTCCATTTCCTGTCCCCTTGTGCCACTTGGAGGGAGTAAGTAGAGTCTTCAGGAGTAAAGTTAAGCCAAGGAAGAAGAGAGGGGTGGCTGTGATTAGGGTTACCTTATGCAGAAAGTAGAGCAGTGCACAGAGCACAACAGTGGAGCCAAGTACTTCATGTCCAAGTAGAACTGAACTGCTTGAAAGAAATAGTTCCTTTTTTATTTTTTGAGACTGACTTACCCTTTTTCTCTGTCCCATGGATGAATTCTTTTCTTATATCCTTCTGATCCTCTCTAGCTTAAGCTATTAGAGCTGTTAGATTACTTTCCAAAGCTATTAAAAGGAGGAAGGCATTAGGGCTTCTAAGCAAGCTTCCAAGTAACCTGTTGATGGCTGTTCAAACCTGTGTGTCTAAATACATTGTGGAATTGAAGCATATGAAAATGATATGGGGTTTTTTTTCAATAATTTGTGCAGGCAGATCATGGATAAAAGTATTCAATGAGAGTTATGAATTGAGTTATCCCTGCAGATTATTTGTGTGTGTGTGTGTATTGGAAAAGTTGAGGCTGAGAAGAACAAAAAGGAATTCTGTACTAGGGAGGTTAAAAACATCCATTGAAATCCAACTATTTTTCCAGATTGTGCTGAGCATATTTCTCTCTGGAAATCAGATACAGTTCATATCCCTTCCTGAAACTGTCAAATCCTTTAGGAGTATGATAATAAAGTAGTCTTGCATGCACATATATTGAGACTACATTATATTTAATGCAATTAAAGCATTTTCTAGGTCTGCCTCCCTGGCATTCTCACCAGTCCATCCTCTGATGGCTGGTTATTCAGCTGGTTTTGTTTGTTACTGAATTTTTTTTTTTGATGACTGTTTTCCTGGCAGCTGGAGGGACTCCACCTCAGAGGTACTGCTAGCATACTAATGCCTGTGAAATATAAAGGGGATGCTGCTTAGCATACAGATGTGATATCTAGGTGAACCAAAAGAATTGACCAAATGCCATGACTCTCACTTGGAAAGTCCTTATCCCATTTATTTTTCCTTCTTTCAATCACCAGTCTGTGTATACACTTTTCTTATTAAAGGAAATCAGTGAACAGTAATAGCACACTTTAATTTGTGTTACATTTCAGCAAATTATTTCAAAAATTCATTGCTTCTGGTTTAGGATCTAACAAAACAACTAACAATGATTTTTTTAATAACTTTTTCTTGGATCTGGAATTAACTGTGAAATGCAGTCTGTGATAAACAGCAGTTTCCTGATCACAAGTCTTGCATGTAGGGTACAGGAACATCAATGGAAAGGAAGAAAAAGCATACCAAAGATGAAAGAAACAAATCTACATGACACATCAGCTGTGGCAGTAACTCCTTTGTATTAAAAAGAAAGTTTGTCTTTATATTCTCAATCTGTTTTCTTAATTATATACTGACAGGTTTTGCGCAGACATATGTAGAGTACAGACCTGACTAGAGTTTGACCTATGATCTCCTTTAATAACATGTTTTAATCTTTCTCTAAAGATTGTTGTCTGCTTGTAGTAGTTTCTCTTGTCAGTACTTGTGTAATGTTAGAACCTTACAATTTGATGTAAGATCTAACAATACTATAATTTTAGTAATGTACATCATCTATATTCTGTTCCTACCTGAAGGTCTTTTGCACGGCTGCTAGAAGGAGACATGTTTGAGGGTGAAGAGGAGTTGCAAAGGCTGGAAGGAATTTCCCCTTCCCCTATTTGAGATTTTCTGCTTTATATATCACTTTCAACAGTGATACATTACTATGTTGCTCTAGGTGTGAGTGTAGCTTGTTTTCATTCATGCCTGTCCTATATTCTGATGGTCTTGTAGTGGTCGGTGTTCACTGCTGTGCCTGTTGCAGCTCACCTGTCACTTATTAATGAACCATTGCATACATATATACTGTGCGAGTGGGGAAGAAGGTATTCATGGTGAATTGAGATCTTTTTCTGTTCCACCTTGGCTATGCTATGGAAGAGTTCACTCTAGGCAGAGCAGAAATGAAAATGAGATAAGTAATAAAAGCTCAGAGGAAATAAAGTAACTTCTTAAAAAAGCATTGGAGGTACTTGAGATGATTTGCTTTATTAACCTGAAATAATATGAAATGACATTTCATTAGATGACCGTCTAGCAAGGCTAGAACTTAAAAGCTATTTATGAGCCCAAAGATGCATATAGATCCTTAGTGCTGTTTTCAAATGTGCCTGGAGGCACAGCTCAGAATTTCATACCTACAGAAAGCCTGTCAGGAGTCTTGGGGATTTCCAGATATTTGGATAGCCTTAAAAGAAAATCTGGTTACATTTGAGCACTTCCAATAATTTTACCTGTTAAAGCATCAAATAGCTCTACATACCAGTAGCAATCTTCTAATGCTGACTGAGATTGATTGATTATAAAGTGTAATTAAGATATGTTTGAAGTGTTTTTCAGTCATTGGAGAAAAGGAATTATTTGACTGATAAATTCTTGGCTGACGTTATGGAATGTAATAATAGGTGTTCATAATTGTGATGGTCTAAGGAAACATGCAGAAAAAAAAAAGGGAATTTCAGATACATATGCCTTTTTCAATGATAATCTGGAAAAGGGAAGAGTTTCTGCATTCACAAAGGCGCACAACCTTTGCTTTTCCTTTATTAAACTGCCTTTATCTTGACCCACGAGTTTTTTTCCCATCTTATTTTCTCCCCCTGCTCTCCTGCTGAGGAGGGGAGTGATAGAACGGCTTGGTAGGCACCTGGCATCCAGCCAAGGTCAACCCATAGTCCTTTTTGGTGCCCAATGTGGGGCACAAGACAATGGCAGTTTTGTATTAAGCGTGCTATAGCTATAGTAGTTATTCAGTGGCAAGCTTCTGTGCGGATCATGGAGTTTGTTGGCTGCACTGCTTATCTCTTTATTTTGCTGAGCTTGGGAACATGTTATTACAAACAATGCTATGTGCTTTGCCCTGGCATGGATGGCCTTACTGTGCGGGGGAAGATATCGGGTGGAGAGGATGAGGGAATACATCACCCTCTTCCTACTCAGGACTGATATGGGTGGTTTTATTATGCAGGCTCCTGAGGTCCCTGTTCACCCTTATATGAGCTGTTTAATACTACTAATTAATAATGTTTGCATATGTCCTGGTTTCAGCTAGGATAGAGTTAATTTTCACAAGGAGCTGGGACAGGACACACCCAGGTCAGATGACTCAAACTAGCCAAAGGGGTATTCAGTAAGTCATGCTCAGCATAAAAGGGGGCTAGTTAGGGAGAGGTGGGGAAGCTCCAGGACCATTGTGAGTGTAAGGTCCTTTTAGTCATCAGGTGAGCAAATTGCACTGTGTATCACCTGCTTTGTATATTCTAAGTACTGTTGTTATTTTCCTCTTCCCTTGCTGTTCTAGTAACCTTAACCCAACCCACAAGTTTTACCTTTGTCTTCCAATTCTCCTCCCCATCCCAACAGGGGCGTAGGAGTAAGCAAGTGGCTGCGTGGTGCTCAGCTGCCGGCTGGAGATAAACCATGACAGTCCTTTTTAGCGCCCAACGTGAGGCACAAAGGGTTGAGATAACAACAGTTCTGACAGGAGTGTGTTAAAAAAAAGTTGTTATAAGTATTTATAATATTATTTAAATGGTCACTGGTCACACTGGTGTTTTGTTTGTTCACATGATTGTGGCATGTAAACCCTTACTTGCTCTATGTATTCCCTGCAGCGCTGTTTATCACCTCTGGGAGAGGGGTCAGGATTCTCATTTTGTTGTACTGTGTGATATCGACTTATGATATGATAACATCAATGGTCATGAGGTTAAGCTGGTATTTGTATGTGGCATTGCTGTCATGCCTGTACCTCGGATGACATGTCTTTGAATTGATTAATAATTGCACCCAATCTATGGGGAAGACGGGGGGGATACTTTCTCCCACTCTTTCACCTCCTCTTTTCCCTTTTGGCTGGTTACAATAGCTTTTGAGAATTTTGAATACACTCGAGACATTCAAGCCAGCATGGTCCTATTGCTAGGTCTCCTGAATGTGTTTCAAGTCCTGTTCAGGATTACAAAAAAGTGTTTTAAGAATACCACCCAGAGATCTGATATCCATAAAGTAGAATTTTCCACTTTACAGGGACAGAAATGTGTTTGGGTTAGTGCTTAGACACTGTTTAATTTAGGGTTAAATGCACTACCTTGCTTTGCTGACGACTATATCTTTGAAGAAGAGCCAAAAGACTGATAAAAAGCATGCTTTGCTAAAGAGTATCCTTGAAGGAGAGCTGGAAAACTGATAAAGAGGAAACATCCTGCCCCAGAAGGCATCCAGAGCTGGGTGATTGCCAGAGAGGCCCCAGGTCAACAAGAATCACCAGTAACCAGGGGAAGGGAAAGGTGGCTGGGGGGGGGGCAGGTTTGCCAATTAAAGGACTATGCAAGTTACACCCCCCACACCCTCAAGGAGCATGCCTGCTAATTTAAAGATGCTTGACCAATAGTAGATGGTGCAGTAATTAATAACCAATTAGCATAAACTTAGGAGGGTTTTTCTAATCCTGTAACAAGATAAATATGTGGTAGATTCTGTGTGTAGTGTGCTAGCTTTGTGGAATTACCACCTAGCACCCATCTCTGCACAGACATGAAATAAATAAAATACCTCTGCTCTGTGTGTATATTGGTGTACTGCACACTGGGTAAATGATCCCACTTTTGAGACAACAATCTGCCCTGAGTCTGAATAGTCATGGGTGACATGGCATGTGGGAGAATATGGGCAGGTATCTAGAGGCCTTCTCACCCCCAATGGTTTGGAACTTCACTCCCCAACAAGTACAGGACTCTAATAAAATGATAGAATATTTGAAAGGAAGATGTTGTGGTTATTCTAAGGAGGCACAATTTACTGCACTGTGCTGGGCCCTTGCCAGTATCTACCAAATGCTGCTCGATAGTAGGCATCGCCATCAGGGGGAAGAGAGGGAAAACAGAGCGACAGGCACTGCATCTACCCCAACCCTGGCAACAGGCACTGTGGCTACTCAAACCTCAGTGAAAGGAAGTGTAGGGGAAGCAAAAAAACAACCTGTGCTGGTACCGATTGCCCCTATACACAAGAAGAAATACACAAAAAAATCAGTTCGCTTTGTAAGGGATGACGATGAACCTGGACCATCATGAGGAGGAAGAGGCAGAAGCAGAGGTAATCACCCAATCCCTGTTCCTGAGTGAGCCGCAAGATATGCGAAATGATTTCAGCTGCCTTCCAGGGAAGCACATCATTACCTGGCTGGTCCGCTGCTGGGATAATGGGGCCAGTAGCCTGGAATTAGAGGGCAGGGAGGCCAAGCAGCTGGGATCTCTGTCTAGGGAAGGGGGCATTCACAAGGCTATTGGGAAAAAGACACAAGCCCTCAGCCTCTTGAGGCAACTTCTTTCAAGCATGACTTCTTTCAGGTCCGGCAATATGAAGAAAAATCTCTGTTCCTCCCTACGGGCCTGTGTCTCAGCTGTGGAAAGACTGTCTGAAAAAAATCAGAAAACTTGTTTGAGGAAACTCTCCCGGGACTGTAGCAACTCAAAGAGGATAAGCATGCCTGTCCTCAAGAGAGAGAACATAGACCGTACACACCATGAGGCACCCTGTGATTTTACCTGCATGATGGAGAAGACATAAGTGGGACAGAAAAAACTACCTGGATCCTAGAGGCACGGTGTATTGGGTTTGCGTGGCAAGCTTTTGGTAGTGGGGGGGGGGGGGGGTGCTACAGGGGTGGCTTCTGTGAGAAGCTGCTAGAAGCTTCCCCTGTGTCTGATAGAGCCAATGCCAGCTGGCTCCAAGACAGGCCCGCCGCTGGCCAAGGCCAAGCCAATCAGCGCCTCTGTGATAACATATTTAAGAAGGAAAAAACCAGCTAGAGAGAGAGCTTTTTCAGCCGGAGAGAGGAGGGAGAAGATGTAAGAACATCTGCAGACACCAAGGTCAGTGCAGAAGGAGGGGGAGGGGGTGCTCCAGGCGCCGGAGCAAGATTCCCCTGCAGCCCATGGTAAAGACCATGGTGAAGCAGGCTGTCCCCCCTGCAGCCCAAGGAGGAAGGATGAGGGGGTGTAGAGATTCCACCTGCAGCCTGTGGAAGACCCCACGCCAGAGCAGGTGGAGGCACCCAAAGGAGGCTGTGGCCCCATGGGAAGCCCAGGCTGGAGCAAGCTCCTGGCAGGACCTGTGGATCCGTGGAGAGAGGAGCCCACGCCAGAGCAGGTTTGCTGGCAGGACTTGTGACCCCGTGGGGGACCCACGCTGGAGCAGTCTGCTCCTGAAGGTCTGCACCCCGTGGGAGAGACTCATGTTGGAGAAGTTCGTGAAGGACTGTCTCCCGTGAGAGGGACCCCATGCTGGAGCAGGGGAATGATGAGAGGAGTCCTCCCCCTGAGGATGAAGAAGCGGCAGAAGTAATGTGTTATCAACTGACCGTAACCATCATTCCCTATCCCCCTGTGCCCCTGAAGGGGGGAGGAGGTTGAAGCCAAGAGTGAAGTTGAGCCCGGGAAGATGGGAGGGGCGGGGGGAGGTGTTTTAAGATTTGGTTTTATTTCTCATTCCTCTACTCTGTTTTGCTTGGTAATAAATTAGATGAATTTCCTCTCTAAGTTCAGTCTGTTTTGCTCGTGACGATAATTGGTGAGTGATCTCTCCCTGTCCTTATCTCAACCCACAAGCTTTTTGTTATACTTTTTCTCCCCTGTCTAGTGAAGGAGGGGGAGTGATAGAGCGGCTCTGGTGGGCACCTGGCCTCCAGCCAGGGTCGACCCACCACACACGGGTACGTGAATTGCAATGAAAAACACTTTTAAATCAGGGTTCTACCAGGAAAATTGCTTCTCCACTCTCCAGTGGGCAGTTCCCCAGACAGAGTAGGAGGACTGATCTTACTTCTGATCTTATGGAAGGAGTTTCTGATTTGTATTTACAAGAAATGAATAACAAGGATGAGATTCAAACGTACATGCACCACATATAACCTATTTATTGGTAAAGAATACGATGATCAGTACTAGAAGCACCCTGCCTCCAGCCAGGTGGAGGAAAGGGACAACCAGGTTTACTGGACTGTGTGGATTCAATGGCCTCACACATCAGACCCCAGGAGTATAAGGCTATGGTGGACACCAGTGCACAGTGTACTTTAATGCCATCAAACTGTAAAGAAGCAGAACCCATCTGTATTTCTGGAGTGACAGGGGGATCCCAACACTTTACTGTATTGGAAGCTGAAGTAAGCCTAACTGGGAATGAGTGGCAAAAGCACCCCATTGTGACTGGCCCAGAGGCTCCATGCATCCTGGGCATAGACTACCTCTGGAGAGGGTATTTCAAGGACCCAAAAGGGTACCGGTGGGCTTTTGGTATAGATGCTTAGGAGATGGAGGAAATTAAACAGCTGTCTACGTTGCCTGGTCTCTCAGAGGACCCTTCTGTTGTGGGATTGCTCAGGGTCAAAGAACAACAGGTGCCAATCTCTACCACAATTGTGCACCGATGGTAGGATCGCACCAACTGAGACTCCTTGCTTCCCATCCACAAGATGATTTGTCGACTGGAGGGTCAGGGAGTGATCAGCAGAACTCACTCACTGTTTAACAGTCCCATATGGCCAGTGCAAAATTCTAATGGAGAGTGGAGGCTGACAGTGGACTATCATGTCCTGAATGAGGTCACACTGCCACTGAGTGCTGCCATACTGGACATGCTAGAACTTCAATATGAACTGGAGTCAAAGGCATCCAAGTGGTATGCCACAATTGATATTGTGAATGTATTTTTCTCGATCCCTTTGGCAGCAGAGTGCAGGTCACCGTTTGCTTTCACTTGGAGGGGCATACACTACAGCTGGAATCGACTGCCCCAGGGGTGGAAACAGCCCCACAATTTGCCATGGATTGATCCAGACTGCACTGCAACAGGGTGAGGCTCCAGAACATCTGCAATACATTGATGACATCATCGTATGGGGCAACACAGCACAAGAAGTCTCTGAGAAAGGAAAGAAAATAATCCAAATTCTTCTGAAAGCTGGTTTCACCATAAAACGAAGTAAGGTCAAGGGACCTGCACAGGAGATCTAGCTTTAAGGAATAAAATGGCATGATGGGCGTCGTCAGATCTCAATGGATGTGATTAACAAAATAACAGCTATGTCTCCACCAACTAAAAAAATGGAAACACAAGCTTTCTTATGTGTTTTTGGTATTTGGAGGATGCATATTCCAAAATACAGTCTGATCATAAGCCCTCTCTACCAGGTGACTATCACGTAAAATGGTATGAGTATGACGCATGGCTGAGGGAGGCTCTGCCGTTGAGTCACGAGGTTCAGAAAGGACCCCCTTGCTTTCTAAACTCCCTCTCAGAGAGGAGCCTAGGTGCGGCTAGGTCCAGTCTTAGTCCCAGACTTGGTCAACAGTTTATGTCTAAAGGAATATATATGTAGCCACTTAGCAGAGTCAATGTTTGCCTGCCAGAATCCTCTCAAGGACTTTCACTGAGACAGTTTTGCAAAGTTGGAAAAGATAGGGGATTTCTTAAGGTGACATATATAAACAGTTTGGAATTGCGGTTGATAAATACACATACTGCAAAAATTGAGCTCGAGTTAATAGTTCAGTGCTTTTTTTAATGATACTTTCCTGAGGTAACATCTGATGTAGTCGGAGACGCAAATCTTTACCAAAGAGGTGTCCCTGCTTGGGGAGGTCCTGCTTGAGTGAGTTCCAACCCCCCACGCTGCGGGCAGGGACACCCTCCACTAGACCACGTTGCCCAAAGCCTCATCCAACCTGGCCTTAAACACTTCCAGGGAGGGGGCCTCCACAACCTCTCTGGGCAACCCGTTCCAGTGCCTCACCACTCTCACAGTAAAGAATTTCTTTCTCACAGTAAAGAATTTCTTCCTAACATCTAGTCTAAATCGACCCTCTTTCAGCTTAAACCCATTACCCCTTGTCCTGTCACTACACTCCCTGATAAACAGTCCCTCTCCAGCTTTCCTGTAGGCCCCCTTCAGGTACTGGAAGGCTGCTATAAGGTCTCCCCAGAGCCTTCTTTTTCTCCAGGCTGAACAACCCCAACTCTCTCAGCCTGTCCTCATGGGAGAGGTGCTCCAGCCCTCTGATCAGCTTCGTGGCCCTCCTCTGGACTCGCTCTAACAGATCTATGTCTTTCTTGTACTGGGGCCCCCAGAGCTGGATGCAGTACTCCAGGTGGGGTCTCACAAGAGCGGAGTAGAGGGGCAGGATCACCTCCCTCGTCCTGCTGGTCATGCTGATTTTGATGCAGCCCAGGACACGGTTGGCTTTCTGGGCTGCTAGCACACATTGCCAGCTCATGTTGAACTTTTTGTGAATCTGATATTATCCCCCTCCCTCTCTGAGCCTAGTTTAAAACTCTGTCAGTGAGCCCTGCTAGCTCCTGGGCAAAGACCCTTTTTCCCTTTTGAGAAAGGTGAATCAAGCTTGGTGCTGCGTAGCCCATCCCATTGTCAAAAACCCCAAAACTGTGGCGGTGACACCAGCCACGGAGCCACGTGCTTATGGACATTGTCCATCTATTCCTCCCAACGTCGCTGCCCGCAACTGGAAGGAGGGTGGAAAAAATAACCTGCGCTCCAGATTCCTTTAGTGACTGTCCCAAGACCCTGAAGTCTCTTTTGATTGCTTTTGCATTATACGTCGCAGCTTCGTCCCCACCCACATGGAGGAGCAGTAGTGGGTAGCAGTCAGAGGGCCGTACATGGCTGGGGAATTTCCTCGTAATGTCTTTAACGCAGGCCCCAGGGAGGCAGCAGACTTCTCTGAGAGGAGGGTCTGCCCTGCATATTGGACCCTCTGTACCCCTCAGAAGGGAGTCACCTACGACTATAACCCACCTTTTCTTCTTTGTGGAGGTGGTCACGATACGGGGTGTCCAAATGCCAGATTCTGCACCTGGGACAGAGTAACGCTGCACACAAGTATAGATTGGGAGAGGAGTGGCTGGAGAGAAGTCTTGCAGAAAGGGATCTGGGGGTGCTGGTTGACAGCAGGATCACTATGAGTCAGCAATGTGCCCTGGCAGCCAAGAGGGCAAACCGCATCCTGGGGTGCATCACAGTATAACCAGCCAGTCAAAAGAGGCGATTATCCTACTGTATTCAACGGTAGTGTGGCCTCACCTTGAGTACTCTTTGCAGTTCTGGGCCCCACAATTTAAGAAGGATGTGAAGGTCCTTGAATGTGTCCAGAGGAGGGCAACAAAGCTGGTGAAAGGGCTGGAAGGAATGCCCTATGAGGAGGAGCGGCTAAGGACTGTTGGTTTGTCTAGTTTGGAGAAAAGGAGGCTCAGAGGTGATCTCATTGCTGTCTACAGCTTCCTGAGGAGGGGAAGTAGAAAGGGAGGCGCTGATCTCTTCTCCCTGATATCCAGTGACAGGACGCATGGGAATGGTTCAAAGCTGCGCCAGGGGAGGTTCAGACTGGACATTAGGAAGCATTTCTTTACCAAGTGGGTGGTCAAACACTGGAACAGGCTTCCTAGAGAGGTAGTTGATGCCCCAAGCCTGTCAGTGTTTAAGAGGCTGTCCTGGTTCTGGCTAGGATAGAGTTAATTTTCACAAGGAGCCAGGATAGGTAAGCCAAGCTGGCCAGGGGGCTATTCCATACCATGTGACGTCATGCTCACCATAAAAGGGGGCTAGTCGGGGAGGGGCGGGTTCAGCGTGGCTCCAGGACGGTCTGAGTGTGGGATGATCATCCGGTCAGTTGTCAGATGGGTAAATCACCTTGTGTTATCAACCATTGTGTATATTCGGTTATAAGTACTGTCGGTGGGTCGGTCCTGGGATCGGTAAATTGCTTTCTGTTATCACCCATTGTGAATATTCCGTTATCAGTACTGTTGTTGATTGTTTCCCTCTCCCTTGCCATCCCAGTAAACTGTCCTTATCCCAACCCACGAGGCTTTGCCTTTGTTTTTTCCCATTCTCCTCCCCATCCTGCCGGGGGGGGAGGGGTGAGCAAGCGGCCGCGTGGTGCTCAGCTGCCGGCTGGGGCTAAACCACGTCAGAGGCATTTGGATAATGCCTTTAATAACATGCTTTAACTTTTGGTCAGCCCTGAATTGGTGAGGCAGTTGGAATAGATGATCGTTGTAGGTCCCTTCTAACTGAACTATTCTATTCTATTCTTATTAAAGAGAACGAAGCTATAGGACAATAGCGGATATTCAACTGGTCTGACAAGGTTCTAGGTAGTGGACTTTTACTTCAGGACAGTCTTTTTATGTATTGGGTTGGTGAGTGTTCTTTTGAAGACTTTCACTGGCATTAATCCTTTTGAAAGCAAATACAGTCTACAAACTAGTGTAAACATAAATCTGATTGTACTATTGCCAAAAGGTGTAAAGTTCTTGATTATGACTTCCCCTTGGGAAAGGCAAATAAATGCATAGATAGACATCTATTATTTAGAAAAAGTCCCTGCATACTGCCAACTTTAAGAAAAATATGTCTGGTCTGTAAGTTTCAAACATTAATTGGATTATGAAAATTATATTTAAATATAAGATTACCTATTAGATCTCCCCGTTGCATTTCAAGCTTTATATAAATATAGAACTTCAGTGCAAAATTAAAAGTATAGTGTAGCTACACAGTACAAGACACAGTTTTATTAACTGTCCATCATGCAGCTTGCTGTTTCAAAACAATTCTGAACAGTGCACTGCATTTTGTGGAATGATAATGGCAATTATTAGCATTAGTTGGTTCTTTAAAGTACATAGTTACAAATTATAAATTTTATCTTCCATTTCTTAATGAATGCCCTCCTAGAAATCCAACTCGTTTCATCATGGACAAAATTAAGCAGATCTGAATAAATCATTAACAGCATTCGTAAAATGAAAAGAAAATAAGGTCATGCAGAACAGACGTTTATCTAAACATTTATCAGAATTTTACTCAGAATCTTTTCTCACAAATCCACAAAGGTCTTTCAGTGTCACAGCTTAAGCTGTGTACAGTGCCACCATTTGCATATATTCCTACTCACAATATTTTACTCAGTACATATCTCATTTATGTTCTGGAACAGACTTCCTAGTTCATGTAGCTGCACATTTATATCTTTGTCTCAGGTGGGCAGAACATGCTCTTCTGCGAGTCTTTGCCTATTTGGTTATGTCAGGACTGTAGAATTAATAGTTCAGATAAAGCAATCAAATAATCAAAACCATTTGAGCCTAAAATGGAATATACTGAGCTAATCAATATTTTCTGTAGTTTTTTCTTTTTCTTTTTTTCAAGATGCTTTGCCCTATGTTCTCTCAGTTGAGTAATCAAGTTATGAGATCAGTCCAAAGCATCAAGCGAGAAAAAAAAAAAATCAAAATAGACTAAGTAAACATGGAGTGGACGAAAATGTGCAGGTAGAGAGCAAAAAGCCAACACTATCATCTCTGCAGACAGTTTCCTTTGTCAGCAGGGTTTTGTTTGTTTTTTGCTTTTAATGAAGCACTGTGTAATATACTGAAATGCTTTCCAATGACTGCTATCCATTACTGAACTTCAGATCTCTGATAATACATAAAATCTTGCTATTTGCCACAGTTAAAATTTTACCTTATATATAGTACAAAAAGCTTGGAAACATTCTCTCCTTACAAAATAACTTTGTATTCTTCCTGCATAAAAGTTGAATCAGAAGATTTATCTATTTTTCATTATAGCAGAGAAAAGATTAGGGGACACTGAAGTTCTTATTTTATTTAGAGTTAACCAGTAAAAATACCTATATAAAAAGTTGAACTTCAACAATGACCATCATCTCACAGCACTAAGGAAATCTGTTACAAATTCAACCATCCACTCAATAAATCCAAATGGAAACAAAGCAGCTTGCATGCACATCCAGCACCCTGCCAGTCTCCAAGCACTATTGGATGAGTAGTGTCTCCAGCACACACAGGAGAGCATCAATTTGGCACCTCTTGCGCCAAAATGGCACAGCAGGCTCCTCTTATCTATGTGACAGGGGATTCATTTCTACATGACATTGGACATAAAATTAATTAATCTGTGTTCAGTGAATGCCATCTTTTAAAAAGGGATTATTTGTTTGGGGTTTGTTTATTTTTCTTTTCCTTTAAACTTTAATTCATTGTCTACAACAAGACTTGACAGATCATTTTGGTGTTTTGCATAGGATAAATTCAAAAAATACACTGGTTGGTGTACACTACGCTTTCTGCACTAGGGTAAGACAGAACTTTCAAAGTTAAAAAATAGAACACAAACAGGTTGAACTGACCATTTGAGTCCTTAATCCTGGAATCACTTGTGTGTGTGTGTGTGTGCGCGTGTGTGCTCTGAGCTGTCAAGATGGCACAGGAGTAACAGAAGAGAAGCTCTCCAAGCTTTTCTGTGGAGCCTGATCCATTTGCAGAACAGCCAGAACATGCCATAAGATTTAAATGGTCTGATTCGTCATTTGGATAATAATCTCATCTGAACTGAAGCCGTGAAAATACCGAGTGACTTGAGATGATATAATTGCTGTTGCAAAATCTAGATTCTTCTGCAGCTCTCCTAGAAAGAGGGCTTTGTTGGAAAACAGATGACTCTTAAAGTAGACACTCCTGGGGATGTGCCCAGAGGCCGGTTGGCACACACGCACAGCCAGGTCAGAGCTGCCGACAGTGCTGCAGGAGCCTCTCAGCAGCAGGCTGTCCTCTCCCAGCTGCTCCTCATGCCCTTGTAGGGCTGAGATCCACCTCAACTGATTGCCTTTGTTTCTGGAAAAATTTTCCACGTACCAGACTTTGGTAGCAGAGCTGTTGCCGCTGGCTTCATAGCTGATGGCATCTGCACTGTTGATGATACCTGCTTGAGTACTGAGTATTGAGCAATATTTTAAAATGCTGCCTGAGCAGGTCTGGATAGAGCACTAGAGAACACAGCTTATCTTTTACCAAAATTGACAGGCTTATCTTCTCAGGACTGGAAGAAACATTCACAGATTGCCGCAGGAGATGAATGGCAATTGTGCTCCTCCATGTTCAAGGTGTGTGTCACTGACTACAAGAACACTCACATTTCTATACTCCATGTATTTTTCCCAAGAAGGGAAAGAAACTACTTTATTCCTTTTTCACTACAATCAAAATCTGCTATCCTATTCAGGGAAGGGCATATAATAGGCAGAAGGTATTAGATGGAGAAGTCATCCTTGTTTTTCTCAGTATTGTGCTGCTAAACAGTCATTTTTGAACTGTTTCAAAACCAAGTCTTCTAAGCAATATTCATATTTGCTCATAATCATCATAAGGGCATGACTCTGCAGTGTGAGGTAAAACAACTATGAATCCTAGCAGCTGTACTGAACTCTTGAATTTCTTTAAAATACATAGTTACAAAGGAAGAACATCAGTATTCACTCCAGGGGGGGATTAACATAAAATTATCAGAAAAGTTTTAAATCATTTTAATGAGTTTGTGAAGAGTCTGCTTTTCTAGGAATTGCACAACATCATGTCTCCCAACTACGGGTTAAAATAAGAAACTGCGGGAGCTGTGCAGCAACGCTGCCGTATGCTAGAGCCAGATACTGCTTGCAACACGTGTGCAGCCCTGATTCTCTTTGCTATTCCACAGATGCTGTCTCATACATGTGAGATCTTAAAAGCAGTTGAAACTGCAATGAAATATGCTGAAAGAAGAACAAGAATGCATATAGCTCCTTTCCCCAAATGTAGAAAAACTTTGTGTAACAGATTTTGGTTTCTTTACGAGCTGTTACAATAAAGTTGTATAAAAAGGTATTTGGGAATTTGGTTTGTTGATGTGGTGGGTTGACCCTGCCTGGATGACAGATGCCCACCAAAGACGCTCTGTCACATCACTCCTCAGCTGGACAGGGGAGAGAAAATATAACAAAAGGCTCGTGGGTTGAGAAAAGGACAGGGAGAGATCATTCACCAATTACCATCATGGGAAAAACACACTCAACTCGGGAAAATTAATTTAATTTATTAACAATCAAATCAGAGTGGAGTAATGAGAAATAAAACCAAATCTTAAAAGCACCTTCCTCCCACCCCTCCATTCTTCCTGGGCTTAACTTTACTCCCAGTTTTCTCCACATCCTCCCCCTGAGCAACACAGGGGGACGGGGAATGGGGGTTGCGGTCGGTTCATCACACATTGTCTCTGCCACTCCTTCCTCCTCAGGGGGAGGACTCCTCACACTCTTCCCCTGTTCCAGCATGGGGTCTCTCCCACACAAGACAGTCCTTCACGAACTTCTCCAATGTGAGTCCTTCCCACAGGCTGCAGTTCTTCGCGAACTGCTCCAGTGTGGGTCCATTCCACAGGGTGCAGTCCTTCAGGACCACACTGCTGCAGTGTGGGTCCCCCACGGGGTCACAAGTCCTGCCAGCAAACCTGCTCCGGCATGGGCTCCTCTCTCCACGGGTCCACAGGTCGTGCCAGGAGCCTGCTCCAGCGCCGGCTTCCCATGGGGTCACAGCCTTCTTCGAGTGCATCCATCTGCTTCAGCATGGGGTCCTCCACAGGCTGCAGAGTGGATATATTCTCCACCATGGACCTCCATGGGCTGCAGGGGGACAGCCTGCCTCACCGTGGTCTTCTCCATGGGCTGCAGGGGAATCTCTGCTCCAGTGCCTGGAGCACCTCCTCCCCCTCCTTCTGCACTGACCTTGGTGTCTGCAGAGTCGTTCCTCTCACATATTCTCACTCCTCTCAGTAGCTGCAATTGCTCCTGTTGTTAGTTTTTTAGGGTTTTTTTTTCCCCCTTCTTAAATATATTAGCACAGAGGCACTACCACCATCACTGACTGGCACGGCCTTGGCCAGCGGCGGGTCCATCTTGGAGCTGGTTGGCATTGGCTCTATCGGACATGGGGGAAGTTTCTAGCAACTTCTCACAGAAACCACCCCTGTAGCCCCCCCCCCCGCTACCAAAACCTTGCCACGCAAATCCAATACAGTTGGTTTGTAGAAAAAAAACAATAAACATGTCAGGGTAGTTTAGATTAGGCATGTGAGTCTGTAATGTAAAACTAAGATGTTGGTCACAGTTGTACCTAGTAAATCAATCCTCTCCTTTGTTTCCAAACCAATATTTATGTCCCGTGAGAGGGACCCCACGCTGGAGCAGGGGAAGAATGAGAGGAGTCCTCCCCCTGAGGATGAAGAAGCGGCAGAAACAACGTGTGATGAACTGACCGTAACCCCCATTCCCTGTCCCCCTGTGCCACTGAGGGGGGGCGGAGGCTGAAGCCGGGAGTGAAGTTGAGCCCGGGAAGATGGGAGGGGTGGGGGGAGGTGTTTTAAGATTTGGTTTTATTTCTCATTCCTCTACTCTGTTTTGCCTAGTAATAAATTAGATGAATTCCCTCTTGTCGTGGTTTTACCCCAGCCGGCAGCTGAGCACCACGCAGCCGCTCGTTCACTCCCTCCCCATCAGGATGGGGGAGGGAATTGGAAGAGTTAAAGTGAGAAAACTCGTGGGTTGAGATAAAGACAGTTTAATAGGTAAAGCAAAAGCCGCGCGCACAAGCAAAGCAAAGCAAGGAATTCATTCACCACTTCCCATGGGCAGGCAGGTGTTCAGCCATCTCCAGGAAAGCAGGGCTCCGTCACGCGTAACGGTTACTTGGGAAGACAAACGCCATCGCTGCAAACGCTGCCGCCCCCCCCCTCCCTCTTCCCCCAAGCTCCTTATAAACTGAGCATGACATCATATAGTATGGAATATCCCTTTGGTCAGTTTGGGTCACCTGTCCTGTCTGTGTCTCCTCCCAACTTCTTGTCCACCCCCAGCCATCCCGCTGGCAGGGCAGTGCAAGAAGCAGAAAAGGCCTTGGCCCCGTGTAAACACTGCTCAACAACAGGTCCATAGAACAAAAACATCTCTATATTATCAATGCTGTCTCCAGCACAAATCCAAAACATATCCCCACACTAGCTACTATGAAGAAAATCAATCCTCTCAGCTGAAACCAGGACACCTCTTTAAGTTCAGCCTGTTTTGCTCGTGACGATAATTAGTGAATGATCTCTCCCTGTCCTTATCTCGACCCGTAAGCTTTTCGTTGTACTTTTTCTCCCCCGTCTAAAGAAGGAGGGGAGTGATAGAGCGGCTCTGGTGGGCACCTGGCCCTCAGCCAGGGTCAACCCACCACAAAGAGATAAGGTGAAATACTAAAAATAAATCTGGAGCAGCTGTGAGTTGGTGAGGAAGGAAAGTAATAGTAAAACATCCACGTCTTTATGCAAATACATTAAAAAAGAAAATAAAGAAATAGGAATCAGCTGGTGAGAGGAAGAGCGCAGTGGAACAAAGCACACTATGGAAATGCAAACACAGACTGTTACAATAACCTGCACAGGAAAGCTGCCTGCATAGGAAAAGTTCAAAGCACTACTACTGTACTCAAAGATGATGAAAGTTTGATAAAATATGAAAAGGAATGATAGAAATGATGGACATTCAGTTGCACCTGTGTGGAGACTGATGCATTTGTTCATGCTCCTAGAGCCTTGTTGCTGAAGATCAACTCCGAAAGCCTGCACCATTCTTCAAGGACAATCTAGCAGGGCAGCTCAGCAGCACCACTGCTTCTCAACAACAGCAGAGAAAAAAAACAAGCTCTGCCTGACCCAGGGCAGGTTTGACGTGAGCAGGTGTCCTCACTCCAGGGGCCTCAGAGCTGTGGATGCTTTAGAGCACTCACCAGTACAAAAAATTACATAACCAGAGGTTTTATAATACAAATGTTAAATGATGACCTAGGAAATGTGATATTGGATTTTATAAGAAGTTGTAGAAGAACAGCAGATAATTGAAATGTATGCAAAAGAATGGTCAGTGATGGCTTTTAAGTTTAATACAGATTACTGGAATTTATCAAACATAGCTGTAACCTTTCAACATTTAAGAATGTAGTGTTAGGGGAAAAAATAAATATATTCAACCCAGCCTAAACTAAGACCAAGAAACAGTACACCTATGAACTCTTGTAAGCAATTCCCTTAAACCCATGAAGAACAGGGATTATGGAAATAAGTCTAACCTTTTCATGGTGTGTTCCTTTAGAATGACAGGCTAAAATCCAAAGCTTAAACTATTATTTCTTTGGGAGGAAAAGATCAAGAAGGGTCTTGGGACAAGCAGGCAGTTATCCCTCCATGCATTTTAAACTACATTTTGTCTCCTGAAAATACTAGGAAGACATACACAGAAGAATACTGCTAAAGACAATTTGAGTTAGGCTAAAACTGACTACATCCCTTTCTCAGACCCCAAACAACCCAGTTTCCTAAGGGCAGACTACCATTGAAACTCTTATAACTGAGGGAATAAAGCATTCAAGAGTTTATACAGCTGCTAGGATTTTTACCGCACACTGCAGAGTCATGCCTTTATGATGATTATGAGCAAATACGAATATTGCTTAGAAGGCAGGAATTATCCTAAGCTTGGTTTTGAAACAGTTCAAAAATAACTGCTTAGCAGCACAATACTGAGAAAAACAAGGGTGACTTGCCCATTTTCTCTTCTGCTTTCTGAGACAGCAGAGAAAAAAGCATTCATTTAGGTTTGTTGGTACTGTACTTAAGTGGTAGTTAATCACTCAAGAACAAGTGATGTCTTTGTAAGACAAATGAGGCATGGAAACAATTAACACAGAAAACCTCTGTTTACCTTTTTTTCCTCCCTGCCTTGATAGACATAAGCCATATTTGCATCGATACTGGGAAAAAAGGGGATAATGTAACACTTCCACTACTGTACTTTTCTTAAAAGCTGATTTAAAAAATATACTATAACCTCAGTTCATTATGTAAGGCAGTATATAAAGAACATATCTTTCAAAAAGATCTATATTTAGCTTGGGAAAATAAAGCATTAGCATAGAGTAAATTTTTAAGTCTGACAATAATACTACATGTACATCTAAATTAATTCAAAGTTGTGTTCCGACATAGTATCTCAGGGAGGTAAGTGTTATTCCAGTTCTGATTGATAAACTGTGATGTATGCAGTCAAACAGATGCACTGTAAAAATCAGACAGAGAGAAAATAGAGAACAACCCCACACACTTTCCTTCCCCCAGCCATGATGGCAAGAAATTGAAGCCCATTTGATTCCAACAACAAAATCTAGCCAATGCTCACTGGGGAGAAGTGGTGGTGGGGTGTCTTTTGTTTTGTTTTATTTTGAAAAGATTTTCTAGATATAGTCTGCAGTAACTTGTCCTGCATAATATTATTTAGCTCCCAGTTAAAATAAAATTGTGGCTTAAAGCACAAAACAAATACAGACTATGACACTGATGTTTCACCTGGCAAAATTCTTTCATGTACCCACCAGAATATTAAGACAAAAATCCCTTTAGTTAGTGACATTGTTTGAATTTGTTTCCCAGAAGAAATTAATACACGACATCAAGGCTGTAAATATATCAGGCTTCTCAACTATAGCAAAACTTTTGACACAGTAAATATGTCTGCATAGATTGTTTTTTTCCTGGGCAGAAAGATTTCATTGGATATACTTAGAAATTATCAGTATCATTTAAAAATTCTAACTTCATCACCAACAGTTTATGAACTCATCATTTCCATAAGGCTTGCCTTGCTATTTGATCACAGAAATACAAGCTTCTTTTGAGCATTAACATGCATCTACAAATGCATTCTTAGAAACAAAACAACAAACTGACTCAGTTACTATGTTTTCACTTAGATCATCTGGTATTCAGGAAGCAAGACTCTGATTACTAATCATCTGAGAGAGCTCTTGAAATGATGAGTGACCTTTTAAAAGTTCAGAAGAATAAAAATGTATCATGAAATCACTGGGAAACAGCTTAAAGAAAACAGGTAATGGAGAAACTTTGTTGAGGGTGAATGTATCACTCTGTGTCCATCACATCCTGACTTCAATGTTTTGAACACAACAAAAGACTGAGCACCAGCCCTCTCCACAAAACAGGGATGCTTGTTTTTCCTCTTCACAATAAAAAACAATGCTTACATTATATTCACATTGCCCATATATGCTGTAACACTAGAAGACTATCTATGTCAAAAAATTCTTGTGCTGTGTTCAGATATTGTGAGCTGAGACAGTGGTTTCCACTAAGTCCACCAAGCAGCTATCAGAAGTCACAAACATTTAGGAGCTGTCCAAGACCGCATTTCAAAGAAACAGACACATCGGAAAAGACAATGAAAAAATACAGTAAGCTACAACTGATTAAATCAAAGGTAGCCCTTACAACTTCTCACTGTAAGGCAGACATGATCTTAAGTAGAAGAATTCAAGAGACATCCTCACTGAAATAGAAGTCAGTAATTGGACCTGCCTATAGGAATTACATATCATAAACGCAATGAACTTGAAGCCTTGGTACATAACAAGAACTATGAATTAACTGACACCAATGAGATTAAATGAGGGAAAGGAAAAGTGCAATGATAGAATATTGATGCATTTCGGAACAGCTTTGCTGCTTTCTCAGCCAGAAATGGTACATGAAAAGGAGATAGTCTTTTGTTGTATCTCGAGAATGTATGTATTTGCTCAGATGTCCAGAAAATTGCAGACAGACAGATTTGGAATGTCTCTGGTGGAAGAAAAAAAAGGAGTGACCAGAACAACACCTACTTCAAAAACTGTCCCATTCTCCCATTCTCAGCCAGAAGAGGGTGATGAATGAGGTTTTTGGGACCCAAAATGGCCAAAGGGATATTCTGTCGTGGTTTTGCCCAAGCTGGCAGCCTAAGCACCATGCAGCTGCTCACTCACTCCTCCCCCCACAAGAGGATGGGGAAGAGAGGAAAAAACAAACTCATGGGTTGAGATAAAGACAGTTTAATATAATAAAAAAAGAAGATAACAACAACAACAACAACAAAAATGAAATAATGACAATAATACTAAAAACAACAAAAACAACAAACAACTCACTCCCTGTCCTTATCTCGACCCATAAGCTTTTCATTGTACTTTTTCTCCCCTGTCTAGTGAATGAGGGGAGTGATAGAGTGGCTCTGGTGGGCACCTGGCCCCCAGCCAGGGTCAACCCACCACAGGCATGCTCCGTATATAACTGGGGAGGCTAGCCGGGAGGCAGATTCCCTTCTCGGATAACAGTCTGATTGTCGGATTGTTTCATTTTCCTTTCGTATGTGGTGAGCAATTGCATTTGTTCATCACTTGTATTATTATTATTGTTGTTGTTTTTGTTGTTTTTAGTATTATTGTCATTATTTCATTTTTGTTGTTGTTGTTGTTGTTATCTTCTTTTTTTATTATATTAAACTGTCTTTATCTCAACCCATGAGTTTGTTTTTTCCTCTCTTCCCCATCCTCTTGTGGGGGGAGGAGTGAGTGAGCAGCTGCATGGTGCTTAGGCTGCCAGCTTGGGCAAAACCACGACAGAATATCCCTTTGGCCATTTTGGGTCCCAAAAACCTCATTCATCACCCTCTTCTGGCTGAGAATGGGAGAATGGGACAGTTTTTGAAGTAGGTGTTGTTCTGGTCACTCCTTTTTTTTCTTCCACCAGAGACATTCCAAATCTGTCTGTCTGCAATTTTCTGGACATCTGAGCAAATACATACATTCTCGAGATACAACAAAAGACTATCTCCTTTTCATGTACCATTTCTGGCTGAGAAAGCAGCAAAGCTGTTCCGAAATGCATCAATATTCTATCATTGCACTTTTCCTTTCCCTCATTTAATCTCATTGGTGTCAGTTAATTCATAGTTCTTGTTATGTACCAAGGCTTCAAGTTCATTGCGTTTATGATATGTAATTCCTATAGGCAGGTCCAATTACTGACTTCTATTTCAGTGAGGATGTCTCTTGAATTCTTCTACTTAAGATCATGTCTGCCTTACAGTGAGAAGTTGTAAGGGCTACCTTTGATTTAATCAGTTGTAGCTTACTGTATTTTTTCATTGTCTTTTCCGATGTGTCTGTTTCTTTGAAATGCGGTCTTGGACAGCTCCTAAATGTTTGTGACTTCTGATAGCTGCTTGGTGGACTTAGTGGAAACCACTGTCTCAGCTCACAATATCTGAACACAGCACAAGAATTTTTTGACATAGATAGTCTTCTAGTGTTACAGCATATATGGGCAATGTGAATATAATGTAAGCATTGTTTTTTATTGTGAAGAGGAAAAACAAGCATCCCTGTTTTGTGGAGAGGGCTGGTGCTCAGTCTTTTGTTGTGTTCAAAACATTGAAGTCAGGATGTGATGGACACAGAGTGATACATTCACCCTCAACAAAGTTTCTCCATTACCTGTTTTCTTTAAGCTGTTTCCCAGTGATTTCATGATACATTTTTATTCTTCTGAACTTTTAAAAGGTCACTCATCATTTCAAGAGCTCTCTCAGATGATTAGTAATCAGAGTCTTGCTTCCTGAATACCAGATGATCTAAGTGAAAACATAGTAACTGAGTCAGTTTGTTGTTTTGTTTCTAAGAATGCATTTGTAGATGCATGTTAATGCTCAAAAGAAGCTTGTATTTCTGTGATCAAATAGCAAGGCAAGCCTTATGGAAATGATGAGTTCATAAACTGTTGGTGATGAAGTTAGAATTTTTAAATGATACTGATAATTTCTAAGTATATCCAATGAAATCTTTCTGCCCAGGAAAAAAACAATCTATGCAGACATATTTACTGTGTCAAAAGTTTTGCTATAGTTGAGAAGCCTGATATATTTACAGCCTTGATGTCGTGTATTAATTTCTTCTGGGAAACAAATTCAAACAATGTCACTAACTAAAGGGATTTTTGTCTTAATATTCTGGTGGGTACATGAAAGAATTTTGCCAGGTGAAACATCAGTGTCATAGTCTGTATTTGTTTTGTGCTTTAAGCCACAATTTTATTTTAACTGGGAGCTAAATAATATTATGCAGGACAAGTTACTGCAGACTATATCTAGAAAATCTTTTCAAAATAAAACAAAACAAAAGACACCCCACCACCACTTCTCCCCAGTGAGCATTGGCTAGATTTTGTTGTTGGAATCAAATGGGCTTCAATTTCTTGCCATCATGGCTGGGGGAAGGAAAGTGTGTGGGGTTGTTCTCTATTTTCTCTCTGTCTGATTTTTACAGTGCATCTGTTTGACTGCATACATCACAGTTTATCAATCAGAACTGGAATAACACTTACCTCCCTGAGATACTATGTCGGAACACAACTTTGAATTAATTTAGATGTACATGTAGTATTATTGTCAGACTTAAAAATTTACTCTATGCTAATGCTTTATTTTCCCAAGCTAAATATAGATCTTTTTGAAAGATATGTTCTTTATATACTGCCTTACATAATGAACTGAGGTTATAGTATATTTTTTAAATCAGCTTTTAAGAAAAGTACAGTAGTGGAAGTGTTACATTATCCCCTTTTTTCCCAGTATCGATGCAAATATGGCTTATGTCTATCAAGGCAGGGAGGAAAAAAAGGTAAACAGAGGTTTTCTGTGTTAATTGTTTCCATGCCTCATTTGTCTTACAAAGACATCACTTGTTCTTGAGTGATTAACTACCACTTAAGTACAGTACCAACAAACCTAAATGAATGCTTTTTTCTCTGCTGTCTCAGAAAGCAGAAGAGAAAATGGGCAAGTCACCCTTGTTTTTCTCAGTATTGTGCTGCTAAGCAGTTATTTTTGAACTGTTTCAAAACCAAGCTTAGGATAATTCCTGCCTTCTAAGCAATATTCGTATTTGCTCATAATCATCATAAAGGCATGACTCTGCAGTGTGCGGTAAAAATCCTAGCAGCTGTATAAACTCTTGAATGCTTTATTCCCTCAGTTATAAGAGTTTCAATGGTAGTCTGCCCTTAGGAAACTGGGTTGTTTGGGGTCTGAGAAAGGGATGTAGTCAGTTTTAGCCTAACTCAAATTGTCTTTAGCAGTATTCTTCTGTGTATGTCTTCCTAGTATTTTCAGGAGACAAAATGTAGTTTAAAATGCATGGAGGGATAACTGCCTGCTTGTCCCAAGACCCTTCTTGATCTTTTCCTCCCAAAGAAATAATAGTTTAAGCTTTGGATTTTAGCCTGTCATTCTAAAGGAACACACCATGAAAAGGTTAGACTTATTTCCATAATCCCTGTTCTTCATGGGTTTAAGGGAATTGCTTACAAGAGTTCATAGGTGTACTGTTTCTTGGTCTTAGTTTAGGCTGGGTTGAATATATTTATTTTTTCCCCTAACACTACATTCTTAAATGTTGAAAGGTTACAGCTATGTTTGATAAATTCCAGTAATCTGTATTAAACTTAAAAGCCATCACTGACCATTCTTTTGCATACATTTCAATTATCTGCTGTTCTTCTACAACTTCTTATAAAATCCAATATCACATTTCCTAGGTCATCATTTAACATTTGTATTATAAAACCTCTGGTTATGTAATTTTTTGTACTGGTGAGTGCTCTAAAGCATCCACAGCTCTGAGGCCCCTGGAGTGAGGACACCTGCTCACGTCAAACCTGCCCTGGGTCAGGCAGAGCTTGTTTTTTTTCTCTGCTGTTGTTGAGAAGCAGTGGTGCTGCTGAGCTGCCCTGCTAGATTGTCCTTGAAGAATGGTGCAGGCTTTCGGAGTTGATCTTCAGCAACAAGGCTCTAGGAGCATGAACAAATGCATCAGTCTCCACACAGGTGCAACTGAATGTCCATCATTTCTATCATTCCTTTTCATATTTTATCAAACTTTCATCATCTTTGAGTACAGTAGTAGTGCTTTGAACTTTTCCTATGCAGGCAGCTTTCCTGTGCAGGTTATTGTAACAGTCTGTGTTTGCATTTCCATAGTGTGCTTTGTTCCACTGCGCTCTTCCTCTCACCAGCTGATTCCTATTTCTTTATTTTCTTTTTTAATGTATTTGCATAAAGACGTGGATGTTTTACTATTACTTTCCTTCCTCACCAACTCACAGCTGCTCCAGATTTATTTTTAGTATTTCACCTTATCTCTTTGTGGTGGGTTGACCCTGGCTGAGGGCCAGGTGCCCACCAGAGCCGCTCTATCACTCCCCTCCTTCTTTAGACGGGGGAGAAAAAGTACAACGAAAAGCTTACGGGTCGAGATAAGGACAGGGAGAGATCATTCACTAATTATCGTCACGAGCAAAACAGGCTGAACTTAAAGAGGTGTCCTGGTTTCAGCTGAGAGGATTGATTTTCTTCATAGTAGCTAGTGTGGGGATATGTTTTGGATTTGTGCTGGAGACAGCATTGATAATATAGAGATGTTTTTGTTCTATGGACCTGTTGTTGAGCAGTGTTTACACGGGGCCAAGGCCTTTTCTGCTTCTTGCACTGCCCTGCCAGCGGGATGGCTGGGGGTGGACAAGAAGTTGGGAGGAGACACAGACAGGACAGGTGACCCAAACTGACCAAAGGGATATTCCATACTATATGATGTCATGCTCAGTTTATAAGGAGCTTGGGGGAAGAGGGAGGGGGGGGGCGGCAGCGTTTGCAGCGATGGCGTTTGTCTTCCCAAGTAACCGTTACGCGTGACGGAGCCCTGCTTTCCTGGAGATGGCTGAACACCTGCCTGCCCATGGGAAGTGGTGAATGAATTCCTTGCTTTGCTTTGCTTGTGCGCGCGGCTTTTGCTTTACCTATTAAACTGTCTTTATCTCAACCCACGAGTTTTCTCACTTTAACTCTTCCAATTCCCTCCCCCATCCTGATGGGGAGGGAGTGAACGAGCGGCTGCGTGGTGCTCAGCTGCCGGCTGGGGTAAAACCACGACAAGAGGGAATTCATCTAATTTATTACTAGGCAAAACAGAGTAGAGGAATGAGAAATAAAACCAAATCTTAAAACACCTCCCCCCACCCCTCCCATCTTCCCGGGCTCAACTTCACTCCCGGCTTCAGCCTCCGCCCCCCCTCAGTGGCACAGGGGGACAGGGAATGGGGGTTACGGTCAGTTCATCACACGTTGTTTCTGCCGCTTCTTCATCCTCAGGGGGAGGACTCCTCTCATTCTTCCCCTGCTCCAGCGTGGGGTCCCTCTCACGGGACATAAATATTGGTTTGGAAACAAAGGAGAGGATTGATTTACTAGGTACAACTGTGACCAACATCTTAGTTTTACATTACAGACTCACATGCCTAATCTAAACTACCCTGACATGTTTATTGTTTTTTTTCTACAAACCAACTGTATTGGATTTGCGTGGCAAGGTTTTGGTAGCGGGGGGGGGGGCTACAGGGGTGGTTTCTGTGAGAAGTTGCTAGAAACTTCCCCCATGTCCGATAGAGCCAATGCCAACCAGCTCCAAGATGGACCCGCCGCTGGCCAAGGCCGTGCCAGTCAGTGATGGTGGTAGTGCCTCTGTGCTAATATATTTAAGAAGGGGGAAAAAAAAACCCTAAAAAACTAACAACAGGAGCAATTGCAGCTACTGAGAGGAGTGAGAATATGTGAGAGGAACGACTCTGCAGACACCAAGGTCAGTGCAGAAGGAGGGGGAGGAGGTGCTCCAGGCACTGGAGCAGAGATTCCCCTGCAGCCCATGGAGAAGACCACGGTGAGGCAGGCTGTCCCCCTGCAGCCCATGGAGGTCCATGGTGGAGAATATATCCACTCTGCAGCCTGTGGAGGACCCCATGCTGAAGCAGATGGATGCACTCGAAGAAGGCTGTGACCCCATGGGAAGCCGGCGCTGGAGCAGGCTCCTGGCACGACCTGTGGACCCGTGGAGAGAGGAGCCCATGCCGGAGCAGGTTTGCTGGCAGGACTTGTGACCCCGTGGGGGACCCACACTGCAGCAGTGTGGTCCTGAAGGACTGCACCCTGTGGAATGGACCCACACTGGAGCAGTTCGCGAAGAACTGCAGCCTGTGGGAAGGACTCACATTGGAGAAGTTCGTGAAGGACTGTCTTGTGTGGGAGAGACCCCATGCTGGAACAGGGGAAGAGTGTGAGGAGTCCTCCCCCTGAGGAGGAAGGAGTGGCAGAGACAATGTGTGATGAACCGACCGCAACCCCCATTCCCCGTCCCCCTGTGTTGCTCAGGGGGAGGATGTGGAGAAAACTGGGAGTAAAGTTAAGCCCAGGAAGAATGGAGGGGTGGGAGGAAGGTGCTTTTAAGATTTGGTTTTATTTCTCATTACTCCACTCTGATTTGATTGTTAATAAATTAAATTAATTTTCCCGAGTTGAGTGTGTTTTTCCCATGATGGTAATTGGTGAATGATCTCTCCCTGTCCTTTTCTCAACCCACGAGCCTTTTGTTATATTTTCTCTCCCCTGTCCAGCTGAGGAGTGATGTGACAGAGCGTCTTTGGTGGGCATCTGTCATCCAGGCAGGGTCAACCCACCACATCAACAAACCAAATTCCCAAATACCTTTTTATACAACTTTATTGTAACAGCTCGTAAAGAAACCAAAATCTGTTACACAAAGTTTTTCTACATTTGGGGAAAGGAGCTATATGCATTCTTGTTCTTCTTTCAGCATATTTCATTGCAGTTTCAACTGCTTTTAAGATCTCACATGTATGAGACAGCATCTGTGGAATAGCAAAGAGAATCAGGGCTGCACACGTGTTGCAAGCAGTATCTGGCTCTAGCATACGGCAGCGTTGCTGCACAGCTCCCGCAGTTTCTTATTTTAACCCGTAGTTGGGAGACATGATGTTGTGCAATTCCTAGAAAAGCAGACTCTTCACAAACTCATTAAAATGATTTAAAACTTTTCTGATAATTTTATGTTAATCCCCCCCTGGAGTGAATACTGATGTTCTTCCTTTGTAACTATGTATTTTAAAGAAATTCAAGAGTTCAGTACAGCTGCTAGGATTCATAGTTGTTTTACCTCACACTGCAGAGTCATGCCCTTATGATGATTATGAGCAAATATGAATATTGCTTAGAAGACTTGGTTTTGAAACAGTTCAAAAATGACTGTTTAGCAGCACAATACTGAGAAAAACAAGGATGACTTCTCCATCTAATACCTTCTGCCTATTATATGCCCTTCCCTGAATAGGATAGCAGATTTTGATTGTAGTGAAAAAGGAATAAAGTAGTTTCTTTCCCTTCTTGGGAAAAATACATGGAGTATAGAAATGTGAGTGTTCTTGTAGTCAGTGACACACACCTTGAACATGGAGGAGCACAATTGCCATTCATCTCCTGCGGCAATCTGTGAATGTTTCTTCCAGTCCTGAGAAGATAAGCCTGTCAATTTTGGTAAAAGATAAGCTGTGTTCTCTAGTGCTCTATCCAGACCTGCTCAGGCAGCATTTTAAAATATTGCTCAATACTCAGTACTCAAGCAGGTATCATCAACAGTGCAGATGCCATCAGCTATGAAGCCAGCGGCAACAGCTCTGCTACCAAAGTCTGGTACGTGGAAAATTTTTCCAGAAACAAAGGCAATCAGTTGAGGTGGATCTCAGCCCTACAAGGGCATGAGGAGCAGCTGGGAGAGGACAGCCTGCTGCTGAGAGGCTCCTGCAGCACTGTCGGCAGCTCTGACCTGGCTGTGCGTGTGTGCCAACCGGCCTCTGGGCACATCCCCAGGAGTGTCTACTTTAAGAGTCATCTGTTTTCCAACAAAGCCCTCTTTCTAGGAGAGCTGCAGAAGAATCTAGATTTTGCAACAGCAATTATATCATCTCAAGTCACTCGGTATTTTCACGGCTTCAGTTCAGATGAGATTATTATCCAAATGACGAATCAGACCATTTAAATCTTATGGCATGTTCTGGCTGTTCTGCAAATGGATCAGGCTCCACAGAAAAGCTTGGAGAGCTTCTCTTCTGTTACTCCTGTGCCATCTTGACAGCTCAGAGCACACACGCGCACACACACACACACACAAGTGATTCCAGGATTAAGGACTCAAATGGTCAGTTCAACCTGTTTGTGTTCTATTTTTTAACTTTGAAAGTTCTGTCTTACCCTAGTGCAGAAAGCGTAGTGTACACCAACCAGTGTATTTTTTGAATTTATCCTATGCAAAACACCAAAATGATCTGTCAAGTCTTGTTGTAGACAATGAATTAAAGTTTAAAGGAAAAGAAAAATAAACAAACCCCAAACAAATAATCCCTTTTTAAAAGATGGCATTCACTGAACACAGATTAATTAATTTTATGTCCAATGTCATGTAGAAATGAATCCCCTGTCACATAGATAAGAGGAGCCTGCTGTGCCATTTTGGCGCAAGAGGTGCCAAATTGATGCTCTCCTGTGTGTGCTGGAGACACTACTCATCCAATAGTGCTTGGAGACTGGCAGGGTGCTGGATGTGCATGCAAGCTGCTTTGTTTCCATTTGGATTTATTGAGTGGATGGTTGAATTTGTAACAGATTTCCTTAGTGCTGTGAGATGATGGTCATTGTTGAAGTTCAACTTTTTATATAGGTATTTTTACTGGTTAACTCTAAATAAAATAAGAACTTCAGTGTCCCCTAATCTTTTCTCTGCTATAATGAAAAATAGATAAATCTTCTGATTCAACTTTTATGCAGGAAGAATACAAAGTTATTTTGTAAGGAGAGAATGTTTCCAAGCTTTTTGTACTATATATAAGGTAAAATTTTAACTGTGGCAAATAGCAAGATTTTATGTATTATCAGAGATCTGAAGTTCAGTAATGGATAGCAGTCATTGGAAAGCATTTCAGTATATTACACAGTGCTTCATTAAAAGCAAAAAACAAACAAAACCCTGCTGACAAAGGAAACTGTCTGCAGAGATGATAGTGTTGGCTTTTTGCTCTCTACCTGCACATTTTCGTCCACTCCATGTTTACTTAGTCTATTTTGATTTTTTTTTTTTCTCGCTTGATGCTTTGGACTGATCTCATAACTTGATTACTCAACTGAGAGAACATAGGGCAAAGCATCTTGAAAAAAAGAAAAAGAAAAAACTACAGAAAATATTGATTAGCTCAGTATATTCCATTTTAGGCTCAAATGGTTTTGATTATTTGATTGCTTTATCTGAACTATTAATTCTACAGTCCTGACATAACCAAATAGGCAAAGACTCGCAGAAGAGCATGTTCTGCCCACCTGAGACAAAGATATAAATGTGCAGCTACATGAACTAGGAAGTCTGTTCCAGAACATAAATGAGATATGTACTGAGTAAAATATTGTGAGTAGGAATATATGCAAATGGTGGCACTGTACACAGCTTAAGCTGTGACACTGAAAGACCTTTGTGGATTTGTGAGAAAAGATTCTGAGTAAAATTCTGATAAATGTTTAGATAAACGTCTGTTCTGCATGACCTTATTTTCTTTTCATTTTACGAATGCTGTTAATGATTTATTCAGATCTGCTTAATTTTGTCCATGATGAAACGAGTTGGATTTCTAGGAGGGCATTCATTAAGAAATGGAAGATAAAATTTATAATTTGTAACTATGTACTTTAAAGAACCAACTAATGCTAATAATTGCCATTATCATTCCACAAAATGCAGTGCACTGTTCAGAATTGTTTTGAAACAGCAAGCTGCATGATGGACAGTTAATAAAACTGTGTCTTGTACTGTGTAGCTACACTATACTTTTAATTTTGCACTGAAGTTCTATATTTATATAAAGCTTGAAATGCAACGGGGAGATCTAATAGGTAATCTTATATTTAAATATAATTTTCATAATCCAATTAATGTTTGAAACTTACAGACCAGACATATTTTTCTTAAAGTTGGCAGTATGCAGGGACTTTTTCTAAATAATAGATGTCTATCTATGCATTTATTTGCCTTTCCCAAGGGGAAGTCATAATCAAGAACTTTACACCTTTTGGCAATAGTACAATCAGATTTATGTTTACACTAGTTTGTAGACTGTATTTGCTTTCAAAAGGATTAATGCCAGTGAAAGTCTTCAAAAGAACACTCACCAACCCAATACATAAAAAGACTGTCCTGAAGTAAAAGTCCACTACCTAGAACCTTGTCAGACCAGTTGAATATCCGCTATTGTCCTATAGCTTCGTTCTCTTTAATAAGAATAGAATAGAATAGTTCAGTTAGAAGGGACCTACAACGATCATCTATTCCAACTGCCTCACCAATTCAGGGCTGACCAAAAGTTAAAGCATGTTATTAAAGGCATTATCCAAATGCCTCTGACGTGGTTTAGCCCCAGCCGGCAGCTGAGCACCACGCGGCCGCTTGCTCACCCCTCCCCCCCCGGCAGGATGGGGAGGAGAATGGGAAAAAACAAAGGCAAAGCCTCGTGGGTTGGGATAAGGACAGTTTACTGGGATGGCAAGGGAGAGGGAAACAATCAACAACAGTACTGATAACGGAATATTCACAATGGGTGATAACAGAAAGCAATTTACCGATCCCAGGACCGACCCACCGACAGTACTTATAACCGAATATACACAATGGTTGATAACACAAGGTGATTTACCCATCTGACAACTGACCGGATGATCATCCCACACTCAGACCGTCCTGGAGCCACGCTGAACCCGCCCCTCCCCGACTAGCCCCCTTTTATGGTGAGCATGACGTCACATGGTATGGAATAGCCCCCTGGCCAGCTTGGCTTACCTATCCTGGCTCCTTGTGAAAATTAACTCTATCCTAGCCAGAACCAGGACAGCCTCTTAAACACTGACAGGCTTGGGGCATCAACTACCTCTCTAGGAAGCCTGTTCCAGTGTTTGACCACCCACTTGGTAAAGAAATGCTTCCTAATGTCCAGTCTGAACCTCCCCTGGCGCAGCTTTGAACCATTCCCATGCGTCCTGTCACTGGATATCAGGGAGAAGAGATCAGCGCCTCCCTTTCTACTTCCCCTCCTCAGGAAGCTGTAGACAGCAATGAGATCACCTCTGAGCCTCCTTTTCTCCAAACTAGACAAACCAACAGTCCTTAGCCGCTCCTCCTCATAGGGCATTCCTTCCAGCCCTTTCACCAGCTTTGTTGCCCTCCTCTGGACACATTCAAGGACCTTCACATCCTTCTTAAATTGTGGGGCCCAGAACTGCAAAGAGTACTCAAGGTGAGGCCACACTACCGTTGAATACAGTAGGATAATCGCCTCTTTTGACTGGCTGGTTATACTGTGATGCACCCCAGGATGCGGTTTGCCCTCTTGGCTGCCAGGGCACATTGCTGACTCATAGTGATCCTGCTGTCAACCAGCACCCCCAGATCCCTTTCTGCAAGACTTCTCTCCAGCCACTCCTCTCCCAATCTATACTTGTGTGCAGCGTTACTCTGTCCCAGGTGCAGAATCTGGCATTTGGACACCCCGTATCGTGACCACCTCCACAAAGAAGAAAAGGTGGGTTATAGTCGTAGGTGACTCCCTTCTGAGGGGTACAGAGGGTCCAATATGCAGGGCAGACCCTCCTCTCAGAGAAGTCTGCTGCCTCCCTGGGGCCTGCGTTAAAGACATTACGAGGAAATTCCCCAGCCATGTACGGCCCTCTGACTGCTACCCACTACTGCTCCTCCATGTGGGTGGGGACGAAGCTGCGACGTATAATGCAAAAGCAATCAAAAGAGACTTCAGGGTCTTGGGACAGTCACTAAAGGAATCTGGAGCGCAGGTTATTTTTTCCACCCTCCTTCCAGTTGCGGGCAGCGACGTTGGGAGGAATAGATGGACAATGTCCATAAGCACGTGGCTCCGTGGCTGGTGTCACCGCCACAGTTTTGGGGTTTTTGACAATGGGATGGGCTACGCAGCACCAAGCTTGATTCACCTTTCTCAAAAGGGAAAAAGGGTCTTTGCCCAGGAGCTAGCAGGGCTCACTGACAGAGTTTTAAACTAGGCTCAGAGAGGGAGGGGGATAATATCAGATTCACAAAAAGTTCAACATGAGCTGGCAATGTGTGCTAGCAGCCCAGAAAGCCAACCGTGTCCTGGGCTGCATCAAAATCAGCATGACCAGCAGGACGAGGGAGGTGATCCTGCCCCTCTACTCCGCTCTTGTGAGACCCCACCTGGAGTACTGCATCCAGCTCTGGGGGCCCCAGTACAAGAAAGACATAGATCTGTTAGAGCGAGTCCAGAGGAGGGCCACGAAGCTGATCAGAGGGCTGGAGCACCTCTCCCATGAGGACAGGCTGAGAGAGTTGGGGTTGTTCAGCCTGGAGAAAAAGAAGGCTCTGGGGAGACCTTATAGCAGCCTTCCAGTACCTGAAGGGGGCCTACAGGAAAGCTGGAGAGGGACTGTTTATCAGGGAGTGTAGTGACAGGACAAGGGGTAATGGGTTTAAGCTGAAAGAGGGTCGATTTAGACTAGATGTTAGGAAGAAATTCTTTACTGTGAGAAAGAAATTCTTTACTGTGAGAGTGGTGAGGCACTGGAACGGGTTGCCCAGAGAGGTTGTGGAGGCCCCCTCCCTGGAAGTGTTTAAGGCCAGGTTGGATGAGGCTTTGGGCAACGTGGTCTAGTGGAGGGTGTCCCTGCCCGCAGCGTGGGGGGTTGGAACTAGATGATCTTTGAGGTCCCTTTCAATCCGAACTATTCTATAATTGTATGACTTGTTAAATTTCATGCCACTGATGGTTGCCCAGTGCTCCAACCTATCTGTATCCCTCTGCAAGGCCTCTTGTCCCTCAAGAGAGTCAATAGCACCTCCCAGTTTAGTATCATCAGCAGACTTACTAATGGTGCATTCAACTCCTGCATCCAAATCTCTGATAAAAAGGTATGCATGCGGGCAGAAGCATCCCTTATAGGTATTATGACTGAAGTTATATTCTACTCTGAAGTACAAGTAGAGAAGGCTAGTTGTAGATGTAAGTTTGTTTCTTTGCAGGTGAATTTGTATTTTCTGATACGATGGACGAGCTGTTGTGGCATGTTGCTTTGGGAATCATCTGTTTCAACAGTGAATAATGTAGAAAAAAGAAGTTTAATAAAAAAACTGTTTCTCAGTGACCAGGAAGATTAAAATTACTGTTGAAGATATGATAATTTCATTTGCTATCATTCGTCCACGGTCATTATTGGTGGAGAATGAGGAGTACCTTTGCAGGCAGCAAGTCAGGGCTAGAGATTCAAAGTGAGAGAGTAATAGCTGAGGAGTGTGTTTGAAAGACGGCAAGAAAAGCTTTCAGCACAGTGCATGACACTGAGGAGTATTTCAAACTCCCAAATATTTAGAGTTTGTAATGGCAGCATTTGGGTTCAGTTCCCAGTGTTCATAGAATCATAGAATCATAGAATAGTTTGGGTTGGAAGGGACCTCAAAGATCATCTAGTTCCAACCCCCCCTGCTGCGGGCCGGGACACCCTCCACTAGACCACATTGCCCAAAGCCTCATCCAACCTGGCCTTAAACACTTCCAGGGAGGGGCCTCTCTGGGCAACCTGTTCCAGTGCCTCACCATTCTAACAGTAAAGACTTTCTTTCTAATATCTAATCTAAATCGACCCTCCTTCAGCTTGAACCCATTACCCCTTGTGTTGCTACAGACTTCAGTATATGTCTGCGGAACATCTCATCTGGAAAACTGGGAAGATAATAATGCCTTCTTCCTTTCATTTTTTCTGTGTATCTAGATGGCAGGAAGGTGTAGCACCACCGTATGTATGTGCATATCCCCATGTGGGTCCATGTGTTGGTTTTGCCTGGCAAGGTTTTGGTAGTGGGGGGGCTACAGGGGTGGCTTCTGTGAGAAGCTGCTAGAAGCTTCCCCTGTGTCTGATAGAGCCAATGCCAGCCAGCTCCAAGACGGACCCGCCGCTGGCCAAGGCCAAGCCAATCAGCGCCTCTGTGATAACATATTTAAGAAAAAAAAAAAACCAGTTAGAGAGCGCTTTTTCAGCCAGAGAGACGAGTGAGAAGATGTAAGAACATCTGCAGACACCAAGGTCAGTGCAGAAGGAGGGGGAGGAGGTGCTCCAGGCGCCGGAGCAAGATTCCCCTGCAGCCCGTGGTGAAGACCATGGTGAAGCAGGCTGTCCCCCTGCAGCCCATGGAGGAAGGATGAAGGGGTGTAGCGATTCCACCTGCAGCCCGTGGAGGACCCCACGCCGGAGCAGGTGGAGGCACCTGAAGGAGGCTGTGACCCCGTGGGAAGCCCGCGCTGGAGCAAGCTCCTGGCAGGACCTGTGGCCCCGTGGGGGACCCACGCTGGAGCAGTTTGCTCCTGAAGGTCTGCACCCCATGGAAGAGACCCACGCTGGAGCAGTTCATGAAGGACTGTAGCCTGTGGGAAGGACTCACGTTGGAGAAGGTCGTGAAGGACTGTCTCCCATGAGAGGGACCCCATGCTGGAGCAGGGGAATGATTAAGAGGAGTCCTCCCCCTGAGGATGAAGAAGCAGCAGAAACACCGCGTGATGAACTGACCGTAACCCCCATTCCCCGTCCCCCTGTGCCGCTGAGGGGAGCAGAGGTTTAAAGCCGGGAGTGAAGTTGAGCCCGGGAAGATGGGAGGGGTGGGGGGAGGTGTTTTAAGATTTGGTTTTATTTCTCATTCCTCTACTCTGTTTTGCTTAGTAATAAATAAGATGAATTCCCTCTCTAAGTTTGGTCTGTTTTGCTCTTGATGATAATTAGAGAATGATCTCTCCCTGTCCTTATCTTGACCCCTAAGTTTTTTTTTTTTTTCATTGTACTTTTTCTCCCCTGTCTAATGAAAGAGGGGAGTGACAGAGCGGCTCTGGTGGGCACCTGGCCCTCAGCCAGGGTCAACCCACCACAGTCCAGTTTTAGTTTGCTCCATTAAATGCCACTGTGACACAAACAGCAGGACATCAGTGTCAGAACAGTGATAGAGCATTTTCAGAGAAAGTGAAGCTGAGAAAGATGCAGATGTTTGGGTTTTTTTTCCTCTAGCTCTTTTCAGCTTTAAAATTTTTTATTAGTTATTAATTTTCACAGTCACATACATTTTAAGGACAGAAAAGGACTGTTGCAATTACGTAGTCTAACAACTCAAAATACATAAAACAAACCAGAATTTTGTACATGGCTCAGGTTTTTGAAGTATGTCCATTCTTGGCTTTAGAATTTATTCCAGTTGCTAAAATAAATCATCTGTTTCTTTTCATTTCTTGCTCTAAAATGGGTTTTCCAGAATTTAAATTATTAGTCTAGATTTTTCCAAGCTCTTTGCAGCGAGCTTCCATTTTAAAGTTTAGAGATTCCAACTGAACATAGCATTCTTGTAATTATTAATTAATGAAATATGCAGTATCAGAAATATCTCATTTCAGTTCTCTCTTGGCTGTGATTAAATGGTTAGCCATTAACAACAATTAAAGCTCATGTTCAGTAGATGTTCACAGAGATATCATATGTCTCTGTTTCTCTGAGTACATTGCCTTTTTCCAGACTAGATAAAAGGATTTACATGCACTTTTTTCAGGTTTACTGTTGTACGTGGTGCCCAGATATTTCAGATGTCTACACGCCTTTTTGGTATGGAAACATGGCAGCTCTGATACATCACAACTCCTTTCAGTTACTTTGAGACACTATTGGTTCTCCTCAGCTCCAGTACAACAAAAAGTCATTGTTTGCTCAAGAAAGGTGTTCCTGTCATATACACCAGTTTGTACATGTAACTGTTCTTAGCTGCTCATCTCTATTGATTATTTTTGAAGGATGTTTCACTTTCAATTTGCATTAAGAGGAAAATAAATGGAATACATATATTTTAAAATGTGATAGGTTCTTCATCTTATCTGTTACTGGGTATCTTAGCCGGGTAGTTTGCTGAACTGTATCACCTGGATCCAAAGTGCATCCTGTTCTGCCAAAAGTGCGTCCTTTCCACGCTGTGGGAACATTATGGATTGTGAAGCTAGGACATATGCAGTGAGTAACAGTGAAAACATCTCAGAGTTCTTCCTGCTTGCAAAGGGCAGCCCTCAGGTCTACAGCCTCAGGTCTTGTCTCAGCAAAAGAATGACTCACCCCAGGGTATTCAGACAGGCTGGAGATCCATAACCTTTGTAGTCACTCTGCTAATGCAGCTACAACTGTGAAAGGAGCAAGTTTCCTTTTGAGAATTAACTGAAGTGGTGTTTCCTTCATATAAGGAAACCAAGGCTGTTTTCAGGGGTGTCTGTTTTGCCTAAAGGCAAATGAGGGGCCCAATATGGTGTCCCATGTTGGCCTAACTTCAACAGGAACCTCCAATAGGTGCCTTTTTCTTAAGCTTGTTTGTCCAAAATAGCTTCTCTTCTCTTCGGATTGAGAGACTGTTCCATCCTAAACAGTCCTCGTGTCTTTGATCTGCTGTGTTCATGAGGCTTTTCCTGTCTTAGTATTTTCTTTTTAGTAAGCAGTTCTCCAGTTTACTGAGAAGTGGAATACTTGAGTCATTCTTTCCTTTCCTGCCACATTTTCTCACCAGCCTCGTATTAAACAATAACCAATATTTTGTATAATAAATATCTTAATACAATATTTGTAAATTAAGAACAGTTCTAAATCTGTCACAATGAACTCATGGGAGTGAATTGCTTTGTACAACAAGCACAGATTCAAAGTTTTTTTGGGCTGATGCTCCAGCTCATTGTTGTGGTTTAACCCCAGCTGGTAACTAAGCACCACAAGGGGATGGGGAGGAGAATGGAAAAAACCAACCGCGTGGGTTCAAATAAAGACAGTTTAATAGAATAACAAAGGAAGAGAATAATAACAGCAACAGCAATAATGACAACAACAACAATAATACAAGTGATGTATAAATGCAATTGCTCACAACATGCGAAAGGAGACATAGCATATAGCCAATGTGCACTTGCAGCCCAGAAAACCAACCGTATCCTGGGCTGCATCAAAAGAAACGTGACAAGCAGCAAGTCAAGAGAGGTGGTTCTCCTCCTCTACTCCGCACTCGTGAGATCCTACCTGAAGTACTGTGTTGACATGGTTTAGTCCCAGCTGCAGCTGAGCACCACGTGGCCATTCGCTCACCCCTCCCCTGGCAGGATGGGGAGGAGAATGGGAAAACAAATGCAAAACCTCGTGGGTTGGGATAAGGACAGTTTACTGGGACAGCAAAGGGAGAGGGAAATAACAACAACAGTACTTATAACCGAATATACACAACAGTTGATAACACAAGGTGATTTACTGATCCAACAACCGACCGGATGCTCAGCCGACACTCACACAGTCCTGGAGCTGTGCCGACCTGCCCCTGCCCGACTAGCCCCCTTTTATGGTGAGCATGATGTCACATGGTATGGAATAGCCCCCTGACCAGGTTGGCTTACCTATCCTGGCTCCTTGTGAAAATTAACACTATCCTAGCTAAAACCAGGACGTGTGTTCAGCTCTGCAGCTCCCAACATAAGAGGGGACATGGAGATGTTGGAGCGAGTCCAGAGGAGGGCCATGAAGCTGATCAGAGGGATGGAGCACCTCTCCTATGAGGGCAGGCTGAGAGAGTTGGGATTGTTCAGCCTGGAGAAGAGAAGGCTCCGGGGACACCTTATTGCAGCCTATGTTTGTTATCAGTGCCATGTTTTTATGGCTGCCAGTGTTCATCTGGAATTTCCACTTGCTTAAGTAAACATGAACTTTTTTCTCATCTATGTTCAATAAACAGTATTTTATTATGTTCAGCAGGTACAGAGTAAGCAGCAACAGCTATGATGTGTGTTCAACTCTTATGTACCTTGCACCTTGATTAAAATCCTGGAATTACAAAGACAAGGAGTTTACATAGATGTGGTGCTTGCACAGAAATACAGATTCTAGAGCTTGTTGGAATTTCTCTTAAAAAATAAAAAACAGGGATGTCTGTCTTTCTGGCATTTGATGACCCCTTTGTGTTTGGCAGCAGTGTAGCAGTGAGGTCCAGATCTGGTTCTTGACTCTTTTGCCTCCAGTTGAATGTTGTTATCTTTTTTTGTGAGCAAAACTTGGAAGTGCTACATTCTCATCAGCGAAAGGGTAACATGAGGGCATTTCCTGCTCCCCCCCTGCTTTCACATGATATGGTTTCGGTTCAAGTGCAGAGGCATGTGCAATGACCTGTTTGTTATTTTAAGGCCAATATTTGGATATAAGTTAGAAGTATACTGATCTCTGATTGCCTCTTGTGCTAAAATAAGTGTAACTCTGGGAATGTCATCAGCTACTGTTCAAAGGCAGCATAAAAGCTTGGGAAAAGTCCTGGGGAATATTTTGCTGCAGTCCCAGCTTGCAGAGGGCTGTGGAAGGGGGAGATTGAGGGGAGTGAGGAAGCTCATGGATGACTGGCAACCCCTCTCACCGGGGCTCTTGGCTGCTTGGCAGCGATAGGGATGTTTTTCCACAGATTCCTATTTACAGTGCTGTAGGTCACCCAGAGGCTGCTAGTGTCAGCATCATCTCAAGACGAGGTGTGACATACCTGAAGGTGGATCACTTTTCTGAAATGCTGGCGTAAAGCTGGATACAGAACCCAGGGAAGCACTGGTTCTGCAAAACCCGGGGAAGCATCAGTTCTACAAAACCCAGGCTTCAAAGGGATGGGCTATGTCACCACGTTGTGGGGTGGGCTGTCACAAGCTGTAATCCTGTTTGCCTCCTCTTGAGGCTGGGGCTGGGTCAGCTGCAGTCAGGAGAAGCCCAGAAGGTTGCAGGAGCTCCTTGCATCACAGGTTGGAAGGTGGTTCCTTCATTGCCCCTTGCGCCCAGGTGCTTGTGGCGTATGGAGCAGTGCCCAGCTTCCTTTCCGAAGACGTGCCATGCTGCCTCCCTGAACTGAAGGCAGGGCAGCAAGCCCACTGAGCTGCACGTCTGTGAAACTGCTTAAACATTTTGCTGGGTAACTGCCAGCAACCTTGGTTATTTTGACCAGAGGAAAATGATGGGGGTGTGGTGATAGGTGTGGGTGGGATCACTGGGTGTTACTAAGACCTTTGCTTGCAAAGCGCTTGACAATCACCTGCAATGGGTTGGGGCAGAGCAGATATTGTAAGTACTGACAGGCAGAAGGAGATTAATCACTCCTTTGGGATGAACTTGGGAGGTTTCCAGCAGGCTCTGTTTGACAGGCCCTTAGAGCTTTTGCATGTTGATGTGGATTTGCACGAGATCTTGGTTCATTATGGGGATTGAAATGAAAACTTTTTTCTCACTGCTGATGTGTTGTCTCTTTTTTTTCTTGTAGGTGTGTGATGTCAAACAGTGGGCATTCCTTGTGGCCTCCCCTGCCAGTCTGCAGCATCATGTGCTAGTATGAATGTTAAGAAAGAAAAGCATACTTCAGACATCAGCATCCCAGAAAGAAAAAAGGAGGAACTAAACGGAGAGTACAAATTACTGTACTGCTTGCAAAACTTAGGGACATTCACTTTTTCTCCTGAGAAATTTTGTCTTGGCCATTGTGAGAGAGCTGAAAGAGCAAGCAGAGCAGCCACTGTGATTCTCTTAGGGTCCTTTTTTTCTTTCTTAATTTAATTTTTTCCCCTCATGCTTGGATTTTAAGACTGTCAGCTGCACTGATCACAAGCACTGGACATCAATATGTGTCATGTCATTGTAACATGTCGGTCAATGCTATGGACTCTCTTGAGTATCGTCGTGGCTTTCACAGAGTTCATTGCTTTCATGAGTGCAGACTGGCTGATTGGCAAAGCGAAGCCTTTGAGCTCCGAGGACATGGACAACAGAACGGGAGGGTCGCAGGAGCCTTACCACCCGACGCTGGGCATCTATGGGCGCTGCACCAGAATCTCCCACATGCGGCTTTCCAGACGAGACACACTTTGTGGTCCTTACACCGAAAACTTCAATGAGATTGCGAGTGGGTTCTGGCAGGCAACTGCTATTTTCCTAGCCTTGGGAATCATGATTCTCTGTGCCATGGCATTTGTGTCTGTCTTTACTATGTGTGTGCGGAGTATTATGAAGAAAAGCATTTTTAATGTCTGTGGGCTGCTACAAGGGATTGCAGGTACGTGTACTTTGAGAGCAACTACAGATTTTAATTTTTGTGCCATTCAGCTGAAGCGGCATAGTGATTCTGTCCTGTCTACAAACAGACTGTGTTAGGCAGACCCAAAGTGGTTCTATATGCTGGTGTTTATTCAAACACAACTGAAATTTATAGCTACGCAGCATGTAATACATTGACATTGGCACCAGGATTGCAGCCTGGTGTGTGCCAAAATGAACTGATCAGTGTTGCTTTTGTTTGCTGTTCAGTTTTTTCCCCCCTCTGTTTGAATTTCTTTCAGTAACAAAAATTTCTCGCCTTTGTTACCATCAGAGAGAAAAGTTAATACTCTTGTTAAGGCAGTCTATCTCCCTCTTGCTACTTTAGTGATTTTTCCATGGACTGAAGGCAGTTCCCAGTGTCTCAGACACTTCATGACTGTGGTGAGAGTAAATACCACCCCAGGAATAATAACAGCCTGCAGTGTCGCACACCCACAGTTTCATGCCAAGCAGCCTCCTTCAAGACTGTGAGCTTGACAAGCAATACCTTGCAATAAACCCTTCCTTTAGCCAGCTTATTGTTCAGCTGCAATTACACAGCCCAGAGAGCTTATCGCCTCACTGTCCGAGTCTCAGCTGTACTTTGCCTGAAAAGATGAATTGGTTCTAGAGATTTAGTGTTTCTGCTTAAACCCATGGATTTTACAGAGGTTAAGTGACTGTTATGTAAACCAACACTGGACAGCCCTAGTTAGAGCAGTATTTGGCTTTCTCTACTCACCAGCAAGCCATGGGGAGAACCTGTCCCGTATGCAGGTTTTCGTCTTTTGTGCTATGTGAGTGTGGTCATCTGGAGGAGGACGGTGGTCTTCTACCCTACTTCTGGCAGCCCTCAGAGACCTGTGAGGAGGGAAGGAATGAACAGGGCCACCTCCTCTTTCCCTCTTGGTGATACTCTTAAGCAGATGTTTTCAATTCATAAAATGGTTTCATTACAATAAAAATTAGGAGTTTTAACTTGTTTGCTCAAAATGAGAATCTGAATTCCTCCCTCCTCATCTCTACTGAGGTGGCCAAAGATGTCTGCGGTGGCCATACCTAGTCAGGAGGTGTAACGGTAGGTATTCAAACCTTTATGAAGCTGGTTGGTTTCATTTGCTTAGTTGAGGCCTAAATTAATCTTATTCTAAACACACGTGGGGAAGTAGGCAAAAACTGAACTTGTTGCCTGCTGCAGCCCTCCGGACCCAGCGGTATGGGCCAGGGACCAGCTGACGCAGGCTCCTAAAGCACTAGCACAGTGACTCTCACTATCCTCCATTTCATGCAATTTCAATATAAAAGCATACTGCTTATTTTGCATCACCCACAATGTAAGGTTTGTGCTTCTGGGGCAGAATTAGATCCCTAAACTGGCTCAAGATGCTTCTGTTCAGATGATGGCATACAATTAGTAGTTTATTTATCTGCTTTATCTGAATTATCCTTTAGATAAAAATTACAGGTTTTTCTGTAGTCACTCCTGTTTACAGGATTTGCCAGCACTAGTGTGACAAGTAAGCAGCTCTGCAGTGCAGATTAGAGCCAGGAGAAGGTTTTATCTCCTTGCTTTCTTATCCCATACTTCAGAAATAATCCGTGAAACCTGATTTTCAAGAGATGATATTACTTCTTTTCTGTTGGAAGTGTGTTTGTATGGAAGAGATTGGTTAGCAGCATAAGTAGATGTTTGACACATCAGACTTGGGTCTATTGAAAAGATAACCTTACTTACAACTCTGATACCATCTCAAAATATCTAGTTGAACATCAAGATTAGCAGGAAGTAGATTCTTGTATCTTAGAAAACTGTTCTGTAGACCATGTATTTGTGAGAAAATATGTGCAAAGGCAGTTTTATGTTTTATTATCATCGAATCATAGAACAGTTTGGGTTGGAAGGGACCTTTAAAGGTCATCTAGTCCAACCCCTATCAAACCAGATGTACCTGTAAAGAGACTCATGGCCTCAAGAATTGAACAATATGGCAGACAAAGCATTTCTTAAATGTTAGGGAATAGAGCAGTCCTTTTTTGAGCTGTACTGAGGATAGAAGCACTTACTTACCTTCTTATAATTCAGATAAATAATGACACAGCATGAAACTGGGTAATTGAAAGGTCACATTACTGAAGCCGTTGCAATGAGAAGTACGCCTGCCAATATTTGCAGCCAGACATCTTGTGGCTAGCAACTTGTTTCTTCGAGATTAATTTTATTGGGTCCACTGCTACTTTTGTGCCAGTAGCACTATAGCATCTGCTTACTTAGTTGAAAGTATTTCCCTTATGATTTATCACAGCTGTTCATTTCAACTTTCTCAGTTCTTGAGTTTTGGAAAAACGCTTAAGCAATTTGTTCAAGGACAGTTGTCAGCATGGCTAATCCATACAAGGATTATGATAGTTAGACTAATGTCCTGACCGGAGAACAAGATACAACACTACCTTAACCATCTTAAGCGTAAGATCATTCTTTCAAATGTGATCAATTATGGTTTTTAATCAGCGTAGGAGAAGAATTCACAAAATCATTTTGTTTATCAGCCTATATTAGTCCAATATTTGCAAGTATGTCAAACATCTCATTTTCAAAGGTGAGATGCAGCCATGGTAGAGTCATCTACAGGAACTCAGGATCTTGCAGACTTAATCTCATTTAAAATCTTTATATCTTTACTGTGGAGATTTAATAAAAACCCCACAGATAGATACAGGATATATCTTTTCAGTCTAGCAACATTGTTTGTGACCTGGATGATGCCTATGGTGAAATTACAGAACACAGAGCCACATCTCTTCTGTTACAGCCCTTGGAGAAACATGCAAACTCTCATTTAGGTCAATGGGAAGGAGTCATACACATATCTGGTCCACAGAAGGGTTTTTTGTGGCAGAAAATTAGAAATATAAAGCTATAAAGGAAGAAAATATGGTTCTTGTTTAAATTCCTGCAACTCCTTTGTTATAGAGCAAGACTTTCTACCAGACTGCAGGGTCTTTCATTCTGGAGCTGTAGAAATAGTAATCAGTGGCTCTGGTTTTGGAAATGATTGAGGATTGTTTCATCTGGAAAAGCATCTTTTCTCTGCAATAGAGAGTGCAAAGAATGGAGCCATGTAATGAAATAGATAATTACTACTCAGCAGCAAGGCCAGGCAGACTTTGACTTGAACGTCTTTTTGGGGAAAGTATTCTATTTTTACAGTCTGTGAATCACTTGAAATGCAGAGGCTAGAAGAGGCAATACGTTATTATACGGTAGCTGATAAGAACCAATTCAAAGTAAATTTTCACAGTAATCATCTAGTTATAGGAAGTAAATAATTGATGATCCCCTACTGACATACCTTGGTATGGATATAGGATAGTTGCATATATGTTTACAAGCCTTATTTGGGCTTTGGAACTTCACTGTAATATAATCTAAACATATCTTGGCCTCAAAAGGAGGGTAGGGGGGAGCTTAGGACAGAGCCTAAAATAGGTTCAGCCTTCTGTCTCTGACACAATTTCCTTTATGAAGTTCATCAATCAACAACTTTTCTTGGTTGTGTTTTGTGGTTTTTTTTAACCTCTAGGGGCACAGCTCAGCAGAGCTGGCCCTCAGTTTCATGTCTGGGCAGACACAGCCCCTTGCCCACAGCCGGCAGTGTGGCCAGCAGCTGACTGACATGCGGGTGAGCCATGACCTGCTGTGACATCCTGACTGCACGTCAAGAAGCAGAAGCTAAATTAGCAGCACATATATTATCTCGACCTCAAAACTTGAGCAGGCCCCTGTGTTTCCTTGTGGGGAACTACACCATCTTGTGCCTGAGAAAGCTTTGGAGAGAGCAAAGGGGAAGGGGTGCTGGTGTGTTAGGAAAGTGGCTCAGTTTTGGAATTCAGTTTCCATTATTCCTGCTTTTCTGTGCCAGACCAGGGCTGTATTGCCAGGCAGGTTTACCAAAAGGGGATAAAATAGCTCCTGTTATCTAAAGTCTTTCCAGTGTTGATGGCTTAATCTGGGAGGCCTCTCATTGGTCACCCCCATCTCACCACTTTCTCTATTCATCATCCACATTCTCCTAGTTCAAACAGGGGTTAAATAAAAGGGTTTCTGACAGAAGCATGAAAAAAAAAAAAAAAGTATGTAGAAATTGTGTTATGTCAGCCAGGAGACCAGCTGTGTGCCAGCCACATGTCGAGGGGTGTCTCTGGTTTGGTCAGGTGACTGCATGGCTGCATTTTGCTGTCATGTAGCATAGCAGACTGGGCCACTGGCAGTTACGCCTTTAACAGATGTATGTGCAGTCAGATAAGGCAGAGGCTTTTGTCTTCAAAGGCCACTGCAGGTGGGCTGGGAGTGTTAGGTTCCCCCAACCACTTCTGGCTTGGGCCAAATGCTGCAGGTTTGGGATTCCCTCCCTCACCCCAGCAGTTTCTCCTCCAGCATTGCTGAGGAGACGACTCAGCTTCTTCCCACAAGAAACCTTTGTCAGATTCCACTTTAGTATTCTCCTCTCATCTTCCAGCACTGAGGTTTCCTTAACATTTCACCCTACTTTATTCCTGCCCAGCATTTCCTCTTGTACCCCTCCTTTATTCTGTGAGGCTGTTTTTTTTTCCCCTGGTGCTTGTCCTGCTCAGCCCCAAGCAGTGAGGTCTCTTCTGTGGTACTTGTGGCATCCCAAGCACAACTACAGGCTGGGCAGAGAATGGATCGAGAGCAGTCCTGAGGAGAAGGACTTGGGGGTGTTGATTGATGAAAAGCTCAACATGAGCCGGCAGTGTGCACTTGCAGCCCAGAAAGCCAACCGTGTCCTGGGCTGCATCAAAAGAGGTGTGACCAGCAGGTTGAAGGAAGTCATTCTACTCCGCTCTTGTGAGACCCCACCTGGAGTACTGCATCCAGTTCTGGGGGCCCCAGTACAAGACAGACATGGACCTGTTGGAGCGAGTCTTTGAGGTCCCTTCCAACCCAAACCATTCTATGATTCTATGAAATACACGGCCTTGGTAAGTGCTCATGCTAAGGCTTTCTGCAGTTATGGCAGAAGATAAACAGAAACTCATTCAGATTTAGGAGTTATCTACCTAAAACTTTTATTAGCTTGCTTGTTTGTTTTAACTGACTGAAGAGTAGAACAGTTTAACATACATAAACAAAAACATGCTCTTTCTTGTTGAGTTATCACAGTTAAGTTTGTAGCACACTACTTCATTAAAATAATGTGACCAGCAGATTGAGGGAGGGGATCCTGCCCCTCTACTCCGCTCTTGTGAGACCCCACCTGGAGTACTGCATCCAGCTCTGGGGGCCCCAGTACAGGAGAGACATGGAGCTGTTGGAGCGAGTCCAGAGGAGGGCCACGAAGATCATCAGAGGGCTGGAGCACCTCTCCTATGAGGACAGGCTGAGAGAGTTGGGATTGTTCAGCCTGGAGAAAAGAAGGCTCCAGGGAGATCTAATTGTGGCCTTCCAGTACCTGAAGGGGGCCTCCAGGAAAGATGGAGAGGGACTGTTTATCAGGGAGTGTAGTGACAGGACAAGGGGTAATGGGTTTAAGCTGAAGGAGGGTGGATTTAGATTAGATGTTAGAAAGAAATTCTTTACTGTGAGAGTGGTGAGGCACTGGAACAGGTTGCCCAGAGAGGTTGTGGAGGCCCCCTCCCTGGAAGTGTTTAAGGCCAGGTTGGATGAGGCTTTGGGCAATGTGGTCTAGTGGAGGGTGTCCCTGCTCGTGGCAGGGTCTGTTGGAACTAGATGATCTTTGAGGTCCCTTCCAACCCAAACCATTCTATGATTCTATGATATGATATGGAATACCCCCTTTGGCTAGTTTGGGTCACCTGTCCTGGCTGTGTCCTACCAGCTTCTTGTGAAAATTAACTCTATCCTAGCCAAAAAAACAGCACAAGGATATTTGGTTGTTGGTAGCAGCACGCTGTAAAGATGCATTATTTTGTCTGAGAAAGGGCCAAGCTGGTGAGCAAGGAAGAAAGCACCTTGTGAGCTGATGTTACTGCCTATGGGCAACAGAAGCTGTTGCTCAGCTGGGGAGCCTGGGCAGTAGGAGAGCAGAGCAAGAGCAGTTTTGCCTTCGAAGGCAAGGAAGCTTCTTGTTTGTCTTTCTAAAATGCAGAGCATGCATTTTTCAAAAAACATCTTTCCTTTTGGATTCAGCTTAGAGTGTTTCTTTTCTGATGCTAGAATTCTGAATTCTTGGGGTGGGAACAAAGAAAAGGGGAGGGGGGGCTTTCTAGTGGAAATTCTGACAGTCTGAACCACTTTCTGTGGTATAATGCTTCCTGTAACCTATATGGCCAAATGCCAGTGCGACATCTAATACATACTTGGCTGCTGAAAGTTCAAGCTAAGGGAACTGCTGTGTTGGAATGTGCCAGGGAAGGAAAATGAGTTCAAGTGCTAAATTGCCATTGAGCCTGAGGGAGAGTATTAGTAACTTCAAAGAAATAAAGTTAAGGTTTCAGTGTTTGGTTAGATTTGGTGGTCAGCTCATGTCCTGCAGTACCAATATGGGCATGTGGGAACCAGTAGACACCCAGCAGATTGTAAATAGAATAGAAAAATAGACAAACATTCAGATTTTCACTGATCAAGTTTGGCAGCTGATGTTCTCAGCAAGCATAAATTTCTTCCATCAAACAGTGCTCAGTGTGAGACTCTCATGCTACCCACTGAGAAATGTTTTACTGTGGCATTTCTGCATGCCAAGGTCCCTTACCTCTACTGGCATAGGTGAGACGCTGTGAACTTCTTTACAGCCCCCCATCCTGATGATGCAGGATAAGAGAGTGCTGGCTTCCCCCCAAGAGGGTGGGGGTGATAGTGGGAGAGTAGTGGGGCTCCCTTTTGGTTTGTGACATGGTTTAGCCCCAGCCTGCAGCTGAGCACCACGTGGCTGCTCACTCACCCCTCCCCTGGCGGGATGGGGAGGAGAATGGGAAAAAACAAAGGCAAAGCCTCGTGGATCGGGATAAGGACAGTTTACTGGGATGGCAAGGGAGAGGGAAACAATCAACAACAGTACTGATAACGGAATATTCACAATGGGTGATAACAGAAAGCAATTTACCAATCCGATCTGACTACTGACCAGACGCTCAGATCGTCCTGGAGCCATGCCAATCCTGCCCCTCCCCGACTAGCCCCCTTTTATGGTGAGCATGACATCACATGGTATGGAATAGCCCCCTGGCCAGCTTGGCTCACCTGTCCTGGCTCCTTGTGAAAATTAACTCTATCCTAACCAGGACAGTTTGCTTTTTGCTTCCAGGCCTCAGAGCCAAGACTGATGCTAGTGTTATACATAGGTTGCAAACACTAGGAGAATATTTAAATTCAACGAAGACTGTGTTTTCACTCAAATGCAAGAAAAAAGATGAAAGTTGCTCTTTCAAGATGGGGGGGCTAACTGATGCTTAGCTCCTCTCTTTGGTGCACCTGGTGTGGTGGTGAAGGAAATTGGTGGGTTTGAGCTGTGCTTCCTTCCCCAACACAGGTGGCCTGCACTCTGCTGCTGTACAGCCCACCAAGCAACCCAAAATTCTCCCCTTCCCGTGTCCCGCTTCACCTTTTCCCTCTCGCTGAGCCTTAGCTCCTCCAAGGCCTGCCCCAAGGTCTTCTTTGCACTGCAGGATCAGGAATGTAATGCCATGGAAAAAAAATGGTCCACAGCCTTTTTACCGCTGTTTAAGTCAAGGCAGGCAGTTGCTTCAGCCTCCTTCATAGAACCATGGTCACAAGGTGGTGGTTTTCTTTCCATTTCTGTTGATTCAGCACAAGCAATTGATGGTTTGGAGGGCACTGATTCTCACTAGTCAGAGAACAGTGGAAAAGGTTATGGCAAGTGTTGTGAAATGTGCTGGGTCTTCTCCTCTGCTTCTTTTGGGGACGTAATAATTGACATGGCCTGGTATTTCCTTCCCTAACTCAGGAACCTCCCAAATTTACCATCCACAATTTAGTTACTTATTTAGCAGTTTCAAGCCTGTTATTGGGCTGTCCTAGATTAAAACAACTTGATGCTTCGTTGGCTTTTGAGGCCAAATGTGGGTGGTGACCAGCCCCCACGACTTTGCCTAAGTGGTAGCCCTGCAAGCAGAGAGGTCTTCAGTTACCTCTGCATTGCTGAAAACTCATAAGCATTTGGCTTTTCCCCTGTACAGTGCTTGATCTTGACTTAATTGCAGGGCTAGTACCTGCTGCATGGGAGCCCCTGTGAAGTGCAGTGATGGCCAGCAAAGGGGCTTCAGTGTCATTTCAGGGCTTGGGACTGGTCTTACTTTGGGTCTCCACATTTCCTTCCCTCCCAACTAATGGGGACTCTCACCACATATATAAAATTTGTTAAAAGCTAATGGGGAATTTGCCCTCCTCTCTCCTAAAAACAGGAGTCTACAGGCTCACGCTTTGTTAAAGAGAAGCCCAAGCAGTAAGATCACACCAATATAAAAAAAACCCAAATCATAAATCCCCCATATTCTGTCATTCTGCCAAAGCAACCCACATCAAGGCTTATAAACTTATTTTTGGCTTTTTCTGTGGGTAGCAAAATATACTTAATAATCTGAGTCTCCCATCAGTAGCCTTCCCTTCTACCTCCTGTCACACAGATCCCCCGCACTGTATCCTTGTTCCTATTTTCACCCCCTAACATCAGTAATGACATCAGAAGTATTATTTTTACATAGATTTGGTTATGAATAAGCATCTTTGATTTGCTTAATAAATGGGAAAAGATGCATGAGCAAATGGCATAGTTAATTTACTGTTGAAAAGAGTAGGGATCTTCTCCTGTTCCTCAGCTTGGGGTAGGCAGTGATAACCTCTTCTGGTAACTGCTTCCCCTTATACGACCCTAAGACAATTTTAAAGGAAAAAAAAAAATCTGTGCAGGTTTTGAGAGATCATCTGGTTATAATTTTAAACAATTAATTCTCCTGCCTCAGCTTAGGCTCTCCCAGGTACATCAAAATCTGCATATGGCTGTGGGCCTCTGCTGTGACTGCAAGTATGGAAATATGGACTTTGCCTTGGTGCATTGCCCATGAGCAACCCTTCCCATTGTCAACAGCCATGCTTCCAACTTATCCCAAATCCCCTCTGCTTGTGTGAACCTGCATCGAGTGCGGTGTCTGAGTAGGCTTTTTTAAACATTGATCTTATTGTTAGGAATTTTTCTTCTGTTTGTTTTGCAGCATTTCCAAGCAAGCCAGAGGTGATCTCCAAGGTACTCGGGCTTGCAGAGTCTCCCCTTTCTTTTTGTGCAAAAACCTTCTTGCCTCTGGTCAGCTGCTTGTGTTCGATGAGGCCTACAGTCATCCAGGTGGATGGAGAATGGCTGCAGAGGCAGGTCTTGGGCACCACACTGCAGGTACCATAACCGGCGCTGCCTTCAGCGCCTTGGCACTACCCTCACCCCTTTTTCTGTAGCCAGTGTGGAGTGCTGTGACCACCACGTCAGCTGGCCTGAGCCTGCCTTGTTAGCTCTGATCTGATTAAAATTGGATTAATGAATCAAGTCACAGGGCTGAAGACATCTGTTATACAGCTGCTGAGTAGGAGGCTGTCACTTTGGTTGTCTGTTGGTGGATGAAGCAGTCAAAAGCGCATGAATGGTGACCTGGTGGTATTCCTGCTGGGTAGGGGTTTGTCAGAGAAAGTTTGTGTATGGGAAAACCTCCTTGGGTTAAGCTAGCATAGTGACTTTGTACAAATATTTTAAGCATGAAATTATTCAGGGAGCATATTGACACATTTGGAAATATGAGCAATAAAGGCAGGTTTATTTTGCCTGGCTGGTGCAATGTCCTTGGGCTGAAGAGTTAATCTCCTGTGGTTGTGCAGAAGATGAGAATGATCAGGATAGCTACCACTGAGGAAGCGACCTGCCTGTGCTGCCTGCGTGGTGTTGGGCAAGTCTAATCCCTCCCCGCCTTTACCCTTTTTACTCTTCCTCTCTTAAAATGTTGTTGCTCAGTTGTGCTGCTCCATGGGAACCTGTTACATTGCTAACTCATTGATAACAGCTGCTTAATTTCTTGTTTCTTCAGCAGCATTTAAAAGCTTTTTTTGCTATTTTGCTAGGAAATGAGAACATACTTTCAGGCTTTGCAATGGGAATTGGCTTTGTTAGTATACACTGTTGTTTAATATGGCACAACAACAGCTGTACAGGAGACTGTCAAAACTAAATAGTATGCCTTCACTTAGCTAAACAAGTATCTGCTTAACCCCTGTCTCAAGGGTTGTTTCCAAGGATGGAATGAAAAAGCTCTTACTTGGATCTGACCCCAGCACTGACTAGCCTATAATGTGACATACAAACACCCATAATGATAGATCAGCCTCTTGGTTTTCCATGATGTTAGCCCAGCAGCGCTACTGCAGTCTATAAAAACAAGGAGGAGCAATTGCTTCCTGCAGTTCCAGGCCCTTAGAAGGGGAAAAATTTTTGGTGTACAAAAAGGATTTTCCTATACAAAAAGCATTACTGAACTGTCTTCAGAAACATCGTCACACAGCGGTGCATTCTGTCATATTCATATTTTTATTTCACAGTATGCTGCACTGTTTTGCTTTGGTGTTTTAGGAGAAAGGAGTTGCTTTTACATCATTTGAATATAGATGGGCTGATGTTTAATAGGTTGTCTATGTTGTAATCAGGAAGTCTAATTAATAATTTTATTCTAATATTCCAAATAAAATCTAAATGTCATCTAAATTTTCTATTTCTCTTTGAAAGCAGGCAATTAGGGATTAATAATAAAATGTTATGTGGGCAAATTGCCTTCAGTGAAGCATGGGAAAATACTCTCTGCTGACAGACTTATACCAAAGAGTTTTAGATGAGGTCTCTGGATAAAAAAAGTCATTTAAATAGTTTTCTGTTGTCATTCCTAGGCATCTGGCAGCATTGTGTAGCAGTCTTCAGACCTCTGTTTTAAGGAATCCTAAGAGAAAAGGTAATTGAGAGCTGGCAACAACTAACAAGAAGGAAAATGTAATTATGAAAAATTATCATACTGATTTAAAGAAATCGGATAGACCTAATTAAGAAATAGGACCAATAGCATGCATACAGCAGAAGCTGCACGCCTCCAGCAGTGCAGCTGTGCTCAGACAGGGGATTAAATCTAGAACAGAGAAAGCCCGAGCTCTGCGAGCCTGTAGAGAAGCACAGTGGAAAACAGCCTGTAATGTTTTTAAAATTAATTTGTTCCTCCCAGCAGGTGGAACAAACAGTAATTAATCCACAGGTAGATTGGCTGTGAATTAAAACTCTCATTTACTGTATGTTAGCATGAGGAACTGGAAGGATTCCTTGCAGAAAACTTTTCTTCAGACAGAGCACCAGATTTTTGTTCTCTGTTCTTTCTCTTGAAGATTGATTGTTCAAAGACACTGGGACGAGAGCAAAAATTGATTTATTAAGAAAACCAAACTCTGTATCATTAATCTTTACTGTCCTCCTGCCAGATCCATCTCAAGGAAAACTGTCAACAGGAGATAATTGTTGCTTCATCAGATTATGCTGACATAAAATTATACAACACAAAACTAAGCTTTGTACTTCTATGACTAACAAAAGCTTAAGTGCATTAATCTTATCTTACAGCATTAAATGGCTTAGAAAGCAGCACAACGTAGATTAAATACAGAAGTAATATTTGAATAAGTCAAGTGTAAGAATAACTGAGTCAAATTCAAGAAATCTGCGAGTTATAATAGTTAATTGATCCAGAAAGCAACTTTTATACACAAATTGGTAGATTGTGCTAGGAGCTGGTCTTGTGTTCCTGTGCACTGTGAGGATAAATGAATGGCAAGGATAAGGCGTTTGGCTCCCCTTTCCTGCCCCTTGTGAGCTCCAGGCCATGCTTTCTGATGTCTTTCATTCATTATCAGGATACTTTGCTCCTGGCTCTGTGCAGCCCATCCAGCATCCTCCTCCACCTTTTCCCTTGGGGACTCTTCAGAAAACAAAACCATGCTGCTTTGTGCTGTACACAAGCAACTGAAAACCCATTTCACTTACTTCAGCATTGTGGTGGGTTAACCTTGGCTGGACACCAGGTGCCCAACAAGCCACTCTATCACTCCCCCTCCTTAGTTGGACAGGAGGAGAAAAATATGATGAAAGGCTTGTGGGCTGAGATAAGGACAGGGAGAGATCACTAACCAATTACCGTCACAGGCAAAACAGATTTGACTTGGGGAAATTAATGTAATTTATTACCAATCAAATCAGAGCAGAGTAATGAGAAATAAAATCAAATCTTAAAACACCTTCCCCCCACCCCTCCCTTCTTCCCAGGCTCAACTTCACTCCTGATTTCTCTACCTACTCCCCGCCAGTGGCGCAGGGGGACAGGGAATGGGGGTTGCAGTCAGTTCATCACACATTGTTTCTGCCACTCCTTCCTCCTCAGGGGGAGGACTCCTCACACTCTTCCCCTGCTCCAACATGGAGTCCCTCTCATGGGAGACAGTCGTCCATGAACTTCTCCAACGTGAGTCCTTCCCATGGACTGCAGTTCTTTGAGAACTGCTCCAGCGTGGGTCCTTTCGCAGAATGCAGACCTTCAGGAGCAGACTGCTCCAGCATGGGTCCCCCACAGGGTCACAAGTCCTGCCAGCAAACCTGCTCCAGTGTGGGGTCCTCTCTCCACGGGGTCACAGCTTCCTTCAGGATACATCCACCTGCTCCGGCATGGGGTCCTCCACAGGCTGCAGGGTAGATATCTGCTCCATTGTTAACCTCCATGGGCTGCAGAGGGACAGCCTGCTTCACCATGGTCTTCACCATGGGCAGGGGGGATCTTTGCTCTGGCGCCTGGGGCACCTCCTCCCCCTCCTTCTTCAATGACCTTGGTGTCTGCAGGGTTGTTTCTCTCACATATTCTCACTCCTCTCTTCTGGCTGCTGTTGTGCAGCAGGTTTTTCCCCCCCTCTTCTTAAATATGTTATCACAGAGGCACTACCACCATCACTGATTGGCCCAGCCTTGGCCAGCAGCGGGTCTGTCTTGGAGCCGGCTGGCACTGACTCTATTGGACATAGGGGAAGCTTCTAGCAGCTTCTCACAGAAGCCACCCCTGTAGCCCCCCCGCTACCAAAACCTTGCCATGCAAACCCAATGCAGACATTTTTCTTGTAAAAGAAAAACTTGGTAATCGTCAGGCTATGGATGTGATGAAACTATTGCCGGTGTGCTTGTCACCGAAACCCGGGAATAAACCTTGTAACACCAATGTAATGTTAAAAGGCAGGCATTCTTTATTGCAGCGCTGGATGCACGGGGGATAGCTCCACCCAACGCGCATGCCAGGTGATCACCAACACACAGGTTATGTAGGATCAAAACACACATATTCATCATCTTCCTCAGAAAAGGCAGTCCTATGATAATCATTTCTTAGAATCCATTTCCATATTCTCCTCCCCGTCACGCATGCTCAGTGATTTGAGTTGGTGGTCCTCAAGGGTCTCTGGTGGTCGTCAGTGGTCTTGCACCCGTGTCCGCTGGGTGACCCTCTTCTTGTGGGCATGCGCAGTACTGTTGCTGTGGATGCACCTGTCCATAACGATTTCATAAGATTAATATCTCCAAACCTATTGTTCAGTTTGGTAGGGACTGTACATGGAACATAGCAGCATTGTACCTTGCCATGGTCAGTTAGCATCATTACGTATTACCTTGGTTACAAACTAATTATCTCAACCTAATTCTATAGTTTCTGTTTCACGGCCCCTATCCTACAGTTACATTTCCCCCCTTTGGAAGTTTTGAAATAATAACTTTTCAATACTTTGTCCTGGTTCTGGCAAGGATAGAGTTAATTTCCCAAGGAGCCAGGACAGGTGAGCCAAGCTGGCCGGGGGCTATTCCATACCATGTGACATCATGCTCACCATAAAAGGGGGCTAGTCAGGCAGGGGCGGGTTCGGCGTGTCGGCGTGGCTCCGGGACGGGTCGAGCATCCGGTCGGTCGTCGGATAGGTAAAATCGTTCTCTGTTATCACCCATTGTGAATATCTGTTATCAGTACTGTTGTTGATTGTTTCCCTCTCCCTTGCTGTCCCAGTAAACTGTCCTTATCCCAACCCTCGAGGCTTTGCCGTTGTTTTTCCGTTCTCCTCCACATCCCGCCGGGGGAGGAGTGAGCGAGCAGTGCGTGGCACTTAGCTACCTGCTGGGGCTAAACCACGTCAGTCCTTTTTGGCGCCCAACGTGGGGCCCGAGGGGGTGTGATAACAACAAGTCTGACCCAAGTGTGTTAAAACAAAGTTGTTAAAAGCATTTATAATGTTACTGAAACAGTCACTGGTCATAATGATGTTCTGTTTGGTCACATGGCTCTGTTTTGTAAACCCGTGTTTACTCTATGCAATCCCTGCAGCGCTGTTTATCACCTCTGGGAGAGGGGTTCGTGTTTTCATGTTGTTGTATTGTGTGATAATGACTTATGATAAGATATCATTGACAGTCATGGGTCTGAGCTGGTATGTGTATGTAGCATTTTGGTCAGGCCCGTACCTCGGTCAATATCTTTCAGAATTGATTAATAATTGGACCCAATCTATGGGGAAGACAGGGGGGGATACCTTCTCCCACTCTTTCACCTCCCCTTTTCCCTTTTGGTTGGTTACAACAATTTTTGAGAATTTTGAATACCCTTGGAATGTTCAGGCCAGTATATTCCTATTGCTAGGTCTCCTGAATGCTTTCCCACTCCTGTTCAGGGTTAGCAAAAATCTTTTCAAGAGTACCACCCAGGGATCTTCCCCAAGGCTGAATGGTCAGGGCTGGCATGGCATGTGGGAGAGTATGGGTGGGTATCTAGAGACCTTTTCACCCCCAATGGTTTGGAGCTTCACTCCCGAACAACTGCAAGACCCTCATAAAATGGTGGAATATTTGAAAGGAAAATGCTGTGGGGATTCTAAGGAGACACAACTTACTGTGCTGTGCTGGGCCCTGGCCACAATCTATCAAACACTGCTGGATAGTAGACAGCACCATCCAGAGGGAGAGAGCGGACCCACAGGCACTGCAGCTGCCCAGGCCCCTGCAACAGGCACTGCAGCTGCCCAAACCCCTGCGACAGGCACTGCAGCTGCCCAAACCCCTGCGACAGGCACTGCAGCTACCCAAACCCCTGCAACAGGCACTGCAGCTACCCAAACCCCTGCAACAGGCACTGTACTCGAGCCAAAAGATCAACCCACACCAGTATCAGTTGCCCCTATACACAAAAAGAAATACACAAGGAAATCGGTTCGCTTAGTGAAAGATGATGATGAACCGGGGCCATCACGAGAACAAGAAGAAGAGCCAGAACCAGAAGTGATTACTCGATCCCTGTCCCTGAGTGAGCTGCAAGATATGCAGAGAGATTTCAGCCGCCTTCCAGGGGAGCATATTATTACCTGGCTGCTCCGCTGCTGGGATAACGGGGCCAGTAGCCTGGAATTGGAGGGCAGGGAGGCCAAGCAGCTAGGATCCTTGTCTAGGGAAGGGGGCATTGACAAAGCAATTGGGAAGAAGGCACAGGCCCTCAGCCTCTGGAGGCGCCTCCTGTCAAGTGTGAGGGAAAGGTATCCTTTCAGCGAAGATGTCGTATGTCGGCCAGGCAAGTGGACCACTATGGAGAGAGGTATCCAATATCTGAGGGAATTAGCTGTGCGGGAGATGGTTTATTATGATCCGGACAACGCACAGTTGCCCACAGACCCCGATGAAGTCCACTGTACCCGACCCATGTGGCGAAAATTTGTGCGAAGTGCACCATCATCGTACGCCAACTCACTGGCAGTAATCGACTGGAAGAGTGAAGAGGCACCCACGGTGGACCAAGTGGCTGGCCGACTCCAGCAGTATGAAGAGAGCCTTTCTTCCTCCCTAGTCTCGGCTGTGGAGAAACTGTCTCAGGACGTCTGGCAACTCAAAGAGGATATATCTTACTCCCCACCTGTACAGACCCGCATTTCAGCTGTGAGGAGTAAGCGTTTTTCTGCTCCAGAGAGGGGATATAGAGCATACACACCACGAGGTATCCTGTGGTTTTGCCTGCGTGACCACGGAGAAGACATGAGGAAATGGGATGGGAAGCCCACCTCAACCCTGCGGGCACGCGTACATGAGCTACAAGGCAAGACAGCTGTAAAAAGGGACTCTTCCAGAAAGAATGCTGCTCCAGTTTCCACCGGGCAGCCCCCCAGACCAAGTGAAAGGCCAGATCGCACTTCTGATCCTCTTGAAGGGACTTCTAAGTCCTTTTTGCAAGGAGTGAGTAGTGACTATGACGAGCAGGACTAGAGGGGCCCTGCCTCCAGCCGGGTGGAGGAAAGGGACAATAGGGTTTATTGGACTGTGTGGATCCGATGGCCTGGCACATCGAACCCACAAGAGTACAAGGCCCTAGCGGACACGGGTGCACAGTGTACCCTAATGCCATCGAGCTATGAAGGGGTGGAACCAATATCTATTTCTGGTGTGATGGGGGGATCCCAACAGTTGACTCTGTTGGAGGCTGAAGTAAGTCTAACTGGGAATGAGTGGCAAAAGCACCCCATTGTGACTGGCCCAGAGCCTCCGTGCATCCTGGGCATAGACTACCTCCGGAAAGGGTATTTCAAAGACCCAAAAGACTACCAGTGGGCTTTTGGAATAGCTGCCTTAGAAGCGGAGGAAATTGAACCATTGTCTAGTTTGCCTGGTCTCTCGGAGGACCCTTCTGTTGTAGGGCTGCTGAAGGTTGAAGAGCAACAGGTGCCAATTGCTACTACAACTGTGCACCGGTGGCAATACCGCACCAACAGAGACTCCCTGGTTCCCATCCACAAACTAATTCATCAACTGGAGGGTCAGGGAGTGATCAGCAGAACCCACTCACCCTTTAACAGTCCCATATGGCCAGTGCGGAAGTCCAATGGCAAGTGGAGGCTGACGGTAGACTATCGTGGCCTGAAGGAAGTCACACCGCCCATGAGTGCTGCCGTGCCAGACATGCTGGAACTTCAATATGAACTGGAGTCAAAGGCAGCCAAATGCTATGCCACAATTGATATAGCTAATGCATTTTTCTCGATCCCTTTGGCAGCAGAGTGCAGGCCACAGTTTGCCTTCACTTGGAGGGGCGTCCAGTACACCTGGAATCGACTGCCCCAGGGGTGGAAACACAGCCCCACCATCTGCCATGGACTGATCCAGACTGCACTGGAAAAGGGTGAAGCCCCAGAGCACCTGCAATACATTGATGACATCATTGTATGGGGCAACTCAGCAGAGGAAGTTTCTGAGAAAGGGAAGAAAATAATCCAAATCCTGCTGCAGGCTGGCTTTGCCATAAAGCGAAGTAAGGTGAAGGGGCCTGCGCAGGAAATCCAGGTTTTAGGAATAAGATGGCATGATGGGCAGCGTCAAATCCCTATGGATATTATCAACAAAATAGCAGCCATGTCCCCACCAACCAACAAAAAGGAGACACAGGCCTTCTTAGGCGTTGTGGGTTTCTGGAGAATGCACATTCCAAATTACAGTTTGATAGTAAGCCCTCTCTACCATGTAACCCGGAAGAAGAATGATTTCAAATGGGGCCCAGAGCAACGACAAGCTTTTGAACAAATTAAACAAGAAATAGTTCATGCCGTAGCTCTTGGGGCAGTCCGGGCAGGACCAGATGTAAAAAATGTGCTGTACACCGCAGCCGGGAAGAATGGCCCTACCTGGAGTCTCTGGCAGAAAGCACCAGGGGAGACTCGAGGTCGACCCCTGGGGTTTTGGAGTCGGGGATACAGAGGATCCGAGGCTCGCTACACTCCAATGGAAAAGGAGATATTGGCAGCCTATGAAGGGGTTCGAGCTGCTTCAGAGGTGATTGGCACTGAAGCAGAGCTCCTCCTGGCACCCCGACTACCAGTACTGGGCTGGATGTTCAAAGAGAGGGCTCCTTCTACACATCATGCAACCGATGCTACGTGGAGTAAGTGGGTTGTGCTGATCACACAATGGGCTAGAATAGGAAGCCCCAGTCGTCCAGGGATTCTGGAAGTGATCACAGACTGGCCAGAAGGGAAAGATTTCGGAATGTCGCCAGAGGAGGAGGTGACACGTGCTGAAGAAGCCCCACTGTATAATAAACTAACAGAGGATGAGAAACCATATGCCCTCTTCACTGATGGGTCCTGTCGCATCGTGGGAAAGCATCGAAGGTGGAAGGCTGCTGTATGGAATCCTACAAGGCGAGTTGCAGAAGCTGCTGAAGGAGAAGGTGAATCGAGCCAGTTTGCAGAGGTGAAAGCCATCCAGCTGGCTTTAGATATTGCTGAAAGAGAAAAGCGGCCAGCACTCTACCTCTACACTGACTCATGGATGGTGGCCAATGCCCTGTGGGAATGGTTACAGCAGTGGAAGCAGAGCAACTGGCAGTGCAGAGGCAAACCCATCTGGGCTGCCCCATTGTGGCAAGATATTGCTGCCCGGCTAGAGAAGCTGGTTGTAAAGGTATGTCATGTAGATGCCCACGTACCCAAGAGTCGGGCCGCTGAGGAACATCAGAACAACCAGCAGGTAGATCAGGCTGCCAAGATTGAAGTGGCTCAGGTGGATTTGGACTGGCAGCGTAAGGGTGAATTATTTCTAGCTCGGTGGGCCCATGACACTTCAGGTCATCAAGGAAGAGATGCGACACATAGATGGGCCCGTGATCGAGGGGTGGACTTGAGCATGGACGCCATCTCACAGGTCATCCATGAATGTGAAATGTGCGCCGCAATCAAGCAAGCCAAGCGGGTAAAGCCTCTGTGGTATGGAGGCCGATGGTTGAAATATAAATATGGGGAAGCATGGCAAATCGACTACATCACGCTCCCACAAACCCGCCAAGGCAAGCGTTACATTCTTACAGTGGTGGAAGCAACCACTGGGTGGCTGGAAACATATCCTGTGCCCCATGCCACTGCCCGGAACACTATTCTGGGTCTTGAAAAGCAAGTCCTGTGGCGACATGGCACCCCAGAGAGAATTGAGTCAGACAACAGGACTCATTTTCAGAACACCCTCATAGGCAGCTGGGTCAAAGAGCATGGCATTGAGTGGGTGTATCACATCCCCTATCATGCGCCAGCCTCTGGGAAAGTTGAAAGGTACAATGGACTGCTAAAAACCACCCTGAGGGCAATGGGTGGTGGGACCTTCAAACACTGGGACACACATTTAGCAAAGGCCACCTGGTTAGTTAACACTCGGGGATCTGCCAATCGAGCTGGCCCTGCCCAGTCAAAATTCCCACCCCCAGTAGAAGGGGATAAAGTTCCTGTAGTGCACATGAAAAATATGTTGGGTAAACCAGTTTGGGTTATCCCTGCTTCAGGCAAAGGCAAGTCCATCTGCAGGATTGCTTTTTCTCAGGGACCAGGGTGCACTTGGTGGGTGATGAGAAAAGATGGGGAAGTCCGGTGTGTACCCCAAGGGGATTTGATTTTGGGTGAAAATAGCCAATAAATTAAATTGCATGATGTTAATAGCGATATACTGTATCAATGGTATGACCATAAGAATCACCCAAAACTAATGAAGGATGGACTTTGAAACTGAACAAAGTGCCACGATGATGGAACTAGAACTGACTTCAACTGGTGCCCAGAAACTTTATCAAAAAATCACATCTTTGACATCCAGACTGTGAGCATGGACCATACCAGATACACCGGCTGTGAAGACTCCGGATGCAGCGTGCAACAATCCAGCAGCACGCACCATTGCTCCTGCTCTGAGAGACTGTAATGGCAGATGGAACCCAAAACCATGGACTAAATGAACTCGACAGACATTTTAGAGTGATAGCCCATAGAGTAAGGCAATGAGATCTGTGCAATAATCTGGGCATGACGTAGATGGTATGGAATAAGGGGTGGATAATGTCCTGGTTCTGGCAAGGATAGAGTTAATTTCCCAAGGAGCCAGGACAGGTGAGCCAAGCTGGCCGGGGGCTATTCCATACCATGTGACATCATGCTCACCATAAAAGGGGGCTAGTCGGGCAGGGGCGGGTTCGGCGTGTCGGCGTGGCTCCGGGACGGGTAGAGCCTCTGGTCGGTGGGTCGTCGGATCGGTAAAATTGTTCTCTGTTATCACCCATTGTTACTATCTGTTATCAGTACTGTTGTTGATTGTTTTCCCTCTCCCTTGCTGTCCCAGTAAACTGCCCTTATCCCAACCCTCGAGGCTTTGCAGTTGTTTTTCCGTTCTCCTCCACATCCCGCCGGGGAAGGGGTGAGCGAGCGGCGCGTGGCACTTAGCTACCGGCTGAGGCTACACCACGTCAACTTCCACTCATATTTTCCTATCCTAGACACATTACAGATGTTCTTAAGCTTGTAACCATAGCATCTACACCTCAGTGTGTCTGCTCATGTTTCTCTTTTGCAAGTTCTAACATAACTTGTGGGGTCACTATTACCTGATTTTCTGGTGTTACCCACCATCCTTCCGTATTCTGAGATGCTTTTAAGTGCTCTGCCAATTGTTCATCTAGTTTGCTGCATCTTGCTTTTAAATTTGGGATTTTCATCTGTTTTACTGGTACTAGTGCAAGGATACCTTGTTCTGCAGCCTCCTTTGCAGTTTTATCCACCAATCGATTACCTATATTTATAGCCGTCTGACCAAATTGATGTGCCGTGCAATGCATTACGGCCACTTCCTTCGGTTCCTGCACATCTTGCAGGAGTTGAAGAACTTCCTCCTTATGCCTTATCGGTGATCCTTGGGCTGATAATAGTCCTCTCTCTTTCCAGAGGGCTCCATGAGCATGGATCACACCAAATGCATATTTGGAATCAGTCCATATGTTTACCCTTTTCCCTTCGGCCATCCATAAAGCCTGCTTTAGCACCACCAATTCTGCTTTCTGTGCTGATGTATTTGCAGGTACTGTCCCTGACTCCAATATCTTGTCGGTGGTGACAACAGCATACCCAGCTATTCGCCTTCCTTCTTGCACGAAACTGCTTCCATCCGCAAACAGCTCCAGATCAGGATCCTTCAAAGGTTCGTCCTTCAGGTCCGGTCTGCTGGAATAAACTTGTTCAATGGTTAGCAGGCAATCATGTTCCAATTTCTCGGTAGGATTTTCTGTTGACAGGAACATTGCTGGATTTACAATTGCTGTGGTTTTTAATTCCACATCATCTTGTTCCAATAGGACAACCTGGTATTTCAACATTCTGCTAGGGGATAACCAGTGACCCCCCTTTTGTTCTCAGACAGTTATTACCATATGCGGTACATATACCACTATCTTTTGGCCCATAGTCAATTTTCAAGCTTCCTGAATCAGCAGCACCGTTGCTGCCACAGCACGCAAACACCCCGGCCATCCCTTACTCACGTTGTCAAGTTGTTTGGAGAAGTACCCCACCGGTCGCTTCCAAGATCCCAGCTGTTGCGCCAGCACTCCAAGGGCCAGATGTTGCCTTTCATGCACAAACAGCTCAAAAGGTTTGGTTAGATCAGGTAAACCTAATGCAGGGGCCATCATTAGTGCCTTTTTGAGTTCTTTAAATGATTTGTGGCATTCAGGTGTCCAAATCAAGTATTGGTCTTTAGATTCCTTCAGGGCTTCATATAGGGGTTTCACATACAGTCCATAATTTAGAATCCAGAGTCAACACCACCCAATCATTCCCAGAAAGGCTCTCAGTTCCTTTGGACTGTTAGGCTAGGGGATCTGACAAATGGCTTCTTTTCTTTCTTTTCCCAATTGTCTCTGTCCTTGAGATATCTCAAATCCCAAATAAATCACTGCTTCTTTCCCTATCTGGGCCTTGTTTCTGGAGACTCTGTATCCTCCTTGGCCCAGGAAATTCAATAAACTGATGGTCATTTCAAAACATGTGTCTTTACTTTCTGCTGCTATCAGGATGTCATCCACATACTGTAAGAGCATACCTTCTCCTTGATTCTGTTTCTTCCACATTTCTAACTCTTTTGCCAATTGATTTCCAAATATTGTAGGGCTATTCTTAAATCCTTGTGGAAGCACAGTCCACGTTAGTTGCGTTTTTCGTCCTGTAGCAGGACTTTCCCATTCAAAAGCAAATATGCTTTGACTTTCTGTATCCAGAGGTACGCAGAAGAAGGCATCCTTTAAATCCAGTACAGTAAACCATTTATGTTCCTCCTTCAAAGATGTCAGTAAAGTGTATGGATTGGCCACTACTGGGTGTATATCTTGAACTATCATCTGATTTATGGCCCTTAGATCCTGAACTAATCGGTATTCCTTACCTCCTGATTTCCTTACTGGCAATATAGGGGTATTGTATTCTGATTCACATTCTGCTAACAGCCCATATTCTAAAAATTTTGTAATTATTTCCTCTAATCCCTTTTGAGCCTCCCACTTAATAGGATACTGTTTTTGTCTTACCGGCTTGGCTCCAGGTTTTAAAGTCACCTTTACCGGTTCTGCCAGTTTGGATCGTCCTGGAACTTCACTTGCCCATACCAAAGGGGTTACTGCATTGTCCACTGCTTCTGAAATCTGTTCCTCCTTGGAGGAATCCTGTAACATAAACACTCTCGCCTCTATGGCCTTTGATTCTGGTATTAGTAATCTGATTTCTCCATCTTTAAAAATTATTTGTGCATCTAATTCGCTTAATAAATCTCATCCCAATAAAGGCAACGGACATTCAGGCATGTACAAAAATTGATGTGTTACCCACTGTTTTCCCAGCTTAAATTGTAACAGTTTCAAGAAAGGCCAGTTCTCTTTTTTTTTTTTGCCCTGTCACACCAACAAGCTCTGCTGATTTATAGCTGAGTTTTGCTTTACATGTTTATTATTCTCAGTCAAGATTGCCAGAATTTTTCCATCCCTTTGCATTTGTCTGACTTCTTTTTCTTTTTCTCTGTTGTTATACACAGTCCAGGCTACTTCAAGCATTTTACCTAAGTCTCTGGACTCAGCCCCTTCCAGTTTCTGGAGTTTTTTTCTAGGGCTGATTGTCCCATAAATACAGAGGCCAATTGTATATCTTCTTCCGTGGTGGTTTTTGTTTGTTTGCTTGTGGTTTTGTTTGTGTGTTGTTTTTTTTCTCCTCTGGGTCCAAATTAGTATATTTTCTCACAGTCACCTTCAGTCTTTCCATAAAGGCTGAAGGGGACTCATTTAATTCTTGTCTCACTTCATAAAGTTTAGACCGATTATTTGCTTTTGGCATTGCATGTCTAACACCAAATAAAATCCACTTCTGATATCTAGTCAGCATCCCTCTGGGCCCCGGCTGATTAGGGTCCCACTCAGGATCTGTGGATGGAAAATTCTCATCCACTGTCCCTTGTATAATCCCATTAGCATGGGCTCCTTCCACTTGTTTTCTGGCCGTATTTAATAACATTTTCTTTTCAGTATCTTCCAACAAAGTATCCAATATTACTTGCAAATCCTCCCAATCGGGGTTTTGGGTTCTGATTATTGTTTCCACTACTTTGGCAACCCTTTCGGGATCATCCTGATAAGTGCCTGCAGTTTCTTTCCCTGGTCTTAAATCAGTTATTGAGAAGGGAACTTTCACCATTACCAGACCCTCATTACCAACAGCCTGTCGAAGAGGGGCCTGGAGGGGAGTTAATCCGTCTCCTCCCCCTCTTCCCCTTGTCCTCCCAGCAATCGGGCTGAATCCTTCTGCCTCCCCTTCCACAGGAGGGGCGGAAGCAATATTGGCCCCCAGATTTTGATCCCCTTGATCCAATGTCCCATTCTCCGGCCACTTTTCCCCACTCTCTAAAGCATACAGTGGCCACCAGTGATTACAATATTCAACCAATTGTTTCCGAGTCAAAGGATCAATTCTGCCCAGATCTTTCCAATGTTCCAAAATACATCCCAGTGGTGTTTTTCGTGGGATTGGTTTCTTACTCGGAAAAGTACCCATCTCCCAGGGACTCAGTGGTTGTGATTGTGCACTATCACAAGCACTAGTCAGAGGGACTCCAACCCGTGTTAGATCTCCCTCAGGGATTTCCCCTGCCACTGGAAATCCCAGGGATTTCTCCTGCCACCAGAAATCCCAACCTTGGAGGCTTCCCCTCCCGTGGGCCCTGCTCCACAGGCTTTCGCCTAGCAGAGACTTTTACCTGAGATGTCTCCCTAGCCCAACTCTGCGCAGCTTTCACCGCGCCTTACGAGCAGGCCTCCCGTGCTCTTGGTGCGGGCCTGTCCCAATCTGGGCCTGTCCCGGTGCGGGCCTGTCCCAATGTGGGCCTGTCCCGTCATGGTGGTGAGAGCCATGGGGCTCCTTGAATAGGGCCTTCAACTCATGCAAATATTCAGATCAAATAAGAATGCCTCTCCCAGGGGTCTTGCTCAGAGCTCTTCGGTCCGGGGATCGGAGGTTCTCCCCGAGAACTCCCCGGTGCCGGCTGGAGATCCTGCGATCCCACGGATCCGTCGAGGTTCAAAAGCAGCGTCCCATCTGGGTCGCCAAAAACTGTCACCGAAATCCGGGAATAAACCTCATAACACCAATATAGTGTTGTGGTGGGTTGACCCTGGCTGAGGGCCAGGTGCCCACCAGAGCCGCTCTATCACTTGCCTCCTCAGCAAGGCAGGGAGGGGAGAAAGGAAGTTGGAGAAAAACTTTCGGGTCAAGATAAGGACAGGGAGAGATCATTCTCTAATTATCATCACGAGCAAACCAGACCGAACTTAGAGAGGGAATTCATCTTATTTATTACTAAGCAAAACAGAGTAGAGGAATGAGAAATAAAACCAAATCTTAAAAACACCTCCCCCCACCCTCCCATCTTCCCGGGCTCAACTTCACTCCCGGCTTCAACCTCTGCCCCCTCCTCAGCGGCACAGGGGGACGGGGAATGGGGGTTACGGTCAGTTCATCACGCGGTGTTTCTGCCACTTCTTCATCCTCAGGGGGAGGACTCATCGTTCCCCCGCTCCAGCATGGAGTCCCTCTCACGGGAGACAGTCCTTCACGACCTTCTCCAACGTGAGTCCTTCCCACGGGGCTACAGTCCTTCATGAACTGCTCCAGTGTGGGTCTCTCCCATGGGGAGCAGACCTTCAGGAGCAGACTGCTCCAGCGTGGGTCCCCCACGGGGTCACAAGTCCTGCCAGCAAACCTGCTCTGGCGTGGGCTCCTCTCTCCACGGATCCACAGGTCCTGCCAGGAGCTTGCTCCAGCACGGGCTTCCCACGGGGCCACAGCCTCCTTCAGGTGCCTCCACCTGCTCTGGCGTGGGGTCCTCCACGGGCTGCAGGTGGAATCTCTACACCCCCTCATCCTCCCTCCATGGGCTGCAGGGGGACAGCCTGCTTCACCATGGTCTTCACCATGGGCTGCAGGGGGATCTCTGCTCTGGCGCCTGGAGCCCCTCCTCCCCCTCCTTCTGCACTGACCTTGGTGTCTGCAGATGTTCTTACATCTTCTCACTCCTCTCTCCAGCTGCAAAAGCTCTCCCTAACTGTTTTTCTCTTTCTTAAATATGTTATCACAGAGGCACTGATTGGCTTGGCCTTGGCCAGCGGTGGGTCCGTCTTGGAGCCGGCTGGCATTGGCTCTATCAGACACAGGGGAAGCTTCTAGCAGCTTCTCACAGAAGCCACCCCTGTAGCCCCCCCCGCCACCAAAACCTTGCCACGCAAAACCAACACAAGTGTTAAAAGGCAAGCATTCTTTATTGCAGCGCTGGATGCACAGGGGAAATAGCTCCACCCAACGCGCATGCCAGGTGATCACCAACACACAGGTTATGTAGGATCAAAACATACATATTCATCATCTTCCTCAGAAAAGGCAGTCCTATGATAATCATTTCTTAGAATCCATTTCCATATTCTCCTCCCCGTCATGCATGCTCAGTGATTTGAGTCGGTGGTCCTCAAGGGTCTCTGGTGGTCGTCAGTGGTCTTGCACCCGTGTCCGCTGGGTGACCCTCTTCTTGTGGGCATGCGCAGTACACTTGCTGTGGATGCACCTGTCCATAACGACTTCATAAGATTAATATCTCCAAACCTATTGTTCAGTTTGGTAGGGACTGTACAAGGAACATAGCAGCATTGTACCTTGCCATGGTCAGTTAGCATCATTACGTATTACCTTGGTTACAAACTAATTATCTCAACCTGATTCTATAGTTTTTGTTTCACGGCCCCTATCCTACGGTTACACGCTGGTTGGGGTTATCTAACTTCTGCCTTGAGCTCTGCCTCTGTGTGTGTCATCTGAAGTAGGTTGGCTATTGGAGGCAGAAACTGTGAGCAGAGATTGCAGGCTCTGCAGTAATGCAAATAAATAACCAAAATGAGTTATGCAGGCAAGGCAAGGCAAGCCCCAGGGACTGAGCAGTAGCTACAGAAAGGCAGGGATATAGTCAATTAAGCATAAACTTCTATCAAAGAAGCAGAGATGTAAGGGACCTGGCCAGGCTCTGTCCTGTGGATGCTGGTATGAGAAATCAGTGCTGAGGATTTACCATGGTTTTTCCTCTTGTGGATTGTCTAGCCATAGACTGGCCTGTAAGTGGTTTTTGCTCAACTGCAGCTGCTTGGGTGTGTGTTAGGTGTAGATCAAGGCTACAGTGTTAGCCATAGAAACAGCCCTCTGGCTTTTTCATGTTGCATAAAATGGTTGTGTGGTGCTCCTTAGGTCAAAGGTGGAAGAGCATAGAGACTGCCGAGCTATTCATATCACATTTAACCATTTTGCCTGTTTAAAAGCAGACCTTGCATTTCCAAGCAGCATCATAACCTCTCCTGCCCTTGCTACCCCTGCTATTTCTTACCTTGTTCTTTCCACATGGGCATTTTTCCTTCCCTCTGCATCTGTGTTCCCAGGAGCACAGAAGTGGTTCTTTTTTGGGGGTCTCTGGAAGCTGCTGCTCTGCTTACAAGTAGTTGGACAGTTAAGTGCTTTGGATTGCCAGCTTCTGCTTTAGCCCACAGTTTGCTCTGTTGGTGAGTGGTAAAGCATTTTATGTGTATTTTGTTGAAACTGCAAAAGTCATTGAAATGAGCTCTGTAGCCTGTGACTATCTCTTTTGTAGTTACTAGGAAGCAGGAGGCAAAGCTCCTCTTGATCTTTTTATACAAGCACCCCTGTTTGGGCAGGGAGGGATAGTCAGGAAGGGATCTTTGTACCCTGCACAGCTCAGCCATTGTGCTGGGTACTGGAGATTTGAGCTGAATATGTGGAATCTGTGCCTCTCCACTTGCTGTTACTCAGCATGAAATCCAAAGTGTCATTTCTGTTGTGGGTATGTTGAATTGGCTTAATTGAATCATCTTTATTCACTTTTCCTAGCAAGTAGGAACCAGGTATTAATGAAATGAGAAATGATAAATATTAGCGATAGTGAGAAGTGGTACATGTCTTGAGAAGCTTTCTGTCTGCACTGAAATTGAGTAGAAGGTAGATTCGGTAGTTAAAACATTACTTTTTTTTTTCTTTTATTATGCTAGGCCTGTATAGGATTCACAAAGTTAGCTATCTAAAGGAAAAATAAAACTCCAAATTTTTTCAGCTGTGAGAAAACAGCTGTAGTTTATGAAATTGTGGGCTGCAGTCAATATTTCTCCAGGAACTTTCTGTACTCTTAAAAAAATATTAATTCAGTAAAGTCCTGATGAATACATTTGACAGTGCTGCAGCCTTTTGGGGGAGCTGAGTTTTGGGTAATGGCTTTTCAGCTTGGGGCATACATACCACGAACCAGTAGCTTTCAGGAGTTGTTCAGTGCTGGTTTTGGTAAAAAGAGATGGATGTAACTTCTCAGTCCTGCTTGTGACTCAGCCATAAGCCAGGTTTGCAGTTAAACACAGGCTCTCTAGGTTTGTTAGTGATGGGGGGGTAAACTTTAAAAACTTCCTTGGTGGTAGCAGCTACATTGACATTTCGGATTCAGTTTCTTACTTCAGTAATGGTGATTTTTAACTACCAAAGGGCTTGTGATCATTAGAGAAAATGGACCATACCAATGGACAGTCAGAAAAATACATCATGTAGTCATGCTGGTTACGCAGAACAGGAAACTAGTGATGAATAGAGAAGGAACTGCTGGGTTTTAGTCTGAAACAGCTGCTGGGCTCAGCAGGATGAAAGCACAGCTTATCCAGGTCTCTCCAAGATAAAGCAATACTTTATACTTAATATAGTTTGGCCAATCAGCCAGGAAAAACTGCATAAAATTTGTCATTGTGTAACCGATGTGTTTAACTTTTTAACCATGGTGATGGGATCAAGATGAGATCATTAGCAGTAGTAGGGAATGAGAAAAATATTTTAGGAATGAGGACCTGAGAGCTTGGTGGTACCATGGAACTGATAAACTGTGTGGTCGGTATGTACCATGGAACTGATAAACTGCATTATTGGTACGTGAGCCAAATAATATTTCATTTTCTGTCAAAATCATGTCCTTTGAGTGAACTTTGTTCATTATAATCTCATTATAATACCAAAACACACCTCCATGCTAAAAACTACCCACCTCCAAGGTACGACCACCCCTCACTGGGCATGCTCTCTGAATTTCTTTAAGTATATAGCTTTAAAAGCAAAGCGAGAAAGTTTTACACCAATCATAACGAAGTAACTATGTAACTATGTGATGTAATTGTGACCATGTGTGTATTGAGAATATAAATATGTGCGTGTTCGTAGGCTAGGTATGCACGTTAGGTGGAACTATCCCCCGTGCATCCAGCGCTGCAATAAAGAATGCCTGCCTTTTAACACTACATTGGTGTTACGAGGTTTATTCCCGGATTTCGGTGACAGTTTCTGGCGACCCAGATGGGACCCTGCTTTTGAACCTCGACGGATCCGTGGGATCGCAGGATCTCCAGCCGGCACCGGGGAATTCTCGGGGAGAACCTCCGATCCCCGGACCGAAGAGCTCTGAGCAAGACCCCTGGGAGAGGTAAAGGCATTCTTATTTGATTTGAATATTGTTTTTTTGCTCTTACAAGTTGAAGGCCTTATTCAAGGAGCCCCGTGGCTCACCGGGACAGGCCCACATTGGGACAGGCCCGCACCGGGACAGGCCCGCATTGGGACAGGCCCACACTAGGTTCAAGGAGCCCGTGGCTCTCCGGGACAGGCCCGCATTGGGACAGGCCCGCACCGGGACAGGCCCGCATTGGGACAGGCCCACACTAGGAGCACGGGAGGCCTGCTCGTAAGGCGCGGTGAAAGCTGCGCAGAGTTGGGCTGAGGAGACGTTTCAGGTAAAAGTCTCTGCTAGGCGAAAGCCTGTGGAGCAGGGCCCACTGGGGAGGGGAAGCCTCCAAGGTTGGGATTTCTGGTGGCAGCAGAAATCCCTGGGATTTCCAGTGGCAGGGGAAATCCCTGAGGGAGCTATAACACGGGTTGGAGTCCCTCTGACTAGTGCTTGTGATAGTGCACAATCACAACCACTGAGTCCTTGAGAGATGGGTACTTTTCCGAGTAAGAAACCAATCCCACGAAAAACACCACTGGGATGTATTTTGGAACATTGGAAAGATCTGGGCAGAATTGATCCTTTGACTCGGAAACAGTTGATTGAATATTGTAATCACTGGTGGCCACTGTATATTTTAGAGAATGGGGAAAAGTGGCCGGAAAACGGGACGTTGCAGTATAACACAATTTTGCAACTAATGTTATTTTGTAAAGGGAAGGTAAATGAAATGAAATGGCATATGTGGATTTGTTTTTCACACTGCGAAATTATCCGGAATGGCAAAGGCAATGTGAATTGGTTCTATCTAGTTCTGCGATAATGGCATTAAAGGGGCAGGAACCCGGTAAAGATTTGAAAACAGGTTGCTCATCTTGTGATATTGGTAAACAATGTTTTAAATGTGAATTTTAAGATGATGATGTTGAATTATTGGTTGCACCTCGCAGGAGGTTAGGAAATGATCAAGGGGATCAAAATCTGGGGGCCAATAATGCTTCCGCCCCTCCTGTGGAAGGGGAGGCAGAAGGATTCAGCCCAATTGCTGGGAGAACAAGGGGAAGAGGGGGAGGAAACGGATTAACTCCCCTCCAGGCCCCTCTTCGACAGGCTGTTGGCAACGAGGGTCCGGTAATGGTGAAAGTCCCCTTCTCCATAACCGATTTAAGAGCATGGAAAGAAACTGCAGGCACCTATCAGGATGACCCAGAAAGAGTTGCCAAAGTAATGGAAACAATAATTAGAACCCAAAATCCTGATTGGGAAGATTTGCAAGTAATATTGGATACATTATTGGAAGACACTGAAAAGAAAATGGTATTAAACACAGCCCGAAAACAAGTAGAAAGTGTAAGGATCGGTGGACCAGAATTTTCCATCCACAAACCCTGAATGGGACCCTAATCAGCCGGGGCCCAGAAGAATGTTGACTAGGTACCAGAAGTGGATTTTGTTTGGTGTTAGACATGCAATGCCAAAAGCAATTAATTGGTCTAAATTATATGAAGTAAGACAAGAATTAAACGAATCCCCTTCGGCCTTTATGGAAAGACTGAAGGTGACTGCTAGAAAATATACTAATTTGGACCCAGAGAAAAAAACCAAACCAAAACAAAACAAAAAACCACCACGGAAGAAGCTATACAATTGGCCTGTATCCTAGGGAAAAAAAAAAAAAAACCAAAAAAAAAAAACCAAAAAAACCTCCAGAAACTGGAAGGGGCTGAGTCCAGAGACTTAGGTAAAATGCTTGAAGTAGCCTGGGCTGTGTATAACAACAGAGAAAAAGAAAAAGAAGTCAGACAAATGCAAAGGGATGGAAAATTCTGGCAATCTCGACTGAGAATAATAAACATGTAAAGCAAAACTCAGCTATAAATCAGCAGAGGGTGTTGGTGCGACAGGGCGAAAAGAGAACTGGCCTTTCTTGAAACTGTTAAAATTTAAGCTGGGAAAACAGTGGGTAACACATCAATTTTTATATATGCCCGAATGTCCATTGCCTTTATTGGGGCGGGATTTATTAAGCAAATTAGAGGCACAAATTATTTTTAAAGATGGAGAAATTAGATTACTAATACCAGAATCAAAAGCTATAGAGGCGAGAGTGTTTATGTTACAGGATTCCCCCAAGGAGGAACAGATTCCAGAAGTAGTGGACAACGCAGTTATCCCCCTGGTATGGGCAAGTGGAGTTCCGGGACGATCCAAACTGGCAGAACCGGTAAAGGTGACTTTAAAACCTGGAGCCAAGCCGGTAAGACAAAACCAGTACCCTCTCAAATGGGAAGCCCGAAAGGGGCTAGAGGAATTAATCACAAAATTTTTAGAATATGGGCTGTTAGTAGAATGTGAATCAGAATATAATACCCCTATATTACCAGTAAGGAAATCAGGAGGCAGGGAATATCGAATAGTTCAGGATTTAAGGGCCATAAATCAGATAGTTCAAGATATACACCCAGTAGTGGCCAATCCATATACCTTGCTGACATCTCTGAGGGAGGAACATAAATGGTTTACTGTACTGGATTTAAAGGATGCCTTCTTTTGCATACCTCTGGATACGAAAAGTCAAGGCATATTTGCCTTTGAATGGGAGAGTCCCACTACAGGAAGGAAAACGCAATTAACATGGACTGTACTTCCACAAGGATTTAAAAATAGCCCTACAATATTTGGAAACCAATTGGCAAAGGAATTAGAAATGTGGAAGAAACAGAATCAAAGAAAAGGCATATTACTACAATATGTGGATGACATCCTGATAGCAGCAGAAAGTAAAGACACATGTTTTGAAATGACCATCAGTTTATTGAATTTCCTGGGCCAGGGAGGATATAGAGTCTCCAGAAACAAGGCTCAGATAGGGAAAGAAGCAGTGATTTATTTGGGATTTGAGATATCACAAGGACAAAGACAATTGGGAAACGAAAGGAAAGAAGCCATTTGTCAGATTCCCGAACCTAACAGCCCAAAGGAACTGAGAGCCTTTCTGGGAATGATTGGGTGGTGCCGACTCTGGATTTTAAATTATGGACTGTATGTGAAACCCCTATATGAAGCCCTGAAAGAATCTAAAGATCAATACCTGACTTGGACACCTGAATGCCATAAATCATTTAAAGAACTCAAAAAGGCATTGATGACGGCCCCTGCACTGGGTCTACCTGATCTAACCAAACCTTTTGAGCTGTTTGTGCACGAAAGGTAACATCTGGCCCTTGGAGTGCTGGCGCAACGGCTGGGATCTTGGAAGCGACCGGTGGGGTACTTCTCCAAACAACTTGACACTGTGAGTAAAGGATGGCCGGGATGTTTGCGTGCCGTGGCAGCAACGGTGCTGCTGATTCAGGAAGCCCGAAAATTGACTATGGGCCAAAGAATAGTGGTATATGTACCGCATATGGTAATAACTGTCTTAGAACAAAAGGGGGGGGGTCACTGGTTATCCCCTAGCAGAATGTTGAAATATCAGGTTGTCCTATTGGAACAAGATGATGTGGAATTAAAAACCACAGCAATTGTAAATCCAGCAATGTTCCTGTCAACAGAAAATCCTACTGAGAAATTGGAACATGACTGTCTGTTAACCATTGAACAAGTTTATTCCAGCAGACCGGACCTGAAGGACGAACCCTTGGAGAATCCTGATCTGGAACTGTTCACGGATGGAAGCAGTTTTGTGCAAGAAGGAAGGCGAATGGCCGGGTATGCTGTTGTCACCACCGACAAGATATTGGAGTCAGGGACAGTACCTGCAAATACATCAGCGCAGAAAGCAGAATTGGTGGCGCTGAAGCAGGCCTTACGAATGGCTGAAGGGAAAAGGGTAAACATATGGACTGACTCCAAATATGCATTTGGTGTGATCCATGCTCATGGAGCCCTCTGGAAAGAAAGAGGGCTGTTATCAGCCCAAGGATCGCCTATAAGACATAAGGAGGAAATTCTTCAGCTCCTGCAAGATGTGCAAAAACCAAAGGAAGTGGCCATAATGCATTGCAAAGCTCATCAATTTGGTCAGACGGCTGTCAATATAGGTAATCGGTTGGCGAATAAAGCTGCAAAAGAGGCTGCAGAACGAGATATCCTTGCACTGGTACCAGTAAAACAGGTAAAAATTCCAAATGTAAAAGTAAGATATGGTAAATTAGACGAACAATTGGCAGAGCATTTAAAGGCATCCCAAAATGCAGAAGGATGGTGGGTAACACCAGAAAATCAGGTAATAGTGACCCCACAAATTATGTTGGAACTTGCAAAAGAGCAACATGAACAGACACATTGGGGTGTAGATGCCATGGTTACAAATTTGAAAACATTTGTAGTGTGCGTAGAAATGACAGGAATAATTAAGTCAATAATAGCTAAGTGCCCGATCTGTCTTAAAAATAATCCTTTAAACCAGAGGAAAGCACCTTTAGGAGTAACAAAGCAGGGTAATTCCCCAGGAGATTATTGGCAAATCGATTTTTCTGAATTACCCAGACAAAATGGGTATAGATATCTGCTGGTACTGATTGATACGTTTTCTGGATGGCCAGAGGCTTTTCCTTGTCGCACCAACAAAGCGAGAGAAGTGGTTAAAATATTGTTAAAAGAGATAATACCAAGGTTTGGGGTACCATTGGGCATGTCTTCTGATAGAGGACCACATTTTGTAGCAGAAATAGTCCAACAAGTAAGTAAAATTCTGGGGATAAAATGGGACTTACACACTCCCTGGAGACCGCAATCAAGCGGGAAGATTGAAAGAATGAATCAGACCTTGAAAAGACAAATGAGTAAAATTTGCCAAGAAGCATCTTTGAAATGGCCACAGGCCTTGCCATTAGCTCTGTTAAGAATAAGAATCCAACCAAGGTCTAAAGGCGGTGTAAGTCCATATGAAATATTATATGGCAAACCCTACCAAACTCCTTTAATCCCAGGCGACATGAGGGTAACAGGGGAAACAGATTTGAAAACATATCTGATTTCTTTAGGAAAGACCCTCGAAGCGCTCAGAAGATATATTGTGTTGACCAGACCGCTTGCTCTTGATACGCCTGTACATCCATACCAGCCGGGTGACTTTGTGTATATAAGAACATGGAGTTCTGAACCACTCCAAGAAAAGTGGAAGGGACCCTTCCAGGTACTGTTGACAACTTATACCGCAGTTAAGGTAGAAGGAGTGGAGCCGTGGATTCATTATACTCGAGTAAAGAAGGCACCGTCAGAGCAGTGGACATCTACGCAAAAAGGACCTTTAAAACTCAGACTGTGTAGAAAATTTGACAGGGAACTGGAAAGCTAAAAGAACTGGTTCTCAAAATGGAAAATTTATAAAAGGAACTAACCAGTGGCTGTTGTCAAATATATTACCCACATGGGAAAGAATAAATGTAAGGGACCACGAGTTAATTACGGACGCACTTGGGGTGATCCAAAATAACCTCTCCTTGGCTCTCAGTTGCATTCAGGCTCAATTATGGATGCAGTCGGTGGCTGCCTCAATTATAAGAGAAGGCGAAGAAGGCACTCTCCCTACTGAAATTAGGAAAATAATTTGGGACAGTGCTACTGATTTTGAGAAAGAACTCCAGTCCTGGTGGAGCCTGGTAAACTTTACTTATGATCCCGTTACAAACACAGCTACAACTTTTGTGCTCACTATATCCAATGCTACCAAATACTCAATTTACCCCATCATTGCATTAGGGATAAACCACAACAGAACTATACTCTATCCTTCCGAGCATAGAGTATGGGCCCGAAAGATGAATGAAAAATGGCAAACTGTTAATCTGGAATCTTGCATCGTACGAGAACAACAAGGATTTGTCTGTGAAGGTAATGCAATTGAGGCACAAGATATTTGTTTGGACACTGAACAAAATATTTGCCATTTTGAGGTTCATCCTAACGAAAACCCTGAAACCATACTTATATATATTGGCAAGGGCTGTGTATGCTTGAGAACTGTTTGTGATTTTTTATATGTAGATGAGGTAGTGGTAGAGATTAAAAATATCCCCATTGAAATAAATCTCACTTTAGTAAAACAGTTATTACGACACAAGGATTTGATTGAAATTCTGGAAAAAATTAAGGAAAACGGGCAGAAAACCCTAATAACTGTTCATCACAATGTGAAAGAAATACATCAAGTTTTTGAAAGAGTGCAGAGAGATGCAGAACTTAAATGGTGGGACACACTTTTCAGATGGTCGCCTACTGCTACAGGCATCCTAAACAAGTTGTGTCACCCCATCGTGATTCTTTTAACATTGGTTTTGATCAGTATGACCTTGTCAGTAATATTATATATCATAACTTGGAAAATGATGAATCGGTTAACACATCTGAAAAAAACAAATTACTCGTGAAACTTCTCTCACTCATATGATCATCCAAGCTGTTGTGAAACAGCAAAATAAACAAACAATCCCAGAGTTTCCTCCAACACATAGAAAATAGTTAGTATAGTGGAAGTATTGAAAAGGTGATTATTTCAAAACTTCCAAAGGGGGGATTGTAACCAATGTGTTTAACTTTTTAACCATGGTGATGGGATCAAGATGAGATCATTAGCAGTAGTAGGGAATGAGAAAAATATTTTAGGAATGAGGACCTGAGAGCTTGGTGGTACCATGGAACTGATTAACTGTGTGGTCGGTATGTACCATGGAACTGATAAACTGCATTATTGGTACGTGAGCCAAATAATATTTCATTTTCTGTCAAAATCATGTCCTTTGAGTGAACTTTGTTCATTATAATCTCATTATAATACCAAAACACACCTCCATGCTAAAAACTACCCACCTCCAAGGTACGACCACCCCTCACTGGGCATGCTCTCTGAATTTCTTTAAGTCTGTAGCTTTAAAAGCAAAGCGAGAAAGTTTTACACCAATCATAATGAAGTAACTATGTAACTATGTGATGTAATTGTGACCATGTGTGTATTGAGAATATAAATATGTGCGTGTTCGTAGGCTAGGTATGCACGTTAGGTGGAACTATCCCCCGTGCATCCAGCGCTGCAATAAAGAATGCCTGCCTTTTAACACTACATTGGTGTTACGAGGTTTATTCCCGGATTTCGGTGACAATTGGTTCTTAAATGTAAGCAGTGATGAAATCCCTTCACAGAGAATGGATATCACTCACTAATAGATTTTGCTGCCACAGATACTGACATTTAGTTCATTCATGCCCATGGTGTTGTGTCATTGTTAAAAAGAGAGTGGAGGAAGGACTTTCTTTTGTGAATTGTCTGGCATTCATAGACATTCATTTTAGACAGTCAGATGACAGGTTTTGCATTTTGTGTATATTAACTGCTTACTAGCTGACATAGTTTAGCCCCAACCGGCAGCTAAGTAAGTGCCACGCACCGCTCGCTCACCCCTCCCCCAGCAGGATGTGGAGGAGAACGGAAAAACAACGGCAAAGCCTCGAGGGTTGGGATAAGGGCAGTTTACTGGGACAGCAAGGGAGAGGGAAAACAATCAACAACAGTGCTGATAACAGATAGTAACAATGGGTGATAACAGAGAACGATTTACCAATCCAACCAGACACTCAGCCCTCCCAGAGCCACGCCGAGCCCACCCCTGCCCGACTAGCCCCCTTTTATGGTGAGCATGACGGTCACATGGTATGGAATAGCCCCCGGCCAGCTTGGCTCACCTGTCCTGGCTCCTTGTGAAATTAACTCTATCCTTGCCAGAACCAGGACACTAGCTTGGACCCAGTATTTCTTTCTCAACAAGGAAGATTTTTTTGCATCTGGCTGAATTACTTTAAACAATTAAGAAAACCTAACATACTGCAGAATGGGCTAGTCTAACTGAATTGAAGAAGATGCAAATAAGTCTTTACAGCTGTTCTTGGTAATCTGTTAGTATAGGGTAGAAAGAGATTTTATTTTTTCCAGGCAAGAAAATCAAGGTAGGAAAAATCCAGAGGAAAAAGGCAAAAATGTTTACTAAATAAAGCTGAAAGAGGGCTAGCTAAATACGAATTCAAAAGTGGATGCAAACATTCCTAAGTATTTGAAAAGTGCAAGTATAAACAGTAGGTAGAGATGCTTGAATGTTTTGCAAGCTCTGTATACCTAGCAATAATGTGTGAAAACAAAGGATTTAAAAGGAATACAGGGATTAAAATTAAGAATAAAGTCATTATCATATGAAATAAACCTTTCATAAGAAAAATCGTAGGATAACTCCAAGTTTAGATAAAACACCGCGTGGTATATACAAGGGAACAATCAGTAAAGGAAGGATGGATGGGGAAGTCATGTTCTCCCAATCCTGGTAGTTATGAGTGAGTAGTCACCATGATAACCATTACTACATGTGCTGTGTTTGGTGTTAAACTGATCATTTGTTAATCTTCTCTCTTTTCTTTCTGTTTTTATTTTTAGGCCTCTTCCTTATCTTAGGCTTGATACTTTACCCTGCAGGTTGGGGATGCCAGAAAGCAATAAGCTATTGTGGACCTTATGCTTCTGCTTACAAACTAGGAGACTGCTCCTTGGGCTGGGCTTTCTACACAGCTATTGGTGGCACTATTCTGACGTTCATCTGTGCAGTCTTCTCAGCGCAAGCTGAAATAGCCACATCCAGTGACAAAGTGCAAGAAGAAATAGAAGGAGGAAAAAAACTTATCTGCCTCCTTTAACTCCAGTGGGAAAAACAGCAGCACGTGGATCTTAATTTGCTTTCCATTGACTGGACAAGCAGATCCACTTACCCGTTTCCACCATTTATGATTGAGCACCATGCATTCCAGCCCTGAACTACTGAAATGGTCTTTGTTCCTTGCTGGGCAATGATGATCAAATGATCCCAAGAAAGCAGAATATAAATACTTGAGAATTTTTTTGTTTCATTCTATTATCAGGACACAGTGGAATTTATTAATCCAACTGGGGAGGTGCAGAATCATGTGTATATAGCAGGAATGTTGTTGTTATAACTGACAAATTCTGATTGATCGGATTACCTTACCTACTTTGGTCACTTTGAAGAATTTGGATTTAAAATAATAAAAGCCAGCACATTATTTTTCTTATACAAAGGAGAAGCTTATTTTAATTAGGCTTTGTTTCCAAGGGCTCCCCTCACCTGTGAATATTTCACCACCACCTGATTTGGTACAATACTTTTCATTGAGGTGCTTTTTGATACTTGTCCTGGTTCTGGCAAGGATAGAGTTAATTTCACAAGGAGCCAGGACAGGTGAGCCAAGCTGGCCAGGGGGGCTATTCCATACCATGTGACGTCGTGCTCACCATAAAAGGGGACTAGTTGGGCAGGGGTGGGCTCGGTGTGGCTCCGGGATAGGCTGAGCGTCAGGTTGTTGGATCGGTAAATCGTTCTTTGCTATCACCCATTGTGAATATCTGTTACCAGTACTGTTGTTGATTGTTTTCCCTCTCCCTTGCTGTCCCAGTAAACTGCCCTTATCCCAACCCTCCAGGCTTTGCCGTTGTTTTTCCGTTCTCCTCCCCATCCCGCCGGGGGAGGGGTGAGTGAGCAGCGCGTGACAGTCAGCTCAGCTGCTGGTCCTTTTTGGTGCCCAATGTGGGGAGGAGAACGGAAAAACAACGGCACTTATCAGGATGATCCCGAAAGGGTTGCCAAAGTAGTGGAAACAATAATCAGAACCCAAAACCCCGATTGGGAGGATTTGCAAGTAATATTGGATACTTTGTTGGAAGATACTGAAAAGAAAATGTTATTAAATACGGCCAGAAAACAAGTGGAAGGAGCCCATGCTAATGGGATTATACAAGGGACAGTGGATGAGAATTTTCCATCCACAGATCCTGAGTGGGACCCTAATCAGCCGGGGCCCAGAGGGATGCTGACTAGATATCAGAAGTGGATTTTATTTGGTGTTAGACATGCAATGCCAAAAGCAAGTAATCGGTCTAAACTTTATGAAGTGAGACAAGAATTAAATGAGTCCCCTTCAGCCTTTATGGAAAGACTGAAGGTGACTGTGAGAAAATATACTAATTTGGACCCAGAGGAGAAAAAAAACAACACACAAACAAAACCACAAGCAAACAAACAAAAACCACCACGGAAGAAGATATACAATTGGCCTCTGTATTTATGGGACAATCAGCCCTAGAAAAAAACTCCAGAAACTGGAAGGGGCTGAGTCCAGAGACTTAGGTAAAATGCTTGAAGTAGCCTGGACTGTGTATAACAACAGAGAAAAAGAAAAAGAAGTCAGACAAATGCAAAGGGATGGAAAAATTCTGGCAATCTTGACTGAGAATAATAAACATGTAAAGCAAAACTCAGCTATAAATCAGCAGAGCTTGTTGGTGTGACAGGGCAAAAAAAAAAAAAAAAAGAGAACTGGCCTTTCTTGAAACTGTTACAATTTAAGCTGGGAAAACAGTGGGTAACACATCAATTTTTGTACATGCCTGAATGTCCGTTGCCTTTATTGGGACGAGATTTATTAAGCGAATTAGATGCACAAATAATTTTTAAAGATGGAGAAATCAGATTACTAATACCAGAATCAAAGGCCATAGAGGCGAGAGTGTTTATGTTACAGGATTCCTCCAAGGAGGAACAGATTTCAGAAGTGGTGGACAATGCAGTAACCCCTTTGGTATGGGCAAGTGAAGTTCCAGGACGATCCAAACTGGCAGAACCGGTAAAGGTGACTTTAAAACCTGGAGCCAAGCCGGTAAGACAAAAACAGTATCCTATTAAGTGGGAGGCTCAAAAGGGATTAGAGGAAATAATTACAAAATTTTTAGAATATGGGCTGTTAGCAGAATGTGAATCAGAATACAATACCCCTATATTGCCAGTAAGGAAATCAGGAGGTAAGGAATACCGATTAGTTCAGGATCTAAGGGCCATAAATCAGATGATAGTTCAAGATATACACCCAGTAGTGGCCAATCCATACACTTTACTGACATCTTTGAAGGAGGAACATAAATGGTTTACTGTACTGGATTTAAAGGATGCCTTCTTCTGCGTACCTCTGGATACAGAAAGTCAAAGCATATTTGCTTTTGAATGGGAAAGTCCTGCTACAGGACGAAAAACGCAACTAACGTGGACTGTGCTTCCACAAGGATTTAAGAATAGCCCTACAATATTTGGAAATCAATTGGCAAAAGAGTTAGAAATGTGGAAGAAACAGAATCAAGGAGAAGGTATGCTCTTACAGTATGTGGATGACATCCTGATAGCAGCAGAAAGTAAAGACACATGTTTTGAAATGACCATCAGTTTATTGAATTTCCTGGGCCAAGGAGGATACAGAGTCTCCAGAAACAAGGCCCAGATAGGAAAAGCAGCAGTGATTTATTTGGGATTTGAGATATCTCAAGGACAGAGACAATTGGGAAAAGAAAGAAAAGAAGCCATTTGTCAGATCCCCTAGCCTAACAGTCCAAAGGAACTGAGAGCCTTTCTGGGAATGATTGGGTGGTGTTGACTCTGGATTCTAAATTATGGACTGTATGTGAAACCCCTATATGAAGCCCTGAAGGAATCTAAAGACCAATACTTGATTTGGACACCTGAATGCCACAAATCATTTAAAGAACTCAAAAAGGCATTGATGACGGCCCCTGCATTAGGTCTACCTGATCTAACCAAACCTTTTGAGCTGTTTGTGCATGAAAGGCAACATCTGGCCCTTGGAGTGCTGGCGCAACAGCTGGGATCTTGGAAGCGACCGGTGGGGTACTTCTCCAAACAACTTGACACCGTGAGTAAAGGATGGCCGGGATGTTTGCGTGCCGTGGCAGCAACGGTGCTGCTGATTCAGGAAGCTTGAAAATTGACTATGGGCCAAAAGATAGTGGTATATGTACCGCATATGGTAATAACTGTCTGAGAACAAAAGGGGGGTCACTGGTTATCCCCTAGCAGAATGTTGAAATACCAGGTTGTCCTATTGGAACAAGATGATGTGGAATTAAAAACCACAGCAATTGTAAATCCAGCAATGTTCCTGTCAACAGAAAATCCTACCGAGAAATTGGAACATGATTGCCTGCTAACCATTGAACAAGTTTATTCCAGCAGACCGGACCTGAAGGACGAACCTTTGAAGGATCCTGATCTGGAGCTGTTTACGGATGGAAGCAGTTTCATGCAAGAAGGAAGGCGAATGGCCGGGTATGCTGTTGTCACCACCGACAAGATATTGGAGTCAGGGACAGTACCTGCAAATACATCAGCGCAGAAAGCAGAATTGGTGGCGCTGAAGCAGGCCTTACGGATGGCAGAAGGGAAAAGAGTAAACATATGGATGGATTCCAAATATGCATTTGGTGTGATCCATGCTCATGGAGCTATCTGGAAAGAAAGAGGACTGTTATCAGCCCAAGGATCACCGATAAGGCATAAGGAGGAAGTTCAACTCCTACAAGATGTGCAGAAACCGAAGGAAGTGGCCATAATGCATTGCAAAGCTCATCAATTTGGTCAGACGGCTGTAAATATAGGTAATCGGTTGGCGGATAAAACTGCAAAGGAGGCTGCAGAACAAGGTATCCTTGCACTAGTACCAGTAAAACAGATGAAAATCCCAAATTTAAAAGCAAGATGCAGCAAACTAGATGAACAATTGGCAGAGCACTTAAAAGCATCTCAGAATACGGAAGTACGGTGGGTAACACCAGAAAATCAGGTAATAGTGACCCCACAAGTTATGTTAGAACTTGCAAAAGAGAAACATGAGCAGACACTGGGGCGTAGATGCTATGGTTACAAGCTTAAGAACATCTGTAATGTGTCTAGGATAGGAAAATATGAGTGGAAGTATTGAAAAGCGATTATTTCAAAACTTCCAAAGGGGGGAAATGTAACTGTAGGATAGGGGCTGTGAAACAGAAACTATAGAATCAGGTTGAGATAATTAGTTTGTAACCAAGGTAATACGTAATGAAGCTAACTGACCATGGCAAGGTACAATGCTGCTATGTTCCATGTACAGTCCCTACCAAACTGAACAATAGGTTTGGAGATATTAATCTTATGAAATCGTTATGGACAGGTGCATCCACAGCAACAGTACTGCGCATGCCCACAAGAAGAGGGTCACCCAGCGGACACGGGTGCAAGACCACTGACGACCACCAGAGACCCTTGAGGACCACCGACTCAAATCACTGAGCATGCGTGATGGGGAGAATGTGGAAATGGATTCTAAGAAATGATTATCATAGGACTGCCTTTTCTGAGGAAGATGATGAATATGTATGTTTTGATCCTACATAACCTGTGTGTTGGTGATCACCTGGCATGCACGTTGGGTGGAGCTATCCCCCGTGCATCCAGCGCTGCAATAAAGAATGCCTGCCTTTTAACACTACATTGGTGTTACGAGGTTTATTCCTGGATTTCAGTGACAACACCATTTACACCAATCTTTAAGCAATTAAAGTTGAGTCCCTGCCAGGTTTCTTTGTCTTGAAACTTATAGTGCAAGGTGTGTGCCACTTGTTACTTAGCAGGTAAATGATTCTGGTTTCATTGACTGGGCAAAGCAGCTGTTGTTACACTGTTACATTATTAGAAATATTTCTACAGCCTTTATTAGAAACTCCTGAAATCCCAAGCAGATGCCCACTCCCCACAGCACAGCTGGGCATTATGTTATGAATGCCAACAGCCTGGACTGGGCTTCAGCCTCTCCTACAAATGTAGATTACACATTGGACTTTAACAGTATTATTCTTTCTCTTGCCAGTGAAACCTCATTCCTAGTCTACAGATCAGTATGTCTCATGTCCCAGAGCCAGCCAAGTCCTTAAGAAATTTACTTTTTTTCAGGGTCATGCCAAATTCTAAATGGCTGGGAAGATCTTTTCCCATTTTTTTAACCACATGTAGTATGGGCCCTTTTCCAACTAAATCAGCAGAAATAAAACAGACCTTGCCACAAATGACATTCCTTTCTCAAAGGCAGTTGGCTATATTACTTGTGGTGTTGCATCACTTACTAGAACTATTTCTGAAAACAAATTTAAAAGGTATTTTAAAAAAAAGGAATTATGCAACTGTAGCTTAGGAGCATTGGGAAGAATTAATCTGAGAAGTAATTATAATGAAATATTAAGTGAATTTTAGACTCCTCTTACTTCTTTGTAATGTTTAACATCATCCAATGCCAGCATTGTTCTCCATCACTTCACTGTATAATACAGAGCAGAGATTCTCATTTATTCCTGGTCAGTTCATTAAAGTGTGCCATTAGTTATTTATAGATATTTAAAAAATGTTGTTATTGTACAGGTAGATGGCTAATTCACAATACAAGACTCGTTCAGCAGTCACGACTGCAAGCCCAGGGCTAGCCTTGAGCATGGGCGAACACTAGCAGTTACGATGTTTGACCACCCCTTCAGTGTCTGCTGTGCAGCACAGACACGGCCTCGGCCCAGCATGGAGCAAACCAGGCCCAGCTCCCAGCTTGCACACATCTGTGCCCAGTGTGCATTCAAGCCACATGCTGGATGGATATGGAGGTGATCTCTGAGCCACTGTGCAAAACCCAAGGTCAATTTCTGCAGATATTAAAAAGAGATTGTTTTAATCTAGCCTCTTCTTACATTCACTTGCTTCTACAGCCCACTTCCGCCGTATTCTAGTTTAAAATGGGTAATTAACTTTTAAATATTTAATTTAAAAAAACAAAGTTATGGACTGGAACCATTTATGCCAACTGCCTGCACAAAGCAAGATTTTAACAAATCAAAATTACTAGCACAAAGCAGTGTCTGAGGACAAAAATCACAGCCCGCATGTCCTGTCCACACCTGTGTTTTTCTTCTTGTTTTTTTCCTATAACACACAAACATACCGTCTGAAGAGCATGCACTTGGCTCGTCCAGCACAGCTGCAAGGTGATTCAAACCGTCCTTCTGATGTTCCTCCTGAGCCCCCTACTGGACTGTGTGTGCTACAGAGGTTGGCGCACTAGCTCAGCTGTGCTTTGGTTTAGAAGTAACCAATGACCAACCTTCATATACATTACTAGCCGACCTCTGCTGTGATCTACATAACGCTTAGAAAAATTTAATAGTGAGGGGTTTAAGTACAAAGGAAGTATTTTCAGTGGCATGTTTTGCTTTTTTTTTTTTTTTTGCATTTGTAACCAAGAACCAGCTTTTCTGCTTGTTGCTGGTATACTAAAAACTTGCTCTGCAATGGCGTAATCAACTAACTTGCAAGAATATCCATGTTCATCACATAGCACAGATAGAAGACAGGCTGAGAAAAATACAGAAAAAAAATCAAAATTTCTTTTTCTCAGGGTTCTAGTTTTCTAGCAAGTGATAAGATGGTATATATTGCAGATTCAGGTGTAGGGTGCACTCATTAAATTTGACAGCTGTTTAAAGTTGTTCCTGAATTTCACCTCAGCAGTAGCTTTCAAAGATGTTTTGAAGAAAAAAAAAAGGAAAAAAAAAGAGAAAAATTAGCTTAAAGCTAATTTAATTAATTTCATGACAGGGCTGCAGAGTGTAACTACTTCTTAATGTACATGTACTGCATAAGATCTAGACGAGCTTACTGTGGATTCTTTAAAACCTGTGTGCCAATTAGTTCAGTTTAACTTTGTTTTGTGGTATTGAAGAATTCTTCAAACATGTGTGGTTTGATTGACTTTGTAAACTTATATTCTGCAAAGTGCCATAGATGTTTTTTAAAAATTATAGCATTTATATATATATAAAAACTTGTGTGAGATGTGCAATAACAGGAATGGGTTTGGGGGGGGTGTTGTTTATTTTTTATGGTTTTGGTTTTAAACAAGATATTTGAAAAGTGAATTCCCAAGGAAGACCTTGCTGGAGTTTTGATAGTGTAGATAAACTAAACATACAGTAATGCAACAAAAATCTCTGATTTTGAAGATGAATACAACAGTAGTAACAGTAGCTTAAAGATTTAACAAAAACCTCTTCTAGATTGATTTGAAATACTCAGATCTATATAATATAGACAATTAAAATGTGAAGCTGTATCCATCTCTGGCAATATACAGTCTAAAAGCTGAAAAGACTCAGCAAGTTTTCTTAATGTGCTTTATTTATAATGTGGCACTGCAAAAAACATTCCTAATGAGCTATTTCTGGGTTGCCTATATCACCTTTGTATCTATTTTACTCAAGTAAAGATCTCTGGATTCTGAGATGTTTTTTTTCCAGCCAAATGATTTCCATTTTGCATTGTTATCCCACATCAGAGTATCTCACCTCCTAGTGGTAAATGGAGAAGAATTCAAGTCTTCCTTGAAAGCAGTGAGCACTGGTGCCTACCACAAGGAATGGACAGAGCCCAACAAAAGCAGAGCATGGCAGCAACGTATACACCACAGCTGCCTTGCACAGGAAGAGAGGCTGTGGCAATCCAGTTAGAGTAGATTTTAAGCCATGATTCATTTGTGGTACTGTTATTCTGTTCTTAAATCACCACTATGTACATTTGTTAGCATGAATGATGCACCTAATGTGTTATTTTTAATCTAAATTTCAATTAAAATGTGAGTATTTTTAATCATCACAGTTCTTTTCCCTGTGCTGTATTCTGTGTGTGTGCTTGCTTTCCCAACTTAGTGCTTACAACTAGCCTATGCAAATCGGGGGAATTATCTCCCCACAACAGCACTTAAATTGTGCAATAGTTCTAATCATAAAACATGACTGTATTATGCTGCACAACTGTGCTTACCATTTACAAGAAAGTTTAAATACTGTTTAGTCTGCTGCCACTGCCACCCTAGATCTGTAAATTACAAAGAAACAGATCCAGTTGATGAAGAATTTCACTACTAAATGATGCATGTATGTGCACGTGTCTCACATCTGCTATCTCCTGACTGTACCTCAGAGCACTGTTCTCTGTATTGTGTATTTGCAAATGTAAATATGTCACAGTGGTCTAGATGAACTCATTTTGCCCTTCAAAGAAAACCTGGTAATAAATTCGGTACTAGAGAGCAGGTGTTACAGTTGATATGATATGATATGAAAAAAAAAAAACAGACTGATAGTGTCTAAAAAAAAAAAGCAAGACACAGCAGTGATACAGAAGTGTCAATTCATAGACAGAAATTAGGAAAATAAACAGTACCAAAGCAATGCTGTTTTCAGCAACTTCATTTTACTTTCAATAATGTTTTAAGATTCATTTAATACCTGTAGAATTTCATTCAGTAATGACAGAACACGTTTAGATTTTAACTCTCTTAAGTTTACAGCACAAGAAAGTAGGCTGCAAGTATTTAAGAATTTTCTTCAAAACAGTCGAGTAGACTAATTCTCATTACCCTAATGTATTATTTTGATAGTGGACATTTTGTTTCCTCATTTCAGCAGAATTACATTTATATACAGAATTATAAAAAAGTGAGACTTTTACATAGATCAGCTGCCCTGCATGTTATTCTGACCTTTAAAGGAAAAATCCCTATATTGTTCAAAACTATACAGAGCAAACATCCAGGAAAAAAAGTATTTTTTTATTCTATGACACTGTGTTAATACAATAAATATACAAAACTTCTGAACCACTCAGACATGCAACAGAGGGACAGAAGAAGTGCATTTGTAGAGAACCATGACATTCACCAGGATGACAGGGCATTATTAGTAATTTACAAAATATACAAACATCACCCAGATAAATAAAACCAACTCCTAAATTACAGATCAATGACTACAGACATTCCAGTGTTTAAACTTCATACTTTGTACTCAATTTGCCACAATACTACAAAATGACAACTTAAGTGGGCACCATACTCTGATTAATTAATGAGACTATAAAATCTAGTTTGAGTTAGGTACAAAATATTTTAACAAATATCAGCCTTCTGTTGTCAAAGCTAAAATCAAACTTCTCCCTCCCTTTTGGGCTGCAAAGTGTCAGAGATTTCTGGTTTAAAGAATTCATGTGTAACTGAACCTTGAATTTCAGTTAGGAGGTTTAAATCTGTACATTCAACCCACAACATTACAAATCAACGATCCTTATTCATAGAACATTAAATATGTTTTCTCAAAGAGCAGTTAAACATTTTGGGGAAAAAAAAATCTACCTGCCAAATTCAGGTTTTATTCCTAATGTTTTTTCTATAATATATTCTGGTAATGTATGTTATTATGCAATCTTAAAACAAATTAAAATGCAAGGATGATGTCCCTAGGATTTATATCCAAGAGAATTGCTTAAATTTAAATTTAAAAGTAATCCATAGTAGAGTTCCTAGATACAACCCTCAAGTTAAAAAGATTATGAAAAGAACAATCTTGACATACAGCTGCTAGAAGTGTGAAGCCTGATTTCAACAGAAAATTGTGGCTTTTGTCTGGAAAGCTTTTAATAACATTCCACACAAATTTAAGTTCAATGCTAGCATGTCCACTCATATAGAATTTTAGAGCCCTTATTACACAGAATATTTGAATTACTTTTAACTTCATGATGCAGAGAATATTCATAAGCAATTATATTCATTAATATGAACTTCAGCATAGGTGAAACTACTACATTTATCCAAATTCAAGTTGGATTTAAAGAAACTGGTAAAAGAAAGGAGACTAATAGGGACTTCATGCTAACAGTACAATACTGATCCAGGGATTAAGATAAGGGTTTTATTTTTTGTAATGCTCTTATGGTATTAAGAATACACTGTAGTGAAAAAGAATTAATCTATGAAAGTCTGTCCACATTCAGAACATGGAGGAGCCTCAGAATTTTATGCTCAATCTTACTAAAGGTAATTCACCTTGAGAGCTGAATTAATTTCAGCTACAGTGTGTACTTATACAGGTTGTGGGATGTGGTCCCATTCTGTTTTAATTTTCTAAAACAGAGTTTAAAAAAAAAGCCCAAATATTGTGCATAAGACTCATGAGGCAATCCAAGAATATCAAATAGCCCTCAAATGAGAGAAACATCACTTTATAGTAAGACCTGATTAAATTCTAGAATATTTTGATGGTACATACCATTATGGATTGTTCAGTTCCACAGCACCAATTTAACCTCTTAGGACTCCAGTTCAATGAGTTAAAATTTAACTTTGTGAAAGATGAAGATTTCTCACTTTTCCAACTCAAAATAGTTTAAAAGCTTTTTTTTTTTTTAAATGAAATCATGTATCTGTTAAATGCCATTGCTTAAAAAGCTTGATTTTAGACAATATTCCTGGTAGAAAATTAAATATTGTATATTTAGATTTTTGGACAAGCAGTAAACAGAGTGACTGACAAGGCTAGAGATTTAGTACCACTGTTCAACACAAATCTACACTAAAAAAAAAATTTAAAAATCACAAACACAGCAAAAAGACCACTGCATGTAAGAAGGAAGGAGAAGCATAAAACTAGTGTTCTAAAGGTCAATATTTGTTTCTTTTCCAGCAAAATGATTACCCCAAGACATGAATACTGAAATTAAAAATAGCAAATATATAATCATTGAGATCTGTGATTGAAACCATCAGTTAACTTCCTTAAACTGTACACTGCATTACACATTGTATTACAGAGAATGTTTCTGCACCGTAGTAATTTCTCACAGGTAGAGAATACGCCATGAAAATAGGTATAAACAAAAGCTATAATTATAAAGTGATGCAGGTAAATTCTGGACCAAAACACTATTTAAACAAGATCAGATAACAGTATTCATGCAAACTTACAGGTTTATATCAAAAGACTTATCCTAAAAAAAACCCCAAAACCCAGGAAAAGAATTTATAATATCTATCCTACTTGTATTTGTCCTCCAGCGGCTGCTGAAATTGCAAAAGCAGTAGCCAAACCTAACTTTCTACATCTCTCAGTCTACCCCACTTCTTATAGCAGAAATAGGGTTCTCGCAAAGAAAAAAAAAAAATTGATCCAAAGTGCTTTCCTGAAGTTAAAAAAACCCCAGAGTGAACCACCAAAACCCCCTCCAAATTCTTAATATATTTATTTGATCATTATATACCACAATTCATTCTCAGGACAATTGTTGAAATTATTTATCCTCCATAAAATATGGAAGGCTTAATATTCTAGAATGCAACATTTTAAAGAAGGGCAGAGAATGGTTATCTTTTTAAAATAAATTTATTATAAAATAAATCTAACATTTCCCATTTAACCCATGCACAGCTGCAGAAGAGACAAACATGCTGTGTGTATTTTGAACTATGTTTTTAGGGAATATAATAAGTGATTGGAAAATAAAATACAAAGAGAACCATCATGACTTTTTATATTTCTCTACATTGGGTTACCTTTGAATGCATTCTGAGCTGCACTGGTTGCTGCTGTTGATGCGGCGTTGGCTGCAGCAGTTTGTACAGTTTTGTTGGACATCACTCCTGCTGCAAACTCCTGCTGCGCTTTCTCAAAACTAGCACCAGTTGTGCGGTAGAGACCATGCACCTAGGGAGGTGGAAAAGCAGTGAAAAAAGTGTGCTGAGCCTTCCATTTCTTGGTAGAGTAATAGCAAAGTCTCAAACATGAAGCAGAACTATGTGGTGGAGAAATCCGGTTTGTTCATATGTTTGTGAGGATCTGAAAATGAGCAAACAGACTTTTTTTTCCACAAATCCTACAACTTTTGATTGCCTCGCTGCGCGCGCACTGACTGTAGGGATACCCATAAATTTTTGCAAGTTCACAGGGATCTTGTAGGTCTTCACTGAAATGTGTGTGGTATCTAGTGTCTGAAATAACATATTTAAATACACAAACAGGTTGCATCCTTAGCATAACGCAGGATCCATAGCTTGTTGACGTGGTTTAGCCCCAGCCGGTAGCTAAGTGCCACGCGCTGCTCACTCACCCCTCCCCCGGCAGGATGGGGAGGAGAATGGAAAAACAACGACAAAGCCTCGAGGGTTGGGATAAGGGCAGTTTACTGGGACAGCAAGGGAGAGGGAAAACGATCAACAACAGTACTGATAACAGACAGTAACAATGGGTGATAACAGAGAACGATTTACCGATCCCACGACCAACCGACCAGACCCTCAACCCATCCCGGAGCCACGCCGAGCCCACCCCTGCCCGACTAGCCCCCTTTTATGGTGAGCATGATGTCACATGGTATGGAATAGCCCCCTGGCCAGCTTGGCTCACCTGTCCTGGCTCCTTGTGAAATTAACTCTATCCTTGCCAGAACCAGGACACTTGTAAAAGCATCTTCTGTCTCAATTTGTATATAACTTGGTGTACTCATTAAAAGAGTTTGTAAGTGTGCATGTTAAAAGAAACAGCAGTGGTTTCAGCTGAGATAGATAGAGTTAGTTTTTCTTCCTAGTAATTGGTATAGCGCTGTGTTTTGGATTTAGTATGAGAATAATATTGATAGCACACTGATGTTTTTAGCTGTTGCTAGGTAGTTGTTGTGTCTGCACTAAGTCAAGGACTTTTCAGCTTCTCACGCCCTGCCAGGTACACAAGCAGCTGGGAGAGCATAGCCACGACACCTGACCCAGACTTGCCAAAGGGATATTCCCTACCATATAATGTCATGCTCCCTATATATGTAAAGTGGGGAGGCTAGCCGCAAGCTTCTCGGAAACAGACTGGGTGTCAGATTGTTTTATTTTAGTTTTGCATGTGGTGAGCAATTGCATTTGTGCATCACTTCTATTATTATTATTGTTATTGTTGTAGTTATTATTATTATTATTGTCTTCCTTTGTTATCCTATTAAATGGTCTTTATCTCAACCCACAAATTTGGGTTTTTTTTCCATTCTCCTCCCTATTCACTTGTGGGGGGGAGGAGTGAGCGAGTGGCTGCATGGTGCTTAGCTGCCGGCTGGAGCAAAACCATGACAAGCAGGAAACAAAACCAAAAAAGTATTTTTGAATCCATTGTGTCAATAACATTCTAGTGAACTTTTTTCTACATCAGTTTTTTAGAAACATCTTAATTTCTCTGACTGACATGGTTACAAGAACCTATTAAGCTAAGCTATGACTGAACATTAAAAAGTATAAAATATCCCAATAATGCAGAGAAATATCCACTAAACTAGTGATGACCAATTGCTCTGCATAATAAGCAAAGGTATTAAACAATATGGCTTATAATCTCTAGTACAACAAAAAAACAAATCCTGAGTAACTTCTAATTACCTGAGCATTAAAATTAAATGCTAATTCTGATTCATATTCAATCAAGTAACGATAAAGTTGTCAAATAAAATTACAAAGATATTTTCATTCAAGTGTATCAGGAAAATTCATGTTGTAACTTTTTTATTTGTTATAAATGTAACTATTTCTCATCCATAAAGATATACCATTTCATATCTGAGTACACATGCTTTTTGAAAAGAATCCAGATGCATGTGATAGAGTGTAAAAAATGCTCACCATACATTTTTATTGTTTGTTTCTGTGTTGGCTTTGCATGGCAAGGTTTTGGTAGCGGGGGGGTCTACAGGGGTGGCTTTTATGAGAAGCTGCTAGAAACTTCCCCTGTGTCTGACAGAGCCAATGCCAGCAGGCTCCAAGACGGACCTGCCGCTGGCCAAGGCCAAGCCAATCAGCGCCTCTGTGATAACATATTTAAGAAGGAGAAAAAAAAACCAGTTAGAGAGAGCTTTTACAGCCAGAGAGAGGAGTGAGAAGATATAAGAAACCCTGCAGACACCAAGGTCAGTGAAGAAGGAGGGGGAGGAGGTGCTCTAGGCACTGGAGCAGAGATCCCCCTGCAGCCCATGGTGAAGACCATGGTGAAGCAGGCTGTCCCCCTGCAGCCCATGGAGGGAGGATGAGGGGGTGTAGAGATTCCACCTGCAGCCCGTGGAGGACCCCATGCCAGAGCAGGTGGAGGCACCTGAAGGAGGCTGTGGCCCCATGGGAAGCCCACGCCGGAGCAGGTTTGCTGGCAGGACTTGTGACCGAGTGGGGGACCCATGCTGGAGCAGTCTGCTCCTGAAGGTCTGCACCCCGTGGGAGAGTCATGTTGGAGAAGTTCGTGAAGGACTGTCTCCCATGAGAGGGACTCCATGCTGGAGCAGGGGAATGATTAAGAGGAGTCCTCCCCCTGAGGATGAAGAAGCAGCAGAAACAACGTGTGATGAACTGACCATGACCCCCATTCCCCGTCCCCCTGTGCCGCTGAGGAGGGGGCGGAGGTTGAAGCCGGGAGTGAAGTTGAGCCCGGGAAGATGGGAGGGGTGTGGGGGAGGTGTTTTAAGATTTGATTTTATTTCTCATTCCTCTACTCTCTTTTGCTTGGTAATAAATTAGATGAATTTCCTCTCTCAGTTCAGTCTTTTTTGCTCGTGACGATAATTGGTGAGTGATCTCTCCCTGTCCTTATCTCGACCCATAAGCTTTTCGTTGTACTTTTTCTCCCCTGTCTAGTGAATGAGGGAAGTGATAGAGTGGCTCTGGTGGGCACCTGGCCCCCAGCCAGGGTCAACCCACCACAGTTTCTTTCTCCTGTACCTGAGTATTTATACAGAGAACAAATAAGGAGAAGGGACATCTCCAGGCTATGCTTAAAATTTCTAGCTTACTGTAAATAGGCCAGAAGAGTTTGGGTATGTGAAAACCTTTAAGCATAACTGTAAATGAGGATGAATTACTAGAATTGCCAGCATATCATCAGCAGAATTCTCAGTTACACTTAATCAAAACAACATAAAAAACTTACTAGCACATCAGTATCTAAACTTAGGCCTTCTGGAAGGAAATTCACAAAAAGGAACACAGGGAGAAAAGAATCTTTGAGGTTTTATGCTATGCAATCATTAATTGACAGCAAAATGTTAAAATAATATAAGCAGAGAAATAAAAATCCTTTTCTGAGGTGCCAGGCATCTCCTTCTTCTATTGATTTTAATGGGAATGATTTTGAAAAAATCTGAAAATTATCAGTCATTTGAATCACATTTCATTCAGCCTGATGAATCATCACAGATTTGAAAATTGCAACCTGGCATCTACAAGTCCTACTTTAGTGTCCAGTGCATTCACCTACCCTTTCTTTGTGGGCTTATTGCCCACCTTATCGTATTCAAAGCTATCTTTCCCCTTTTTAGTTTGCAGAAAGAAGTGCATTGTAAAAACAGCATTTCATACCTCTATGACAGTATTAGCAAAAAAGTACTATAGAAGTACAGTTGTGAACAGGAGACCTAGTTACCTGGGATATGGAGAAGGCTGAGATACTCAATGAGATTTTTTGCCTCAGTGTTCACCGACAAGTGCTTGAGCCACACTGCCCAGGTCACAGAAGGCAAAGGCAGGGACTGGGAGAATGAAGAACCGCCCCCTGTAGGAGAAGATCAGGTTCGAGACCATCTAAGGAACCTGAAGGTGCGCAAGTCCATGGGACTTGATGAGATGCATCCGTGGGTCTTGTGGGAACTGGCGGACGAAGTGGCCAGGCCAATCTCCATCATATTTGAGAAGTCCTGGCAGTCTGGTGAAGTTCCCATTGACTGGAAAAGGGGAAACATAACCTCCAATTTTAAGAAGGTTAAAAAGGAAGACCCAGGGAACTACAGGCCGGTCAGTCTCACCTCCGTGCCTGGCAAGATCATGGAGCAGACCCTCCTGGAAACTATGCTCAGGCACATGGAAAATAAGAAGGTGAGTGGTGACAGCCACCATGGCTTCACTAAGGACAAATCGTGCCTGACAAACTTGGTGGCCTTCTATGATGGGGTTACAGCACTGGTGGATAAGGGAAGAGCAACTGACATCATCTACCTGGACTTGTGCAAGGCATGTGACACTGTCCCGCATGACATCCTTGTCTCTAAATTGGAGAGACATGGATTCGATGGATGGACCACGCGGTGGATAAGGAATTGGCTGGATGGTCACACTCAAAGAGTTGTGGTCAATGGCTCCATGTCCAAGTGGAGATCAGCGACAAGTGGTATTCCTCTGGGGTCGGTACTGGGACCGGCACTGTTCAACATCTTTGTCGGCGACATGGACAGTGGGATCGAGTGCACCCTCAGCAACTTTGCCCACGACACCAAGCTGTGTGGTGTGGTCGACACCCTGGAGGGAAGGGATGCCATCCAAAGGGACCTTGACAGGCTGGAGAGGTGGGCCCCTGCGAACCGCATGAAGTTCAACAAGGCCAAGTGCAAGGTCCTGCAAGTGGGTTGGGGCAATCCCAAGCACAACTATAGGCTGGGAGAGGAATGGATTGAAAGCAGCCCTGAGCAGAAGGACTTGGGGGTATTGATTGATGAGAAGCTGAACATGAGCCGGCAGTGTGCGCTTGCAGCCCAGAAAGCCAACCGTGTCCTGGGCTGCATCGAGTGTGACCAGCAGGTCAAAGGAGGTGATTCTCCCCCTCTACTCCACTCTTGTGAGACCCCACCTGGAGTACTGTGTTCAGCTCTGGGGTCCCCAACATAAGAAGGATATGGGGCTGTTGGAATGAGTCCAGAGGAGGGGCATAAAGTTGATTGGAGGGCTGGAGCACATCTCCTAATGAAGACAGGCTGAGAGAGTTGGGATTGTTCAGCCTGGAGAAGAGAAGGCTCCAGGGAGACCTAATTGCAGCCTTCCAGTACCTAAAGGGGGCCTACAGGAAATATGGAGAGGGACTGTTTGTCAGGGAGTGTATGACAGGACAAGGGGTAATGGGTTTAAAGTAAAAGAGGGTGGATTTAGATTAGATGTTAGGAAGAAATTCTCCACTGCGAGGGTGGTGAGGCACTGGAACAGGTTGCCCAGAGAAGTTGTGGATGCCCCATCCCTGAAAGTGTTCAAGGCTAGTGGAAGGTATCTGTGCCCATGGCAGGGGGGTTGGAACTGGATGATCTTTAAGGTTCCTTCCAACCAAAACCATTTTATGATTCCATGATTAAAAGTTAAGGCACATCCCCAAGAATATTTTTTAATCCCCATTACTTTGTGAGAGAGTACCTCCCTGAAGCAGGAAAGCAAAATCCAGATCAAACATAGGAAACAGAGGAGGGTAAGAATAAGTAACTTACCTTTTTAAACATAACTAATGAAATAACAGCAGATATTGTGAAAAGTGCAGCTATGATTATCATCATAATGCCAACAGGGATACTCTTATTAAGACCAGTAAGAGATGAGATCCACCCACTGAAGGAAAAAGAAAAGACAAACTTTATTAGCACAGCACATGAACCATTCAACCACAGGTATCCGCATCAAGGGAAGTTTTATAACCTCTTTGTTCTGATAAACTGAATATTTTTGAAGAAAAAGTGATGGAAATTATATATGAGCATATTTCTGTTGTATAATAACCTTTTACAGCTTAGCTGCCATTTTCCCAATGCATGCGGTGAAATTATAAGGGAAATTTTAGTAAAGATTATTATCCTTGAGGAGAGTTTTGAAGAAACTGAGACATTAGAGACTTGCTATATTGGGTTTGCATGGCAAGGTTTTGGTAGCGGGGGGAGCTACAGGGGTGGCTTCTGCGAGAAGCTGCTAGAAGCTTACCCTGTGTCTGATAGAGCCAATGCCAGCCGGCTCCAAGACGGACCTGCCGCTGGCCAAGGCCAAGCCAGTCAGCGCCTCTATGATAACATATTTAAGGGGAAAAAACCAACTTAGGGGAGCTTTTGCAGCCGGAGAGAGGAGTGAGAAGATGTAAGAAACTCTGCAGACACCAAGGTCAGTGAAGAAGGAGGGGGAGGAGGTGCTCCAGGTGCCAGAGCAGAGATCCCCCTGCAGCCTGTGGTGAAGACCATGGTGAGGCAGGCTGTCCCCCTGCAGCCCATGGAGGGTAATGGTGGAGCAGATATCCACCTGCAGCCCATGGAGGACCCCATGCCGGAGCAGGTGGATGTGCCTGGCAGGACTTGTCACCCCATGGAGACAGGAGCCCACACTGGAGCAGGCTTGCTGGCAGGACTTGTGACTCTGTGAGGGACGCACGCTGGAGGAGTCTGTTCCTGAATGACTGCACCCTATGGAAAGGTGCTCCATGCTGGAGCAGTTCATGAAAAACTGTAGCCTGTGGGAAGGACTCACTTTGGAGAAGTTCATGGAGGACTGTCTCCCATGGGAAGAGACCCCACGCTGGAGCAGGGGAGTCCTCCCCCTGAGGAGGAAGGGGCAGCAGAAAACAACGTGTGATCAACTGACCATAACCCCCATTCCCCGTGCCCCTGTGCTGCTGAGGGGGGCGGAGGTTGAAGCCGGGAGTGAAGTTGAGCCCGGGAAGAAGGGAGGGGTGGGGGGAGGTGTTTTAAGATTTGATTTTATTTCTCATTCCTCTACTCTGTTTTGCTTGGTAATAAATTAGATGAATTTTTCTCTAAGTTCAGTCTGTTTTGCTCGTGATGATAATTAGTGAATGATCTCTCCCTGTCCTTATCTCGACCCACAAGCTTTTCATTATACTTTTTCTCCCCTGTCTAGTGAATGAGGGGGAGTGATAGAGTGGCTCTGGTGGGCACCTGGCCTCCAGCCAGGGTTAACCCACTACAGTTGCTCATCAACTTTGGGGGTTTTTTTAGTCATACTGTCATTTCAGAATAATTTATGACTATATGACTTCATGGAAGAGAAAATGTCCCTAAAAAGATAGCTTTTAACTTCTTCAAAAATAAACCAGAAACATGCCACAGACACAGAGCTTCTATGTGGGAAAACTCATTTAGTTGTATCCACACAGTGAGGCTTTCTCAATTGGGGTGAATATAATTAATTTTTTAAGTAGATAGTGTCAGAGTAATTAAGAGAAAAGATTGCTATATCAGTATCTACTTCAAATATTTCCCCATTCTTCAAAACTGAAACACCAACATAGAAGTTCAATATCAAACTTGAAGCCACAAAAAGCAGGTTGCCCTAAGAAAAATAAAACATTAAGATGGAAAAGATTCTTCCACTGACAAGAGCAAAAAATTTCTGTAAAACCAAAAAATCTTAAAACTTACCTCTACTTGTTTCAAATGGCTTTGATATCCCCTATGTCCAACTGGACTCTACCACAGAACTCCAAAATCCAAACTGTAATTTGCATCTTCTGATGATCTAGCTACTTTTCATACCCCTTCCCCAAGTATCCTTAAAAGCACACTCCACATACTTAGAGAACTGGCCCTCTAAAATTACTTTTTTACTTTGTTCGTGTCAATCAAGGTATCTATGAAAAAGCAAAATATTGGATTTGAGAGCAAAAATAACAAACCAGGATTTTTCCTTATAGTCCAGTTCTAAAGCAATGACATTTTGTCTGCCTTACATACATTTGGAGGTTAGCAGAAAACCACTGATACACAGAAGTGTCATTACCCGGGTACATTACTGCCAGTCATAGCTCTCCATGCTATCAGTTGGCTACTAAACCATGCTTTTTGTTAATCCAAGTTTGTTGGGGTTTTTTTCCAAGAAGGGTGACTGATTCCCAATAGCTTTTTCTTGTAAAATCTAAATATTAGACCTTGAATCTTCAAATAAAAGCAATATATACACGAAAGCTTCAAGTAAAAGCTTATATAATTATAAGCATCAAAATGAAAAATCAACTATTACAGAATAAGGAGCTGACTCATACAAATGAGCTTTTCAAATAATATCAAAGATATACAACTATATTCACCTGAATACAATGTTGAATCGTTCTTCAAATTTTAGCTATACATTTCATTAGTAAGTATATTAATATAATTAGAAATAACTACTGATAAAAATTAATATTGAAATATTAATATATAAATTAATATATTATTAATATTAATATATTATTATGATGTGGTTTAGCCCCAGCTGGCAGCTGAGCACCACGCCGCCACTCGCTCACCCCTCCCCCAGCAGGATGGGGAGGAGAATGGGAAAAAACAAAGGCAAAGCCTCATGGGTTAGGATAAGGACAGTATACTGGGAAGGCAAGGGAGAGGGAAACAATCAACAACAGTACTGATAATGGAATATTCACAATGAGTGATAACAGATATTCACAATGGGTGATAACAGAAAGCAATTTACTTATCGACAGATGCTAAGCCACACTGAGCACCACCACCCCCCCCCCACTAGCCCCCTTGTGAGCATGACGTCACACGGTATGGAATAGCGCCCAGCCAGCCTGGCTCACCTGTCCTGGCTCCTTGGGAAATTAACTCTATCCTTGCCAGAACCAGGACATTATCCACCCCTTATTCCATACCATCTACATCATGCCCAGATTATTTTACAGATCTCATTGCCTTACTCTATGGGCTATCGCTCTAAAATGTCTGTCGAGTTCATTTAGTCCATGGCTTTGGGTTCCATCTGCCATTACAGTCTCTCAGAGCAGGAGCAATGGTGCGTGCTGCTGGATTGTTGCACGCTGCATCCGGAGTCTTCACAGCCGGTGTATCTGGTATGGTCCATGCTCACAGTCTAGATGTCAAAGATGTGATTTTCGATAAAGTTTCTGGGCACCAGTTGAAGTCAGTTCTAGTTCCATTATCGTGGCACTTTGTTCAGTTTCATCAAAGTCCATCCTTCATTAGTTTTGGGTGATTCTTATGGTCATACCATTGATACTGTAACCGATGTGTTTAACTTTTTAACCATGGTGATGGGATCAAGATGAGATCATTAGCAGTAGTAGGGAATGAGAAAAATATTTTAGGAATGAGGACCTGAGAGGTTGGTATGTACCATGGAGCTGATAAACTGCGTGGTTGGTACATGAGACAAGTAATATTTCATTTTTTGTCAAAATCATGTCCTTTGAGTGAACTTTGTTCATTATAATCTCATTATAATACCAAAACACACCTCCATGCTAAAAGTTACCCACCTCCAAGGTACGACCACCCCTCACTGGGCATGCTCTCTGAATTTCTTTAAGTATATAGCTTTAAAAGCAAAGCGAGAAAGTTTTACACCAATCATAATGAAGTAACTATGTAACTATGTGATGTAATTGTAACCATGTGTGCATTGAGAATATAAATATGTGCATGTTCGTAGGCTAGGTATGCATGTTAGGTGGAACTATCCCCCGTGCATCCAGCGCTGCAATAAAGAATGCCTGCCTTTTAACACTACATTGGTGTTACGAGGTTTATTCCCGGATTTCAGTGACAATACAGTATATCGCTATTAACATCATGCACTTTAATTTATTGGCTATTTTCACCCAGAATCAAATCCCCTTGGGGTACACACCGGACTTCCCCATCTTTTCTCATCACCCACCAAGTGCACCCTGGTCCCTGAGCAAAAGCAATCCTGCAGATGGGCTTGCCTTTGCCTGAAGCAAGGATAACCCAAACTGTTTTACCCAACATATTCTTCATGCGCACTACAGGAACTTTATCCCCTTCTACTGGGTGTGGAAATTTTGACTGGGCAGGGCCAGCTCGATTGGCAGATCCCCTCGTGTTAATTATCCAGGTGGCCTTTGCTAAACATGTGTCCCAGTGTCTGAGGGTCCCACCACCCATTGCCCTCAGGGTAGTCTTTAGCAGTCCATTGTACCTTTCAATTTTCCCAGAGGCTGGTGCATGATAGGGGATGTGATACACCCACTCGATGCCATGCTCTTTGACCCAGGTGTCTATGAGGTTGTTCCGAAAATGAGTCCCATTGTCTGACTCATTTCTTTCTGGGGTGCCATGTTATCACAGGACTTGCTTTTCAAGGCACAGAATAGTGTTCCGGGCAGTGGCATGGAGCACGGGATACGTTTCCAGCCATCCAGTGGTTGCTTCCACCATTGTAAGAACATAACGCTTGCCTTGGCGGCTTTGTGGGAGCGTGATGTAGTCAATTTGCCATGCTTCCCCATATTTATATTTCAGCCATCGTCCTCCATACCACAGAGTCTTTACCCGCTTGGCTTGCTTGATTGCAGCGCATGTTTCACATTGATGGATGACCTGTGAGATGGCGTCCATGCTCAAGTCCACCCCTCAATCACGGGCCCATCTATATGTCGCATCTCTTCCTTGATGGCCTGAGGTGTCATGGGCCCATCGGGCTATAAATAATTCACCCTTACACTGCCAGTCCAAATCCACGTGAGCCACTTGAATCTTGGCAGCCCGATCCACCTGCTGGTTGTTCTGATGTTCCTCAGTGGCCTCACTCTTGGGTACGTGGGCATCTACATGATGTACCTTTACAACCAGCTTCTCCAGCTGGGCAGCAATATCTTGCCACAGTGGGGCAGCCCAGATGGGTTTGCCTCTGCGTTGCCAGTTGCTCCACTTCCACTGCTGTAACCACCCCCACAGGGCATTGGCCACCATCCATGACTCAGTATAGAGGTAGAGTGTTGGCCACTTTTCTCTTTCAGCAATATCTAAAGCCAGCTGGAATGCTTTCACCTCTGCAAACTGGCTCCATTCACCTTCTCCTTCAGCAGCTTCTGCAACTCGCCGTGTAGGACTCCATACAGCGGCCTTCCACCTCCGATGCTTTCCCACGATGTGACAGGACCCATCAGTGAACAGGGCATATGGTTTCTCTTTTTTTTGGTGGTTTATTATATGGTGTGGCTTATTCAGCACATGTCACCTCCTCCTCTGGTGACATTCCGAAATCTTTCCATTCTGGCCAGTCTGTGATCACTTCCAGAATTCCTGGACAATTAGGGCTTCCTATTCAAGCCTGCTGTGCGATCAGTGCAACCCACTTACTCCACGTAGCATCGGTTGCATGATGTGTAGAGGGGGCCCTCTCTTTGAACATCCAGCCCAGCACTGGCAGTCGGGGTGCCAGGAAGAGCTGTGCTTCAGTGCCAATCACTTGTGAAGCAGCTCGAACCCCTTCATAGGCTGCCAATATCTCCTTTTCCATTGGAGTGTAGCGGGCCTCGGATCCTCTGTATCCCCGACTCCAAAACCCCAGGGGTCGACCTCGAGTCTCCCCTGGTGCTTTCTGCCAGAGACTCCAGGTAGGGCCATTCTCCCCGGCTGCGGTGTACAGCACATTTTTTACATCTGGTCCTGCCCGGACTGGCCCAAGAGGTACGGCATGAACTATTTCTTAATTTGTTCAAAAGCTTGTCGTTGCTCAGGGCCCCATTTGAAATCATTCTTCTTCCGGGTTACATGGTAGAGAGAGCTTACTATCAGACTGTAATTCGGAATGTGCATTCGCCAGAAACCCACAATGCCTAAGAAAGCTTGTGTCTCCTTTTTGTTGGTTGGTGGGGACATGGCTGCTATTTTGTTGATAATATCCATAGGGATCTGACGCCGCCCATCATGCCACCTTATTCCTAAAAATTGGATTTCCTGCGCAGGCCCCTTCACCTTACCTCGTTTTATGGCAAAGCCAGCCTGCAGCAGGATTTGGATTATTTTCTTCCCTTTCTCAGAAACTTCCTCTGCTGAGTTGCCCCATACGATGATGTCATCAATGTATTGCAGGTGCTCTGGGGCTTCACCCTTTTCCAGTGCAGTCTGGATCAGTCCATGGCAGATGGTGGGGCTGTGTTTCCACCCCTGGGGCAGTCGGTTCCAGGTGTACTGGACGCCCCTCCAAGTGAAGGCAAACTGTGGCCTGCACTCTGCTGCCAAAGGGATCGAGAAAAATGCATTAGCTATATCACTTGTGGCATACCACTTGGCTGCCCTTGACTCCAGTTCATATTGAAGTTCCAGCATGTCTGGCACGGCAGCACTCATGGGTGACATGACTTCCTTCAGGCCACGATAGTCTACCGTCAGCCTCCACTCTCCATTGGACTTCTGCACTGGCCATATGGGACAGTTAAAGGGTGAGTGGGTTCTGCTGATCACTCCCTGACCCTCCAGTTGACGAATTAGCTTGTGGATGGGAACCAGGGAGTCTCTGTTGGTGCGGTACTGAAGCCAGTGCACAGTTGTGGTAGCGACTGGCACCTGTTGCTCTTCAACCCTCAGCAACCCTACAACAGAAGGGTCCTCTGAGAGACCAGGCAAACTAGACAATGGTTCAGTTTCCTCCATCTCCAAAGCAGCTATTCCAAAAGCCCACCAGTAGCCTTTTGGGTCTTTGAAATACCCTCTCCTGAGGTAGTCTATGCCCAGGATGCACAGAGCCTCTGGGCCAGTCACAATGGGGTGCTTTTGCCACTGATTCCCAGTTCGACTTACTTTAGCCTCCAACAGAGTCAACTGTTGGGATCTCCTTGTCACTCCAGAAATAGACATGGGTTCCACCCCTTCATAGCTGGATGGCATTAAAGTACACTGCACCAGTGTCCGCTAGGGCCTTGTACTCCTGTGGGTCCGATGTGCCAGGCCATCGGATCCACACAGTCCAATACACTCTGTTGTCCCTTTCCTCCACCTGGCTGGAGACAGGGCCCCTCTAATCCTGCTCATCATATTCACTACTCACCTCTTGCAGAAAGGACTTAGAAGTCCCTTCAAGAGGATCAGAAGTGCGATCTGGCCTTTCACTTGGTCTGGGGGGCTGCCCGGTGGAAACTGGAGCAGCATTCTTTCTGGAAGAGTCCCTTTTTATGACTGTCTTGCCTTGCAGCTCACGTATTCATGCCCGTAAGGTTGAGGTAGGCTTCCCATCCCATTTCCTCATGTCTTCTCCGTGGTCACACAGATAAAACCACAGGATACCTCGTGGTGTGTATGCTCTATATCCCCTCTCCGGAGCAGAAAAACGCTTACTCCTAACAGCTGAAATACTGGTCTGTACAGGTGGGGAGTAAGAGTTGCTGGACCTCCTGGGACAGTTTCTCCACAACCGAGACGAGGGAGGAAGAAAGGCTCTCTTCATACTGCCGGAGTCGGCCAGCCACTTGGTCCACCGTGGGTGCCTCTTCACTCTTCCAGTCGATTACTGCCAGTGAGTTGGCGTACGATGATGGAGTACTCTGTACAAATTTTCGCCACATGGGTCGGGTACACTGGACTTCATCGGGGTCTGTGGGCAACTGTGCGTTGTCCGGATCATAATAAACCATCTCCCGCACGGCTAATTCCCTCAGGTATTGGATACCGCTCTCCATGGTGGTCCACTTGCCTGGCCGACATACGACATCTTCGCTGAAAGGATACCTTTCCCTCACACTTGACAGGAGGCGCCTCCAGAGGCTGAGGGCCTGTGCCTTCTTCCCAATTGCCTTGTCAATGCCCCCTTCCCTAGACAAGGATCCTAGCTGCTTGGCCTCCCTGCCCTCCAGTTCCAGGCTACTGGCCCCGTTATCCCAGCAGCGGAGCAGCCAGGTGTGCTCCCCTGGAAGGCAGCTGAAATCTTTCCGCATATCTCGCAGCTCACTCAGGGACAGGGATCAGGTGATCACTTCTGGTTCTGGCTCTTCCTGTTCTCATGATGGCCCCGGTTCATCATCATCTTTCACTAAGCGAACTGATTTCCCTGTGTTTTTCTTTTTGTGTATAGGGGCGACTGATACTGGTATGGGTTGATCTATTGGCTCGGCTAAAGTGTCTGTTGCGGGGGTTTGGGTAGCTGTAGTGCCTGTTGCGGGGGGTTGGGTAGCTGTAGTGCCTGTGGGTCTGTTCTCTTTCTCTCCTCCCTGATGGTGCTGTCTACTATCAAGCAGTGTTTGATAGATCATGGCCAGGGCCCAGCATAGTGCAGTAAGTTGTCTTCTTGGAATAGCCACAACATTTCCTTTTCAAATATTCTACCACTTTATCAGGGTCCTGCAGTTGTTCGGGAGTGAAGCTCCAAACCATTGGGGGTGAAAAGGTCTCTAGATACCCACCCATACTCTCCCACATGCCATGCCAGCCCTGACCATTCAGCCTTGGGGAAGATCCCTGGGTGGTACTCTTGAAAAGATTTTTGCTAACCCTGAACAGGACTTGGAAAGCATGCAGGAGACCTAGTAATAGGAATATACTGGCCTGAACATTCCAAGGGTATTCAACATTCTCAAAAATTGTTGTAACCAACCAAAAGGGAAAAGGGGAGGTGAAAGTGTGGGAGAAGGTATCCCCCCCGTCTTCCCCATAGATTGGGTCCAATTATTAATCAATTCTGAAAGATATTGACTGAGGTACGGGTATGACAGAAATACTGTATACAAGTACCAGCTCAGACTCATGACTGTCAATGATATCTTATCATAAGTCATTATCACACAATACAACAACATGAGAACACGAACCCCTCTCCCAGAAGTGATAAACAGCGCCGCAGGGATTGCATAGAGTAAACATGGGTCTACAAACCAGAGCCATGTGACCAAACAGAACATCATTATGACCAGCGACTGTTTCAATAACATTATAAATGCTTATAACAACTTTGTTTCAACACACTTGGGTCAGACTTGTCGTTATCACAGCCCCTCTGGCCCCACGTTGGGCGCCAAAAAAGGACTGTGGCAGTTTAGGCCCAGCCGGCAGCTGAGCACCATGTCGCCACTCGCTTACCCCTACCCTGGCGGGATGGGGAGGAGAATGGGAAAAAACAAAGGCAAAGCCTCATGGGTTGGGATAAGGGCAGTTTACTGGGACAGCAAGGGAGAGGGAAACAATCAACAACAGTACTGATAACAGATATTCACAATGGGTGATAACAGAAAGCAATTTACCGATTCCAGGACCAACAGGACCCTCAGCCTGTCCCAGAGCCACACTGAGCCCACCCCTCCCCGACTGGCCCCCTTTTATGGTGAGCATGACATCACATGGTATGGAATAGCCCCCCTGGCCAGCTTGTCTCACCTGTCCTGGCTCCTTGTGAAATTAACTCTATCCTAGCCAGAACCAGGAGAGATTACAACCTAAATTATTCTCATTTTCTCAAAGTTTTGCTTATTTCTTTATCCTAAATATAGAGCATATAGCATCTCCACATACCACTAAAATAGGGAAGGTAATGTATAAAAGAGTAGTTCAACGTGGCTTACAGTGAAAAATAAAATTTTGACCAACCTAATAACAGAAGTACCTCACACGCTTGGAATACATTTCACATACTTTTCCTAGTTAAGAGCACTCCAAAAATGTCTTTTTTGAGTGCTAAATGTAACAATTCCAGTGAACACAGGATTTTATTTTGAAAAAACACATAGACTGTATTGCAGTTGCTATATCAAATGAGTGTTTGTCTTACAGACAGTACAATGCTACGGAAAACAGAATACTCACCAGTTTCCCCATCTTTGAAATCCTGCAGCTTGAAGTACATGTACAGCAAACTGACAGATATATACAAAGAAGAACACAAAGAACCTGAATGAACTGTCACTCCTGAAAGAGGGGGAGGGGAAAAATTAAAGCAGCCAGGAAACTTATGACTTTTTACAAATACTGCAGTACCAATCTAAAAATTTTTTTCTGCATTAATTAGAGGAAAAGTGCTTTGATTTCTTGATGGTGACTTGAAATACCAGTAATCCCGTGTTTTTGTACAGTGTTTATTTACAAGAGCTGCTGCTGTTTCTTTAATATAGTATTTTTGCCATTTGCACCTCTAACAGAGGTGAGAATAGCAGCAAGATATTATTTCTTAGTGTTCTGTTGAGCACACAGCTGGGCCTCTTAGACTAAACATACAACTTTTGCTACAGTGCATGAAGAACAGAAGTCTGCTCCACTTTCAGAATGAAGTTCACAGCTCTGGCAGGATGGGAAGAAAATATTTTACTTGTAAGAGGACATAAAATCTAATATGGAATTAGTGAAACATAATGCAGATCAGAATATTGAAGCAGCTGTTGTTTAAAAACAAAACATACAAAATATGTTTGCTTTCTAAATTACTAAAATGTCAGCCTGACAAAGACCAAAAGTATTAAAAACCTGTCAAAACCCCCAAATATAAAGATACAGGCAAAATCTCAACAAAAACCTCAACATATTACTATCAAAACTAATGATCACATTATATACTTCCTACCAAATTTCTAAAGGAAGTAAAAATCACTTCAGTCACAGAAACAGATTTTGCCAGTAATAGCACTTTCTGCAGAAGGGAATCTTTTCATTTCTATTTATTCAACCAGTTCAGTTCAATAACTATTTCATTTTCAGCTGAACAAATAATTTAAAGTTTAATATGCAAGCAGTAGTTTTCCTTTTCCAAACAATAAATATTCACTAAGAAATGCTAAAGGATTTACTAGCTCTAAAACCCTGAAAGATAACATGACACTGAACTCCACCAAATCAGGAATAATAATTTCATATAAAACAACACTACTAAGAGAGAGTATATAAGATTTATAATTAGTTAATGAAAGCTACCATTTTAAAATACTGGCAATTTTCTGCATTTTTAATTTGTCTCAATTTGTACCCACATTGTAACCTAAGTCGTGAACAACAGTTAGACTAGTAAATGAAAAACACTCATTTTTTAGCTAGAGGATGTAAGAATTTAGTGTATGAGCAAATGCAAGTTAAACTATATGATTCCTCAAAGATGTGTGGGTACAGCAATATCTCCTTGGTTAGCAAAAAAAGAAACATCTCATTATATCTAAAGATTATGCTCAATTGCAATTTATGGCTATCAATCTTTCTCTACAAAAATTAGTGCATTTAAATTGAGACCATCCTGATTAATTTCAATGTAAAAAATAATTCCCAAGAAATACTGTAAGAGTACAGGAATTTAGAATCTCTACACGCTGAATTTCACAAAAAAAGTTCAATTTTGAATGCAAACCAATCCTTTGATTTTTAAAGAATAAGATAGCACACCTCAAGCTTGTGAAGTCTGCAAAACCCAGATTGCTAAAAGCTAGGAAAAATACTGGAGTTTGATTAGTATATACCTGGTCTACTCATACTTAAGAATCTCAGTCTACTTCAATTACTGATACTGCAGGTCACTTAACAATATAAGATTTTTTAAGCGTAGAGTTTTACGAAATTCATTCAGGAAGACAAAAATTGAAGAAACCCTTCACCTGCTATGTATTACTATGTGAAACTATTCACCTGTTTGTGAAGGGACAGAGATTCAATGAGAATTTTCTTTAAAATTGTTATCAGCTCAATACTGTTAAATATTACCTACAACTATTATGCCAATGGTAGAAGCTATAAATAGAACAGAACAGAATAGAATAGAATATTATATTTTCAGTTGGAAGGGATGTACAACTATCATGTAGTCCAACTGCCTGATCACTTCATGGCTGACCAAAAGTTAAAGCATGTTATTAAGGGCATTGTCCAAATGCCTCTTAAACACTGACAGGCTTGGGGTATCGACCACCTCTCTAGGAAGCCTGTTCCAGTGTTTGACCACCCACTTGGTAAAGAAATGCTTCCTAATGTCCAGTCTGAACCTCCCCTGGCGCAGCTTTGAACCATTCCCATGCGTCCTGTCACTGGATATCAGGGAGAAGAGATCAGCGCCTCCCTTTCTACTTCCCCTCCTCAGGAAGCTGTAGACAGCAATGAGATCACCTCTGAGCCTCCTTTTCTCCAAACTAGACAAACCAACAGTCCTTAGCCGCTCCTCCTCATAGGGCATTCCTTCCAGCCCTTTCACCAGCTTTGTTGCCCTCCTCTGGACACATTCAAGGACCTTCACATCCTTCTTAAATTGTGGGGCCCAGAACTGCAAAGAGTACTCAAGGTGAGGCTGCACTAATGCTAAATACAGCGGGATAATCACCTCTCTTGACCAGCTGTTTATACTGTGTTTGATGCACCCCAGGATGCAGTTTGCTCACTTGGCTGCCAGGACATGTTGCTGACTCATAGTGATCCTGCTGTCAACCAGCATCCCCAGGTCCCTTTCTGAAGGGCTTCTCTCCAGCCACTCTCTCCCAATTTATACTTGTGCCCAGCATTACACTGTCCCAGGTCTATATTTTCCTGGGTCTTCCCTCACACCCTTCTTGTAAATCAGAATAACATTGTCTAGCTTCAAGTAAGCAGGGCCCTCCCCAGACTCCCAAGACCTTTGGTAGATGATCAAGATGGGTCCTGTTGTAACATCCACTGTCTCCTTCAGTACTCTGGGATGAATCCCATCAGTCCCCGTGGACTTGTGAACGTTCAGGTGATACAACTGGTCCTTTACAATTTCAGTGTCCACGAAGGGAAAGTCACTGTTCCCGCAGTCAGGGTCCTCCAACTCAGGGGACCGGGCAGTTCAAGGTCTATCAGTATTATTAAAGACTGAGGCAAAAAAAAGAATTAAATACCTCCACTTTATCTTCATCCTTATTAGTCAGGTGACCATCTTCAACAAGTATCAGTCCCATGTTTTCTTTAGAACTCCTTTTGCTATTAACATACTTTAAAAAGTCCTTCTTGTTGTCTGACACAACACTGGCCAGTTTCAACTCTAATTGAGCTTTGGCCTTTCGTGTCTTCTCCCTGCATATATGAACCATGGCTCTGTAATCTTCCTGTGAAGCCTGACCTTGCTTCCAAAGAGCATACAATTTCTTTTTCCTCCTGAGTTCCAAGAGGAGTTCCCTGTTCAGCCAAGCTGGTCTTCTGCCCCACTTGCTTGACTTTTGACACAATAAGATTGCCTGCTCCTGCGCTTTTAAAAGGTGGTTCTTAAAAACTGACTGGTACTCATGGACTCCTAAGCCCTCAAAAGCAGATTCCCAGGGTACTCTGCTAAGCGACTCCCATAATAGCTTAAAGTTTGCTTTCCTGAAGTCCAGGGTAGCAACTCTGCTGACCCTTTTTCTCATTACACTGAAAATTTTCAACTCAGTCCTCTCATGATCACTGCAGCCAAGACAGCCGCCTACCATCACATCTCCCACGAGTTCTTCCCTATTCACAAACAGCAAGTCTAGGAGGGCACCTTTCCTAGTTGGGTCCCTGAGTACTTGTGTCAAGAAGTTATATCTTCCACAAACTTCAAGAATTTCCAAGACCTGCTCGTCACAGCAGTATGGTATTCCCAGTTGCTGTCTGGGAAGTTGAAATCTCCCATAAGGACAAGGGCCACCGATCCAGAGATTTCTCCTAATTGCCTATAGAATAACTCATCAGTGCTATCATCCTGGTTGGGCGATCGGTAGTAGACACTGACTACGACATCTCCCTTGTTTTCCATCCCCCTACTCCTCAGACAGAGGCTCTCAATCACATCATCACTAACTGTAAGAGCTGTACAATCAAAACGCTCCCTTACATACAGTGCAACTCCTCCACCTCACCTGCTCTGCCTATCCCTCCTGAACAGCCTGTAGCTCTCCATCCCAGCACTCCAGTCATGGGAGTCATTCCATCAAGTCTCACTAATACTGATGATGTCATAGCTCTGGGA